>NC_137195.1:3368187-3383187 GCF_960531495.2 Zeus faber
TTTCCCACATTGCAGCAGAAGCAGAACTCTCTGCATCACTTGACGTGTTGCAGTAGTATTTCCCAGTGCACTATCCAGTACAACGTCTCCCACTACTTTTCCATTCTTTTTCAAGCTCCATCGCGGTCCTTCCAACACCAGTAAAAACAAAATCACATTGATATGTCACCTCAAAAATAAGCCTTCACAACAGAGGGACAGAGGAGAAGCGTGAAGACGAAGTGAAGCAGGAAGAAGAGCGAGGGTGAGGGGGGTGAGGAGGGTGAGGAGGGTGAGGAGGGTGAGGAGGGTGAGGAGGGGTGAGGAGGGGTGAGGAGGGTGAGGAAGGTGAGGAGGGGTGAGGAGGGTGAAGAGGGTGAGGAGGGTGAGGAAGGTGAGGAGGGGTGAGGAGGGTGAGGAGGGGTGAGGAGTACATTGGGTGGGGGGGGTTGGTTGCTGGGCACCTTTTATCACAGATCAGCGGCTCCCAGGGCCGGGGTCTCCCAGGTGCCGCTGCAGGGGCGCCCCACGGGACGCCATATTGAAATGAGGCACTTTCCCCCAGCAGGCTCTCAGCCACCCCTGACATTTTAGTGTGTGTGTGTGTGTGTGTGTGTGTGTGTGTGTGTGTGTGTGTGTGTGTTGTTTTGGCGCTCCACTTTCCACCAGGAGCCTCGATTGCCTCCGCTCCCCCGCTAACTCGTTTCTACACACACATACACACACACACACACACACACACACGCACAACCACAATCTTCATTTCCCTATTCGTTTAAAAGCAGAGCAGTGCCCACTGAGATCCAATATGGGGCGGAGGTGGGGGGCGCTCCATGGGGCTCAAGAACAGAGGGACAACGAGGAAGAGAGAGAGAGAAGCAGAGGGTTGGAGGAAGATGGAGGAGGAGGGCAGGGGCCACAGACAGGAGGCATCTTCCTGCTCTACCTGTTCTATCTGTCTGTCTGTCTGTCTATCTATCTATCTATCCATCTATCTATCTATCTATCTATCTATCTATCTCTGTCTGTTTGTCTGTCTATCTCCCTCTTGCCACCCCACCTCCTCCACCCTGGTGGTGTTATTCAGGGGAAGTGCAGCCACTTACCCTCCGAGCGCTGGGGGGGTCCGGATGCAGCTCGACAAGGGGTTCCCTCCATCTCTCTGCTCCTCCACCTCCCCCATCCTCTACCTCCCCCATCCTCCCTTCCTCCTCCTCCTCCTACTTCTCCTCCTCCTCCTCCTCCTCCTCCCTTCTCTTTTCTTCCGAGGACCCGTATACACTTCCAGGACTCCCCAAACTCCTCAAAGTTGTCTTTCTTCTTTGAGGAGCTTTGAGAAGTCAAAGAGGAAATATTGGACTCTGTATAAATGCTAAAGCTCCAAAAAGAAAGAGACAACGATGGAGAGAGAGAAAGAGAGAGAGAGACAGAGAGAGAGAGACAGGGAGAGAGAGAGACAGGGAGAGAGAGAGACAGGGAGAGAGAGAGAGAGAGAGAGAGAGAGAGAGAGAGCGAGAGAGAGAGAGAGAGAGAGAGAGCGAGAGTAATGAGGTGAAATAAAACAAACAAAATAGGAATTGCAGCGAGCAGCGAGCGGCGCTGGATGACATGTTTAATGCATGGAGCTGGGTCTGGGCTGTGGCTCGTGGTTCATGTGGTTCGTGGTAAAGGTGAGAGCCACGCTGGGGGGAGAGGGGGGCCCGGAACATGGTTGATATTTCATATTTCATATTTTTCAAGTCTGATGGTTATTTTAGTGAAGAGGGAGGGATTTGGAAGTACTTTTTCACACAATTGGAGCAAGAAATGACAGTGATCAGTGATCAGAGCTGTTCTGCAGTACAATGAGGTATTTAAAATGTACTGCAGTGGAATGAGATATTTAAAATGTACTGCAGTAGAATGAGGTATTTAAAATGTACTGCAGGAGAATAATAGGTATTAAAATGTACTGCAGTAGAATGAGGTATTTAAAATGTACTGCAGTAGAATGAGGTATTAAAAATGTACTGCAGAGGAATTAGTTATTTAAAATGTACTGCAGTAGAATGAGGTATTTAAAATGTACTTCAGTAGAATGAGGTATTTCAAATGTACTGCAGAATTATTAGGTATTTAAAACGTACTACAGTAGAATAATAGTTATTTAAAAAGTACTGCAGTTGAATGAGGTATTTAAAATGCACTGCAGTAGAATGAGGTATTTAAAATGTACCATAGAATAATTTGGTATTTAACATGTACTGCAGTAGAACGAGGTATTTAAAATATACTGCAGTAGAATCAGGTATTTAAAATGTACTGCAGTAGAATGAGGTATTTAAAATGTACTGCAGAACAATGAGGTATTTAAAATGTACTGCAGTTGAATAATTGTTATTTAAAATGTACTGCAGTAAAATAAAAGGTATTAAAAATGTACTGCAGTAGAATGAGGTACTAAAAATGTACTGCAGTAGAATGAGGTATTAAAAATGTACTGCAGTAGAATTAGGTATTTAAAATGTACCATAGAATAATTAGGTATTTAAAATGTACTGCAGTAGAACGAGGTATTTAAAATGTACTGCAGTAGAATGAGGTATTGCTCTGCAGGGCGTCATGCTTGGCAGACCTTCCTCTCGGGCTAAAGACCGTTGTGTGGACAGGAAGTGGCGTCAACCCCCCCCCCACAACTTCCTTTTAATCCTTTTATTCCTTGTTTGCTCCTTATGGATGAGCGTGCACACTGAGCACGTGCACACGCTCTGCACAAACGCAGGTTATCAGGGCTAATTGCAAAGGCGATGCAATTTCCAGAGCATAAACAGAATCAAAGCACCCCCCATTTTCCCTTTAATGTTTGTTCCATAGGTGAGTCGCTTCCTCTCGCCAAAACACCTCCGCCCGCAGGCGAACGCCGCATTGTTTTCCTCCGCCCGTGGAAGCCCCTAATGGGAGCTGTTGGAGAGCCGGACTCACCATAAAGCAGTCTTGTTTCCAGAGCCGGCCACGTCCTTAAAATCTCCACGCGATGATTTTGACGCATGGCCATCCCGAAGAAACGCTAAATGGCACCCATATCCGACTCCTGGCCCCGCCCGGCCTCCGTTCAGCGGCTGCTTATTTCAAAGCTTTCAACCCCGTCTCCGCGGCTACCCTGCGTTTGCATTCCGGGTGAATATTTAAAGCCCTGCTTTTCAGAACTTCATTGTCCCCGTCGCATTGTAACCCCCCCCCCCCCCCCCGCACCCTCCAAAAAAAGTAAAAAAAAATAAAAAAAATGAAAGCCACCACCCCAACCCCCCCCCCCCCCCCCCCCCGCCCGCAATCAGGAGATGAGCTCATGGATGCAAAAAAGGCAATAACGCCGAGCGCAGCGCTTTCACGTTTGACAGAGTACCTCTCACCTCTGAATGCATTAGAGGACCCCGCCGCGCGCCGCCACCCGGCCACCGTCGCATCTTTATATCAAGTTTTGTCTCTTGGATGGAGATGATCTCCACCTCCCTCCCTCCCTCCATCCCTCCACCCTTCCACCCCGCCCCGCCCCGCTCGATTCCTTTTGGGAACCGAGGAGGAGGAGAATCCCCGATGACGTCATCGACCAACGCCACCTCCCCCACCTCCAACTCCGGAAAAGAACAGATGAGCGACAAGTCTCCACCGCTCCTCTACTCTACCAATACTTCTACTCAGCTCCTCCTCTACTAACACCTCCTCTCTGTTCTGTGGGGAGCTGATCGCGGCTTCCATCCTTTTCATTGATATCTTGATGGAAATATATGATGTGATTGTTTAATCTGTTGAACAAAGACGCTCCGTCCATTACTCCACGTTTATCCGCTTTTGTTTGGGATAACGTCATCGTGTGACTTTGCGGTTGTTGAGACTGTGACGATGCAGGAGCCCCAGCACCTCCCAGCACCTCCCAGCAACTCCCAGCACCTCCCAGCACCTCCCACACCTCCCAGCAGCTCCCGTAGCAGCTGCAGTGTGGGCGGCACCATCGTCCTGTCTTGAGGAAGATCATCTGCACATGTGCAGAACCTCCGACCCACGCCCTCACCCGCTGTCAGCTCCCTCCAGCGAAGATGGACAGAGACAGAGAGGGAGGGAGAGAGAGAGAGAAGGAGTGGTATTCGGGGTGGGGTGGGGGTCAAGGAGGACGTCCACCCCCCCACCCCCCCCTCACCCCCATCCCCCTCCCTCTGGGCGGTGCTGACCCTGGATGCTGAGGCTCTGTCTCCGCTCCTAATCGTAATGTAGGCTGTGTTGTCTTTCCCATTACACCTCAGCCATTCAATTAGCCTCCATTACCATAGTAATAGAGCGCTGCCTGGCCAGGGTCAGCACTGACAAGGAGAGCGGGAGGGCGGTCAGAGAGAGAGGGAGGGAGGGAGGGAGGGAGGAAGGGGGGGGGGGGTAGCCTCTACCTGTAGGTTGACTAACGTCACTCTCGGTAAAGCTCTGTCAAACAAAACACAGACAGAGTTGATACTGACCACCGGGTTGGAACCACGCAGGCTTCACAGTCGTTCATGTCCCAACGAATGTTTCCAATGAGAAGGGAGTCGCTCTGGGAAAAGAGTCGTCTGTTCCTTTCTGTCCACGATAACTAGCGGTCACCGCAGCCAGACAGGCGTTCAGAACCTCAGCATTTGATCATATTCATGTTGAATGTGAAACATTTCCACTTTGCGTTCCACCAAAATAAATCCTTACATCCCACATATCACAACCATGATCCCACATGTGAACAGCCATGATGTCACATGTGAACAGCCATGATGTCACATGTGAACAGCCATGATGCCACATGTGAGCAGCCATGATGCCACATGTGAGCAGCCATGATGTCACTCAGTACACTTTGTGTTGAATCTTGAATCTTGTACGAAACCAAATAGTCTAAATTGGGAAAGAAAAGTTTTGTCGAATCGAATCGGATCGAATCTGGGTTTAAGAAGAATTAAAACTCCCATGGATCCAGCTGCATGTGTTATATGCATGGTGTCTGTTTATCAACTTTCTTTCATGCCTCATGTATCTTCCTCCCCGCCGTCCCCCCATCCCTCTTCCTCCTTTTATTCATTCTCGTTGTCCCGTCTTTCAAATCCATCGTCTGTTCGCCTGCGTCGCGTCTGACCCGCGCATCATCCGTCTCAAAGTGTCTAATGACTCTGTTTACGACTGCCACTTTCCTTTGGACTTTAATTTCCCCCCATTCTGTCATTCTCACCCTCTCTCTCTCCCTCTTTCTCCCCCTCTCTCCCCCTTTCTCTCGCCGTTGCTGTTCTCCTCACGTTCCCCCCATCAGAGCGTGTTCCAGGGCTCGTGCCAGACGACGGCGTGCCGGTCTGCCCGGCGTCCTGCCGGGGCTGCCGCTCGCTGGCACCGTCCCCACATGGAAGGAAACAAGGATGGCGAGAGAGAGAGAGAGAGAGAGAGAGCGAGGGAGAGGGAGGGAGGGAGAGAGAGAGAGAGAGAGGGAGGGTTGGGGGGAGCAGAAGAAGAAGAAAGGTGAAGAAACAGGGGAACGCATGCAGATGCGGCGCCCATCTCGTTTACAAATATGCAAATTCCGCCGCCTTTGTGATATGCAAATGAGAGATTACAGAGAGCTAATTAGGGTCAAAAGAACTGTTCACGTCAATTAGTGGGAATAGAAGAAGCATCCCCACTCTGGCTGGCCCCCGCCGGCCCCCCCGGCCCCGCCGGCCCCCGCCACGGATATCAACCCTTCTTTTGTCTTACAAAAAAAGGGGAACACGAAGATGCAGAAGCGAAGGAGGAGGCGGGTCCAGGGGACGGGGCCCCGGCGTCGGGGTGAGCGGCGAGCGGAGCAGAGGGGCCGGGGGGCCCCAACGCTCTGCGCCCGGGACGCATCTGGTTATCTCCTGACGCTCCCCTCCGTCTTCCCAAAACTCTGTTATGTTTGGACGGAAGACAACAAGAAGAGGAAACGCTCAGAGGTCTTCGCATGAAAAGGATCCTTTGTAGTTGAAACGTTGGGATTCAGTCAAACAAGCGTGCTTTAAAGTGGCGATCCGTGAGATTATCATTAGGATTTTTTTTGAGCTGCCACTCTTCAGGAAACAGCCGTTCATGGTATCTGCTGCGTATCCTGCCTGTGCTCCTCTGCATGCTCTTTCCCTCCACCAGGACCAAAGAGGGCGGAGCCGGCGTTGGCACAGATACTCTCTTTGCCTTTTGGGAAAAATCTTTGCAACAGCTGTTCATGTGTTGGAGTGAGTTTGGGCAAATTGATGCTTCGAAAACTGGGGCTTCTGTGCATCCGTGAAACGGAGCGTTTGGGGGAAACGGTGACGCCGCCCACTGTTGTTCGGCGTGACGGTCATGCGCGGTGCGTCCACGCGCATTCGGTTGGCACCGCGAGCTCTGACTGCGACCTGACGGAGCATGGCTGCAGCCGCACCGCCACGTCAGGTCTGCCGCCGCTGCTCGCTGCGCGGCCTCCGCGGGTTCCAGCGTCGGTCGTCGTTGTTGTCTTCTCTTGTCATCTTCTTAACTATTCTTTTAAGGGGGGGGGGGGTATCTGTTGTGAAAAAGATCTGCGTTATTGTGGACTTATTCACATTACCGCAGACAAAAACAAGCCTACAACTTAGCCAACCTATTTAAAGACAGGCAGAGAGAGAGAGAGGGAGGGAGAGAGAAGGGAACAAGTGACCAGATGAGAAACAGACAGACCTCATTTTTATTTCTCTCTCTCTCGGGCATTTCAGTCGGTTCGTCCGTCTGTCCGTCCGCAAGGAGCACACTGTGTGTATTTGCATCCTAATGAGCCCTCTAGTGGCCCCCGCGGCCCCCGTCGCTGCACCCAGAGATCAATTAGGACCCGGGGCCACCGTCAAGACAACCCAACCCCAACCCTGCATCTCCCTGTCTGTCTGTCTATCTGTCTGTCTGCCTGTTTCTCTCTCTCTCTCTCTGTCTCTATCTTCATCCAGGCATCTTCACCTCTCTGTCACCTTTTGAAAGAAACATGCAGGCAGGCACACACACACACACACTCACACACACACACACACACACACACACACACACACACACACACACACTCACACACACACACACACACACACACACACACACACTCACACAGGCACACACACACAAACACACTAACACAGGCACGCACACACACACACACACACACACACACACACACACACTAACACACTAACACAGGCACACACACACACACACACACACACACACACACACACTCACACACACACACACACACACACACACACACTCACACAGGCACACACACACACACACAAACACACTAACACAGGCACACACACACACACACACACACGCACACACACACACACACACACACACACTAACACAGGCACACACACACACACACACACACACACACACACACACACACACACACACACACACACTAACACAGGCACACACACACACACACACACACTAACACAGGCACACACACACACACACACACACACACACTAACACAAGCACACACACACACACTTCTGTTTCTTAAACCCAGTTGGCAGTTTAAAGTCAGAAGGTTTTCATTCCACTTTGGCTCCTTCATGGAGAAGTTGCGTAAGGAGTCTGTTCCTCATCCATGATGCTACAGATACATGATGTGACGGGTTCGGTCGCTACGTCACGTCCAGTGTGGATGTCATCGTTCCGACAATCTGTCGGCAACGGATGTACAATCTCAATCAGGTTTATTTTTTCCCACCGCCCCGTTTCCCCAACCCTTCAGGATGGACTCGGTTCCCTCCGCTGACAGAGCGGGTACAGAGCCCCTGTACCCGGACGTAATAACCCAAGCCCAACGTTATAAAATCAGATAATTTTCAACCTGTCCTACACCCTCCGGAGAAGGAAAGTTCTCCACCCGTTCTACTTCTCCCGTCCACTCACGATGCGCTTGTGCCCAATATTATCAAACTCAAAGCACTTTATTCAGCATGTACACTGAACTGACATACACCATGTAGAACCTGTCTCCATCCCTTACTGTGGTGGACCAAGGGGGCGTGGCCAAGCCGCCGCTGCAGACAGGCAGTGCAGTCTCCCATCCCGGGGCCGCTCAGCTGCTGGGGATCAGCCTCATTGGCGGAGGGACTCCACCGATGAGGCTGATCCCCAAAAACAGGAAGGTATAACTATGTGTGTATATGTTGTATATATATATATGTATATATGTATATATGTATATATATATATATATATATATATATATATGGGCCTGCGAGCCCGGAGTTGAAATGACTTATTAATAAACACGCCAAATGACGCTGTTTTACCTCCGCCTGCCTCCCCTTCCTCATTCCCTGGCCCTGAGCCAGAACGATCATTTACACTAACTCTTAAAGACATGTCTAGGGTCTGAGTCGCATTTTTAAGAATCATAAAGACCTGTCTCTGTAGAGACTGGACGTGTTTCAGTTTCTCGTCTTTGCAGCCAAGCGCCATGGTTCTGATTGGACTCACCATTTTTTTGAATATTTATTTTGTTCCGAAAAAATATTTGTACAGAACACATACTCTTAAAAACCCACAATTTCTGCTTTGTCAGTATTTGGATTCCTCCCGCTCCACCCCAACTTTACGTACTTGTCCCGGCAATGTGACTGCTTCCATTCACACACTCTTCCATTCACATCCAGACCGGCATTTTCCGGGACTTTTACAGAACATCAACACCGGCTCCATTTTTCGCATTACGTCAATACGGAACATTGCCAGTGGATTTATGGCATACAGCTAAGTGGGAAAGGGGCTACTTCAAGATGACTGGTTCCCCACCAGGATGGCTTGTTTCCCACCAGGATAACTCGATTCCCACCAGCATGACTGGTTTGCCACAAGGATGACTGATTTCCCACCAGGATGACTGGTTTCCCACCTGGATAACTGGTTTCCCACAACGATGACTGGTGTCTCACCAGGATGACTGGTTTCCCACCAGGATAACTAGTTTCCCACCAGGATGACTTGTTTCCCACCATGATGACTGGTTCCCCAGCAGGATGACTAGTTTCCCACCAGGATGACTGGTTTCCCATCAGGATGACTGGTTTCCCACAAGGATGACTGGTGTCCCACCAGGATGGCTAGTTTCCCACCAGGATCACTAGTTTCCCACCAGGATGACTGGTTTCCCACAAGGATGACTGATTTCCCACCAGGATAACTGGTTTCCAACCTGGATAACTAGTTTCCCACTCAGATGATGGGTTTCCCACTGGGATGACTAGTTTCCCACAAAGATGACTGGTTTCTCACAAGGATGACTGGTTTCCGACCATGATGACTTGTTCCCCACCAGGATAACTAGTTTCCCACCAGGATGACTGGTTTCCCACTAGGATGGCTAGTTTCCCACCAGGATGACTGGTTTCCCACAAGGATGACTGATTTCCCACCAGGATAACTGGCTTCCCACCTGGATAACTAGTTTCCCACCAGGATGATGGGTTTCCCACTGGGATGACTAGTTTCCCACTGGGATGACTGGTTTCTCACAAGGATGACTGGTTTCCCACCAGGATGACTGGTTTCCCACCAGCAACACTAGTTTCCCACCAGGATGACTGGTTTCCCACCAGGATAACTAGTTTCCCACCAGGATGACTGGTTTCCCACTAGGATGGCTAGTTTCCCACCAGGATGACCGGTTTCCCACCTGGATAACTAGTTTCCCACCAGGACAACAAGTTTCCCCCCAGGATGACTGGTTTCCCACCAGATTTTGGAGATTTGCCTAAAAACACGATGGATGGAACCAAAAATGACGTAGACATGTTTGCATACTTGTCGTTGGGACATTACAGAAAACAGAAAGAAAAGTGAGTGTGGTAGTGGGGAGTGGTTTTTGTGCCATCTGCAGGTGGGGAGACTCAGAGAACAGGGAGGGGACGCAGCTGCAGGAGATTGAGGTAATTTACGGAGTTATGAAAAGCTCCTGCTGGTGTCACCTCTCTCTCTCTCTCTCTCTCCCTCTCTCTCTCTCTCTCTCTCTCTCTATCCTGACAGCGAGACTGCAATCAGAAATACAAACGCAAGCTTAGTAATCTAAAAAGATAAGAACAAAAACACAATATAGAAATATACATAATATACACTGTGATGTATTAGATTAATGGCTCCTGGTCCTGAGTGTAGATAGAAACATACATGTGTAAATAAATACTATAAATACACTGTAAAGATGAATAAAAACTGTATGTATGCAAAATATGAACAGGGATATCAACGGAAAGTTCAATTTCACATCCGCTCTGCCCTTTTGCTTCGTCCTTATTGGCTCCCCCGCGCACATGTGCGCCTTACTATCAGCTGTGTCTGCTCTTGCCCCACCTGTTCTGTGCCCACTGTTCAACTCCCCATTTTCTGCAGCGACCATTCACTGAAGATGGAAGATTTTGAAGTACCCTGAAGATGACCTAAGCGAATGTCCCACCACATCAGCCCCGAAAAGGGCTGATGTGGTGGAACGTTAGCGTAGTTCACCTCAATCTATCTCAAGGATGTGTATTTTCATATACCCATCCTACCGGCACACAGACTGTTCCTCCACATTGCCTTCATGGAAATAACCTACCAGTACCAGCAGAAACTGTTTGGTTATTCCCGAGAATTAGGAACGTCACTTAAACCACTTTGTCTCACTCCCATTCTCATTAGCGAGGGCACACACCAAGTCCCTGGTGACACATCCATCCCATATGGGTTTCGCAATCAACTGGGAGAAGAGCAGTCTTTTTCACAGACAGTGGGTGGAACGCCGACATCGTCAGAATGCTATTGTAGCTGCCGTGGAACATTGCCCCCATCAATGGGTGGTGGCGGCAGTAACCATTATGCATATGTCAGGACCGATGGACACTTTGGTTTCAGATCCCAGTCTCGATCGGAACCATTGGGGGAATGTCTGGGCCCTGGACGTTGGCGCACCCCTGGAAGGGATGCCCAGTCAAGTGACTATCATCACGGATGCATCTCTGACGGGATGGAGAGGAAGGTCCCAACCCTTCGCAGTAGGGGGCGAGTGGCCGAATCCCCCGTCCGAACAGGAACCGCAAAGTTCTATTTAGGATGGACAACCAATCAGTGGCCGACAGGGTGGAGTGAGGTCGGTGAATCTGCATTGCTCAGTGGCCAGTCCGTGGCTACTCGGGTCCCCGGGGGTCCACCAGAGAGTGAGGGACGCCTGACCCTGGACATGGTTCGGTAGATCTGGCACCGCTTCAGACTTAGAGTCCACTCTGATTCTCCTTTCATTGCCAGGACCAACCGCCACTGCGAGTGGATGCGTGCGCCCATGCCCCATGAGCTGCTGTACTGGCAGAGCTATTGCCTTGTTTTTAACAACAGGGCGTAGACTCAACTGGCTTTTCTTTATGCCAATAAGGACAAGGCTCGAGGGCAGAGCCTATGTGAAATAAAACGATAGTTAGCTTGCTCTAACTCAAGTTCTATGATCACAGGCGAAGCCCTCTAGCTTTTGCTGTCCTGCTGTTTCCTGGGGTCGCTGAAGATTCTTGGGGAGTAGAAAAGCGGGCGCAGAGCCCCTTCATAGGGTTTGGCCACAGCTGATAGGTTGATGGGTACATTCAAAGTATCAGTAAGATGTGCATACGTGAGGGGGAAGCCGATAAGGACGAAGCGAGAGGGCTTCAACTATGATCATAGAGCTTGGGTTAGAGCCAGCTAGCTAGCGTTATAGATCAAAATAAATTGTGATATATAGCAGGGTTATTGTAGGATATTGCACGTGTGTGTGTGTGTGTGTGTGTGTGTGTGTGTGTGTGTGTGTGTGTGTGTGTGTGTGTGTGTGTGTGTAGTCAGTCTAGGCCTCACCTGCCGCCTCGCCAGACATTCCTGTGGCGTTGGAGAGCAGACTGGAGGCGATTGAAATCCAAGAGTCGGTTGGTGTGTACATGTATGTGTGTGTGTGTGTCTGTGTCCGCATAGGTACTACATGTCAAAAGAGATTAGTGTGTGTGTGTGTGTGTGTGTGTGTGTGTGTGTGTGTGTGTGTGTGTCTGCATTTGGCTCATGCTCCGCTCTCTGGCCGAGCAGCCAAGCATGGCCGCCGTCCACTCCTCGGCACAAAGCCTGACTTTTCAATATGACAGTCAAGGGGGCTCCCACACAATGCGGGTTTCCGATCGGCATTTAGCGGGGCCCCCCCTCCGCGGCCCCTCGGCCCAGCCCGGGCCGGGCCTCGGGGGTTCTCGGAGGCCTCGGGGGTCTCGCGGGTCTCGGGGCCTCGCGGGCCTCGACCCCCACCGCCGGCCCCGTCATCTCCGGACTTCATGTCGCTGTCTGCTCCTCAGCAGCTGTCAATCAAATACAAAGGAGCAAACGACAGATGTAGAGAATGGGAAGAATGGAGCGAGGGAGCTAGTGACAGACATTTAGAGAGCGAGAGAGGGGGAGAGAGAGAGAGAGAGGGAGAGAGGGAGAGGGAGAGAGATTTCTGTGATGAAAGGTTTGACTCTTTGTTTGAGATTCGCCTCTTGGCGAGTCACTCATTTGTCCGACTCCCCTTTGGTTTGGTTCAGTCGTGGTGAGCGAGGGAGGACTTCCTGAATGACCAACGAGAGGAGGACGAGTCGGCCGGTTCTGTTGAGAGGTGAATGGAATTGTCGCTGGAATCATCACATTTCACTCTGGCACAAAGTTTCAATATGAACGATACCAAACGTGATACCAAAAGTGTTTGCGTGTGAGCGTGACACGGCCTCGTGTTTCACTACAGCTCTGTTTCTTATTTTTGGGTAATTCAAGGCGTCGGCATCGAACCCCGAGCAGGAAAATGGGGGGAGCCGAAGAAAAAGCAGGATCACCGCGACGGTAAACCAGGAAGGCAACGCACAGCAGGCGGATCCACACCTGCGTCCCTTCACACCTAAATCAGTGTTTTGGCGTAAATGTAGTTTAAACCAGAACAGCATGATGATTTCTTCCATCCTCCATCATTTTTCCGTTGATATGTTGATGATCACAGAGGGAACCCTAACCCTCCCTGGAGATGTGATGGGTGAACATCAGATTCCTGAAGTACCAAATTCGGCCAAAAAGGAGGAGATATCCGATGTTCCTGTGAAGAGAAAGAAATTCTCCACCTCACCTCTGCTCTATCCAATATATGTTTCACATTTAACATAATATTTTCCAATAATGAGAATATTTGTTTGCTCATGTTGCAGCTCCGCACCTAAGTTATACAGTACATATGCTGCAGCGGCCATTACTGAGATCCTGCAATCATGCGGAGACAGACTATAGTTAAGAAACCCCCCGAAAACATCCTCCCCTCAGGCACCAGAGGCGTTGAAGACAGGAGTCATGGCACCAGAGGCGTTGAAGACTGGAGTCATGACTTCCTTTGTTGGTATTTGCCGTAGCACCAGGGTCAGCAGGTTTCAACACTTTCACTTTGTCGTCCTCCTGCAGAAAGGCCCCAAAGGCTTCAGGACCAGATGAGTCTGACAAACAAAACAAGGCCGTTTGGAGACGTCCAACATCTGGACGGGGCCGGAGAGGAGGAGGAGGAGCCATCGACTTTGAGGGCCCGCTGATCACTGCTATTGATCCCCGGCTCTACAGTCAATCAGATCAATGGGACATCTGCATGAAGGCTGCTCAGCCATGTGTGGACACACTCACCCTCTCCCTCTTCACTTCAATGGAGCCACATGTTGCTGGTGCACAGATGGCGGACTACACACACACACACACACACACACACACACACACACACACACACACACACACACACACACACACACACACACAGACACACACACACACACACATACACACACACACACACACACACACACACACACACACACACACACACACACACACACACACACACACACACACACACACACACACAGACACACACACACACACACACACACACACACACACACACACACACACACACACACTGGGAGATCCCAATGGCCATGCTGCTGTGGTTATTTTCATTTATGTTTTTTTCTTGTGTTGATCAACATCCGTGTGATATTTCCTACATCATACTGTGACACATATTCTCATCTTCATCTGGTTTACAATGAAAAACAGTGTATTGGCTCCATTTTACTACTAGAGTAGAGCAGAAGAGTAGAGGTAGTGTAGGGGTTGAGTAGAGGTAGAGTAGAGGTAGAGGTGGAGTAGAGGGAAGTAGAGTACAGTAGTAGTAATGTAGAGATAGAGTAGAGGGAGGTAAAGGCAACAGGAAAAGAGGAAGACCAAAGAGAAGCTTTATGGATGTGGTGAGGGAGGACATGCAGGCGCTTGCTGTAAGGGAGGAAGATGCACAGAACACAAGGTGTTGGTGGCAGATGATCCACTGTGGTGACCCCTAACGGGAACAGCCCAAAAAAAATGAAAAAGAAAAAGAAGAGTAGAGGGAGGAAAAGTCAAGTTGAGGTAGAGTACAGGTTGAGGAGGAATAGAGTACAGTAGAGGTAAAATAACGGTAGAGCAGATCACTGATCACAAAAGGGTAGACTGACGTAGATTAGAGGTAGAGCTGATGTGGTAGACGTAGAGGTGGAGAAAAGGGAGGTAGAGTAGAGGTCGATTAGTCAGTCCCAAATCTATAAAATGGTGTGCACAAGTCTGTGTCGTCTACAGAGAATTGTTGTCTTCTAAAGTCTTAATTCTGTATATAAACTGATTAACAACAACATTAAACCACAGACAGGTGAAGTGAACACTGATCATCTGGTTACCATGGCACCTGTCAAGGGGTGTGAAATATTATATATATATATATATATATATATATATATATATATATATATATATTTATATAAGGCTCATTGATGCACGTGGGGAGTGAAGTCTAGCTCGTCTGGTTGGATCCCCCAGAAGAACTACTGTAGCACAAAGTGGTGAAGAAGTGATGGTGCTATGATAGAAAGGTGTAGAACACACAGTGCATGGCAGCTTGCTGCGTATGGGAGCTCACAGTGTCCATGCTGA
>NC_137195.1:3393187-3405687 GCF_960531495.2 Zeus faber
CAAATAAATACCAGCGCGGGGGGGGTCGCGGGGTAGGTCTGGCAGTTATGTGGGCACCCGTGATTAGGCTGATTGCTTTGGGCCCCTGTCGGGTCCTTTTAGCTTTTAGCTTCACTTCTTTCTGCGCTGGTTGGACAAAAATGTGCAGATGCACACACACAAAAATACAAACATGCAAACATAAACACACACACACACACACACACACACACACACACACACACAAAGGCAAACAAAAGCTCATATATACAAGGACACACAAAAACACACACAAAAATACACACACATGCACACACACACACACAAACTGTAGGATATGTATATGAGAGAGGGATGCACTATAAATTGGGCATACATGCATATACACGATAAATAAAATACTCACACACCCGCGCACACACACACACACACACATACACACACACACGCACACACACACACCCATACACAGACACACACACACACACACATAGTAATCCATCTCTCATCAGACCAAACCCTCTGACAGTCCGGCCGTCCTCCAAATCAATGCCACCTTTCCCTTTGGCCCCATCCAACGTAGATGAAACTGTGTCTGTGTGTGTGTGTGTGTGTGTGTGTATGTGTGTGTGTGTGTGTGTGTGTGTGTGTGTGTGTGTGTGTGTGTGTGTGTGTGTGTGTGTGTGTGTGTGTGTGTGTGTGTGTGTGTGTGTGTGTGTGTGTGTGTGTGTGTGTGTGTGTGTGTGTGTGTGTGTGTGTGCGTGCGTGCATGTGTGTGTGTGTCAGGGGAAGGGCTGGGCGGGGTCTAAGTTTGTCCGCCAGGTCCCCTCACAGCACCTCCAGGCCTCGTCAATCCCACCAGATCACCCATTTTTATCCCCCCTCTGCGGGTGATATATCTGGGCAGGACCAGCCAGGCTCCATTACACCCAGACAGGCTGTGAAATGCCCATTATGTGTGTGCAGGCATGTGTGTGTGTGTGTGTGTGTGTGTGTGTGTGTGTGTGTGTGTGTGTGTGTGTGTGTGTGTGTGTGTGTGAGTGAGAGGGTGTTTTGGGGGTTGAAGGGAGTGTGGTGTGGTGGGGGGGGTGTCCCCGTGTTGGCCTGCTGGCCTCTAGTAGCAAAACAATGGGCTCTAGAAGGGCCTCAATAGGCCCCTGATAGGCACCCCCAAATGGATAAATACAAATGTATGGGAATACCATTGGCTCAGCACTAACTGAAACGAAACAAGACGAGGCGGTTGTTGGAGATCTTCCCACAACGTATGAACACAAGATGAAGGCGATAAGATTATTAATGCAAGAGAAACAACCACGGCATTGTTTCATGACTTTCAAATGTATACAAGCACCATGACACTGGTGAGTGTGGGTGAGTCGACCAGAGGTGGAGAATGGGCAAGATAGAGAGATAGACAGGTAGAGAGATAGACAGACAGATGGACAGATAGATAGATAGATAGATAGATAGATAGATAGATAGATAGATAGATAGATAGATAGATAGATAGATAGATAGATAGATAGATAGATAGATAGATAGATAGATAGATAGATAGATAGATAGATAGATAGATAGATAGATAGATAGATAGACTGCAGTGCCTCTATAGCTCACAACAAAACAGTAGCAAAATTATTACAAATACAATTTCAATATTTAAAAGTCTATGGCAAATATAGAGAAATTTGAAATAAACAATGAACCTTATAAACCAAAACATTTACAAAACATAATGAAAGTAATTATTTGAATTGTAAAACTTCCTGGGCAGATCTAATGTAAAACTTGAAGGAATGTTTTAGCAAAATTGGAGATAAACTGACAAACTAGCTTTTCTCTCCCTCGCTCAGGAACTCCAGATTAAATCCATTTTACATCCAGATTAGGTCCAGATTAAGCCCAGAATTGATCCACTTTAGGTCAGGTCAATTCCAGATTAGGTCCATATTATGTCGGGATAAGATTCTTATAAGGTCCAAATTACATCCGAATAACGTCCAGATTAGGTTCACATTAGGTCCAGATTAAGTGAAGATTAGGTACAGATCACATCCACATTAGATCCAGATTAAGTCCAGGTAAAATCCAAATTACGTACAGATTGAATCAAGATTAGGTCCAGGTTAAATCCGGATTAGGTCCAGATCCCGGTGGACACCGGACAAGCCGCCACCGAGGGTCACATGACTCTAGGAAGTGGGAACCGTGCAGTAAGCGTGGCGGCGTAGGGGCGGGAGGCGGCGTAGGGGCGGGAGGCGGCGTGGAGGCTCTTCCCCTGAGAGCTCCTCTCATTAGCGCTGAAACAATGTCGGCTTAATGCCGAGACCACGGCGTGCTTGTCACACCTAAAGTGCTTTGCATTAATTACCGCCCATATACATTCTATTAATACAGCTTTCATAAGGTTGTGTGTGCGTGTGCGTGTGTGTGTGTCTGTGCGCGTGTGTGTGTGTGTGTGTGTGTGTGTGTGTGTGTGTGTGTGTATGTGTGTGCGTCTGCGTGTGCGCGTGTGTGTGTGTGTGTGTGTGTGTGTCTTAGGATTCGTGTGCTGCTTTTTCTCCCAACGTCAGTTCCTTTTGTCGGGGGATGAAAAACCGACTTCAAGTAGCTTCATTAGAAATAATCAGAAAAGAAAGGAGACGGTGTTTAATGACTCAATAGCGTGTCGTCCTCCGCGCCGCGCCCGCAGAGGCCGCGCCGCGCATACATTACCACCGAGACATGAATAGACATGTAATTGAAAACAATGGACACGTGCGCGGCTTTCATGATGTGACAGTATTGGCGGCATTTGGAAAGAAGGAAGGTAAGGGAAGGAGGCAAGGAAGGAAGCATCTCCCCGTCTGGATGTAACAGAGTACACCGTGCTGCTTGTACGTGCCCCCACATTCAATAAATGAATAATAATGACATTGAAGGTGTCATTATTATTATTATTGCTACGTTTTCCTATGGAATTCCCATTGTCAGAGCCATGTTTTGCTGTACTGAGGTCAACTGAGCCATAGTTTGAGAAACCTCACTTCCACCAGCCAAAGTAGAATGTTTGTGCTGCGACTATTTTGTGTATTTATACTATACTATCAATGGGGCTGGGTAGGTAAACATGATACCAGTGCTCTGTTGGTTTACTGATTAATTTGAACTTATGATGGAACTGGGATGTTTCACTGTCGACACCAGACGTCCATTGCTTCTGTTCGGCAAAAACATGGCCGCCCGCAGAGGAATGAATGTTCGTCTGGGAAGTGTCGGAGCTACGAAACATAGGTTAACGTAACATGAGGGCTACAGAGTCGATGGGATCCAAGTAAGACGCGTCGATCGCGACGTATGTTGCCGGCCACGTCGCCGTGACGACGGCTCCGTCACTCTGAAAGCTCTGGACCCAGAAAATTCCCACCTAGAATTCCCACTGAAATGTCCGTTCCTCCGCATTTCCTCCCAAACAGAAGGTCAGGGGGCCGCCGGGGGCCCCGTCGACCCCCTGCAGAGCTCAAAATGTGCGCTCCACCCTGGTGCGGGTCCGTGGCGTCGGTACGGAGGCGACCCGGCCGTCCGGACCGCTCTGCAGCGCTGCTCGTGTCGGAGTGTTTCCGCTGAGGGGGGCCGGTCTCTCTCCCGGTCCGGCTTGGAACGGGAGGATCCGTGATGCCGGACTCCGGGGCCCGTCACGCGGCATCTGTCCTGTTTTGAAATCCGGTCCTAAAAGGGTTGATCTGATCCTTTCCTTCAGTGCACCGCAGGACGCCATGCGTGCTGGAGCGGCGCTGTGCAGGGAAAACATTTATTCTATTACATACATGACAGTACGTACAGCACATACATGAAATACATGACATACACACCTTTGTCCAAAGTCGCTTGTGAAAAGTGCATTTTGCCAAGAGCAAAATGTTTACGACAAATGTTTTCTTATGTCGGAGGGAAAGATGCGTCTTTACCCAACGAAGGGACTCTCACGCTGGGAGGAAAATACGGGAATACTGACAACCAGAAAAATGTCAGAGCAAAGAAATTCCCCAAAAGAAAATGAAATTAAATTCGGGTCCAACGAGAGGAGGAGGATCAGGTGGTTTAGATTCAGCGTTACTGCTCCAAGGAAACAATGAGTCAAGCGCCTCAGAACGAAACAATATATAAATCAATGAAATAAACGCTTCATACAAACACATGCGATTGAGATTTCATGTTGATGAACTAAGTTATTTTTGAAAAATTGTTGAATTTATATCAGCACAATAAAAACAATGTGCGTCGGCGTAAAATGGCGTCTTCAGCCACTTCCTGTTTGGTTTGGAAAGTCACCGACTTTCCTCCTTTCAGGTCAAACGGATCTTTTTGGGTTTTTTTCACTATAGCTGTCTCAAACTCCTGCCCCCCCCCTCCCCACACATACACACACAAAAACACACACACACACACATATGCAAACAAACAAACACACACACACACACACACACACACACACACACACATACACACACACACACACACACACTGTATTTCTCTTTCTCTCCAAGCTCGTTATGCAGATTGCCAGATCTGCCTGCATTCTGCAAACACACACACACACACACACACACACACACACACACACACACATACACACTCACACACACGCACACAAACACACACACACACACACACATACACACTCACACACACACACACACACACACACACACACACACACACACACACACACACACACACACACACACACACACAGCTAACTGAATGCACACACACACACAACCCTCATCACACACACACACACACACACACACACACACTCCCCAGGGACAGGGGAAGGGCAGAGGAGTGATGGAAATGAGTTCAGCCATGTTGAGAATGGCAACGCAAATCTGCATCAGTAATTACTCCAAGAAACACACACTGTCTTCCCCACTTCCTCTCCTCCACCTCCTCCACCTCCCCCTCCTCCTCCTCCTCCTCATCCTTTTCTCTTTTCCCTCCTTTGCTCTCCTCCACCCTCACCTACCCCCCTCTCTTACCTTCTCCTCCTGTCTCCTTTCAAATCCTCTCCCTTCACTCCTTCCCTGTCAATATATCTGTTCTCTCTCTCTCTCTCCCTCATTCTCTCTCCCTCTCTCTCTCCCTCTTTTTCTCTCCCTCTCTCTCTCCCTCTCTTTCTCTCTCTCTCTTTCTTTTTCTTTTTCTGTTTCACTCATACACTCCATCCCAAAGGCTTTTCAAGAGATGCTTGGTGGGCCAATTAAGGTGAGTGGAATGGTGTGCATGTGTGCCCGTGTGTGTGCGAGAGTCCATGTGTGCGTGTTTGTGCTTCTGTGTGTGTGTGTGTGTGTGTGTGTGTGTGTGTGTGTGTGTGTGCTCAGGCATGCATGACGATATTTATGCATGCATCAAACACCTTGCACAGCCTTTCTTGTGTCCACACTGTCTGTGTTTGTGTCTGTCTTTGCATATGTGTGCGTGCCTGTTTGTATGTGCACGTCTCGGTGTGTGTGTGTGTGTGTGTGTGTGTGTGTGTGTGTGTGTGTGTGTGTGTGTGTGTGTGTGTGTGTGAAGTGCTATCTCTTTGTGTCTAGGTCGGGCCATATTCATGTGTTTATAAGTGTCGCCCCAGGCTAAATAGAGCTAAGCCCTGACTTGGAAGGGGACGCGGCCCCTCCCACATCATATCACACCACTTAACAATAGGAGCGTACAAACACACACACACACACACACACACACACACACACACACACACACACACACACACACACACACACACACACACACTCACACACACACACACACACACACACACACACACACACACTCACACACACACATACACACTGCCCTGTACGTGCACTTTTTTCCGCATATAAACAATACAACACACCCCGAATGTACACAGTGCAAAACAACATGGCAGCTGATTAGACGATATAAAACCTCTTGTTTTGGGTTCCCACACTCCAAAGCCTTGGAACAGGAAGTGTGTGTTCACATCCATATTCATATTGTGGTTATGATCTGCATAACCAAGAGCCAGGATTATGAACGTTTTGCATGTTAACACCCTCTAACAATTAGTTTTACTGAGACAAGCTAATTTGCCGTTATTACAAACCCTAATACCACGGCTGGATTTCCAAAGCCTCCAATTTAGTGTCACATATGGATGATTACATGTCAGTTAATGGAAGAAAGTTCACATCATGTTAGAGGTGGAGTAGAGTAGTGGTAGAGTAGAGGTAGAGTAGACAGAGGTTGAATGAAGGTGGAGTAGAGGTAGATGTAGGGTAGAAGTAGTGGTAGAGTAGGGGTAGAGTAGAGGTAGAGGTAGAGTAGAGGTAGAGTAGAGGTAGAGTAGAGTAGAGGAAGAGTATCTACTCTGGGCGGTACTCTGGGTGATACTCTACTCAGGGGTAGAGTACAGGTAGAGTTAGAGTAGATGCTGAATAGAGGTATAGTAGAGTAGAGTAGAATAGAGTAGAGTAGAGGTAGAGAAGAGGTAGGGTAGGGTAGAGTAGAGGAAGAGTATCTACTCTGGGTGGTACTCTGGGTGTTACTCTACTCAGGGGTAGAGTACAGGTAGAGTTAGAGTAGATTTTGAGTAGAGTAGAGTAGAATAGAGTAGAGGTAGGGTAGAGGAAGAGTAGAGTGGAGGTAGAGGTAGAGTAGAGTAGAGGAAAAATAGAGGTAAAGGTAGAGTAGAGGTAGAGGTAGAGTTGAGTAGAGTAGAGGTAGAGTAGACTTTCCATCCAGAGGTGTTGTCATAACCACACCCACACTCAATATCATATTTGGTCAAGAAAAGGAGCACGTCACTGCAGGCAGATGGTGGAGTGCACCCCACCCCATACTACCACCCCCACCCACAACCCCAACGCCCCACTCCCTGGTGCATGGAGGAGGGAGGAGGGACTCAGTGGGAGAGAGAGAGAGAGAGAGAGAGAGGGAGGGAGAGAGAGAGGGCAGGTTTGGCCCTCCATGTCAGTGGCAGGACTCCTGTGCAGAAGAGCCAATTAGGTGGGAAGCAGCACACACACACACACACACACACACACACACACACACACACACACACAGAGTGTATTTCGGTTGATGTACGTACTGGGTTTAGTTTGGACATGCTTAGTGTGTCCATGCACGTATGTATATTTGTTAATGTTTATGTTTGTGTGTGCGTGTGCGTGCATGCGTGTGCGTGTGTGTTTGTGTGTTTGTGTGTTTGTGTGTTTGTGTGTGTGTGTTTGTGTGTGTTTGTGTGTTTGTGTGTTTGTGTGTTTGTGTGTGTTTGTGTGTTTGTGTGTGTGTGTTTTAAGATAGAAATGCAGGCTGTAAAGCTGATCCTGCATCAGTTCATCACTTTCCAATAAAACAGATTGAGTCTGTGCTGCATTACAATCAAAACATATGAGAATATAGAATTAACTATTGCAATAATATAAACATAGTACTGAATATAGAAGTAGAAGAAATATTGTATTTATATTAATATAGATATATTACATAATAAGAAACTATGACATTGTGCAAGATAGACACACGCACACACAAACACACACACACACACACACACACACACACACTCATCGGGTGGGTGAACAGACAAATTCAGACAGACAGACAGGCAGTCTGTCTCTCTCTCTCCCTCTCTCTCTCTCTCACAGACACACACACACACACGCGTACACACACACAGACGCGCACACACACACACTCAGACAATAATACACGATTTATAATAATAACATGGATGCACAGAAATATAACCCAGATATAAAGTACATGAAGATAGAGAGATAGAGAGAGAGAGAGAGAGAGAGAGAGATAGAGAAATAGAGATAGAGAGATAGAGAGAGATAGAGATAGAGAAATAGAGAGATAGAGAGAGATAGAGAAAGAGAGAGATAGAGAGAAAGAGAGAGAGAGAGAGATGGAGAGATATATATATATAGAGAGATAGAGAGATAGAGAGAGAGAGAGAGATAGAGATAGAGAAATAGAGAGATAGAGAAAGAGAGAGATAGAGAGAAAGAGAGAAATAGAGATAGAGAAATAGAGAGATAGAGAGAGAGAGAGATAGAGAAAGAGAGAGATAGAGAGAAAGAGAGAGATAGAGAAAGAGAGAGAGATAGAGAAAGAGAGAGATAGAGAGAAAGAGAGAGAGAGAGATAGAGAGAGAGAGATAGAGAAAGAGAGAGATAGAGAGAAAGAGAGAGAGAGAGAGATGGAGAGAGATATATATATATAGAGAGAGAGATAGAGAGATAGAGAGATAGAGAGAGAGAGATATATATATATATATATAGAGAGAGAGATAGAGAGAGAGAGATAGAGAGATATATATATATATATATAGAGAGAGAGATAGAGAAAGAGAGAGATAGAGAGAGAGAGATAGAGAGAAAGAGAGAGATAGAGAGAAAGAGAGAGAGAGAGAGATGGAGAGAGATATATATATATAGAGAGAGAGATAGAGAGATAGAGAGAGATAGAGAAAGAGAGAGATAGAGAGAGAGAGAGATATATATATATATAGAGAGAGATAGACAGATAGAGAGAGATAGAGAGAGAGAGATAGAGAGAGAGAGATAGAGGAGGAATGAAGAGAAAACAACAAATGGATCAAAAAAATAAGGAGAAGGAGAAGAGGAAGGAAGGAAACGCTGTTCTGACAATCACTCCCTCCCTCCCTCCCTCCCTCCCTCTCTCCCTCCCTCCCTCTCTACCCCCTCAATCAGGTATGTTGTTGGTGCCAATCAATAATCAATTTCCCTCAGAACTAACGGCTCGTGGCTCAGATGACTCGGCTGCCGGGTCCTGACCCTCTGAGCCGCTGATGGAAAACACGGCGTCGTCGGGGGAAACGGCCTCGCATTATGGAATTCATATCAACAAATGTAGCGTCAGAGGATTTGATCCAAATTGACGGGAAGTGACGGAGCCGTTTTAATGACAATGTTGTGGAGTAAACAGAGTTTCATCTCAAAATAAACATCCTTATTGTATTATTATTATTATTATTATTATTATTATTATTATTATTTTCTTATTATTCACTTTGTTAACCCTTTGAGAGCTGCTTATTTCAGCCTCCTGTGTCATTTGATTCTATTTGATTGAAGGGAACCTCAGCTCCCTTCCTGATGTAATTATTATTATTATTATTATTATTATTATTATTATTATTATTATTATTATTATATATGTATTACTACTATAATTTATAAAGAAACAACAATATATATATATATATTTATTTATTTTTCTTGTGGAATAACCATCATGTGAGAGATAAAGCTGCTCTGGATCTGTTTCCTCACTGAGTTAGAACCAAATACTTACCAGTTTGAACAGATCGTTCCAACCAAACAACTTTTTAAATATATAAATAACAGTTAATAACAAGTTATTTTTTTCATAAATATCACAAATAATTTCTTTAAAAACTGTTTTCTTCTTATTTTTGTATGTATAAATATATTTGAGGAATATCATTTTTTGTTTTTACTTCGTATTTTATTCTCATTTGTTTGAGACTTAAGGTTATTTTTTCCTTGAAACCTGACCAGGACTCCAATGCACCTGGAGGAACCAACTGTTTTTCTCAATGGATTTGAACATTTGTGAGACGACGCCTCATCCCCCCTTCCCTCACAAGGAGGGATGGAGGGAAGGAGGGAAGGAGGGGAGGAGGGGAGGAGGGAAGGAGGGGAGGAGGGGAGGAGGGAAGGAGGGAAGGAGGGAAGGAGGGAAGGAGGGAAGGAGGGGAGGAGGGAAGGAGGGATGAGAATATTTGTTTTTTACTGAACTTTTCTTTTTTATCTTTATTTACAGTTGATCTTAATGTAAAGATTCGAGTTTCTCATGAAGCAGTAAAATGTTATGATGTTATTTTTACATTAAATATCATTGTTTATACCTTTTAGACGGACAGACAGACAGACAGACAGACAGACAGACAGACAGACAGACAGACAGACAGACAGATAGACAGACAGACAGATAGATAGATAGACAGATAGATAGACAGACAGACAGACATAGCTAGATAGAAAGATAGACAGATAGATAGACAGATAGACAGATAGGCAGATAGACAGACAGACAGACAGGCAGACAGATAGACAGATAGATAGATAGATAGATAGATAGATAGATAGATAGACAGATAGACAGATAGGCAGATAGACAGATAGACAGATAGGCAGATAGACAGACAGATGGATAGATAGACAGATAGATAGACAGATAGATAGACAGATAGACAGATAGGCAGATAGACAGACAGACAGACAGACAGCTAGATGGAGGGATGGAGCGGAGGAGTGTGGGATGTGATTTGCAGTTTTCCAGTGACTGTCTCACATCTCACATGGTTATTTCATGTCCTGAGACCAGAGCCAGTCCATCCCTCCTCCACCCCCCCCACCCTCCCTCCATTCCTCCTCAACCCCCCCTCCATCCCTCCTCCACCCCTCGATCCCTCCTCCACCCCCCTCAATCCCTCCTCCACCCCCCTCCATCCCTCCTCCACCCCCCTCCACCCCTCGTCCATCCATCCACCCCCCGTCTCTCCTCCACCCACCCATCCTCCTCCTCCAGCCATCCCCTCTTCAGGTCTACATGTACCCCCACCCCTCCTTCCCCCCATCTACAAATCCCTCCTCCACCCATCCATCCTCCAGGTGTAATGACACCTACACTCCTGCTTCCCCCCTCTTCCCCACTCCTGCCTCCGTCCTCCCCCCTGCATTCAACCCTCTTCAGGTCTACGTATGCCTACGCCCCTCCTTGCTTCCCTCCACCCATACCTCCTCCACCCATCTCTCTTCAGGTCTGTGCATACCTCCACTCCTTCCCCTCCCATCCACCCATCACTTCACCCTCGCCATCCAGTCACCCCACCTTCAGGTTTACAGATGACTCCACTCCTCCCTCCTCCACCCAACCCTCCGGCCTCCTTCTCCTCCTCTGCAAATTGAGGAGGAGGAGAAAAAGGAGGAGGTGGAGGAGGTGGAGGAGAGGCCTCCTTTGGCTCTGCGCCACGCGAGCATCAAGTAGAATTATTAAAATAGAGAGAGGGATACGGGTGGAACCAAAGATGGCAGATCCTTTCCTCCACCCGGGTCCCTCGCTGCACCCTCATCCTTCCTCATCTTTCCTTTTTTTCCCAGGATTGAACGAGAGACTCGACCAGATCATTCATTATAAATATGTGACTCTCTCATCCCCTCATTCAGGATGAAGTCATTTCAAATTCAATCTGTTTAATCATGATTTTGATGTTTATTTATAGAAATGATGATTATTCAGATTGAATTTGAAACATAAAACTGGATTCACATCATATTGATGATACAGTTCTGGTATTGATCGATGAATCGACTCAATGAAAAAGTCTGATTTGTCAAAATTAGAAAGTCAGTGCTGAATTAAAACTGTCGACGAATAAATGATGATGTCTCAAGTCAAACTCAACTTAAGACCAAATAGATCAAATTATTTACATTTACATTTAGTCATTGATCAGATGCTTTTATCCAAAGCCACTTACAATTATTCAAACACCGACGGACGCAGCCATCAGGAGCAATTAGGGGTTAAGTGTCTTGCTCATGGACACTACAGCATGCTAGCAGGAGGAGCCTGGGATCCAACCAGCAACCTTTAGATGACTAGACCACCAGCTCTACCTCCTGAGCTACCATCCCCTATAGTATATGCAGTATATATATATACACACACTGCATATACTGTATATACTGTATATACTGTACATACTGTATACACAGTATATACAGTATCTCCAGTATGTAGTGTAATTAACATTCATTCTACAATAATGAACTATATTACAAAGTGCAAAATAATGCATAAATATTCTAATATTCTCAGACATTAGCACATCTGGTCAGTGCACGTGGCACTGAAAACAACTTGTGATGTGGAAGTTATTCAGTGTTGGGGGATTATTCAACGCGTCACACAATGTTTTCTACCATTTAGTTGGTTCCTCAGACTCAATCTCATTTTTGTTTTATACAAACAGCATTTTCTTGAGCAGCAGCTGCAGATATGATATAATTATATCAATGTTTTAACGTGGAGCCCCCCGGCGATATCTCACTGTACGGAACAATGTGCGGGTGTGTGTGTGTGTGTGTGTGTGTGTGTGTGTGTGTGTGTATGTGTGTGTGTGTGTATGTGTGTGTGCCGTGCAGGTGTGTGTCATACAGAGGTGACTACTTTCTCTCTCCATATTTTTGCACATAACCACATCACACACACTCAACCTGCGAACACACACACACACACACACACACACACACACAGATCTCTCTCTCTCTTTATTTATCGCTTACACAGTAAACACACTCACACTCGTTTAATATTCATATTTTGATTTTCTTTGTGCAGTTTTTTGTTTGTACATATAGTTTTTGATCCTGAAATAGACACTTCTCTGCAATCCTATGGAGTGTGTGTGTGTGTGTGTGTGTGTATGAGTGTGTTAATATGGTTTAAAA
>NC_137195.1:3413187-3438187 GCF_960531495.2 Zeus faber
GAAGGTTAGTGATGGCCCCGCCGGCCGATCAATAACTTCATAAATTTCCCTCCCGACCCCCCTCCACCCGCCTGGCACCGCCGTCCTCCATCGCTCGGCGCTCAAACCGCAGGATTGTGTTTGGCTCAGCACTTTGCCCCGCCCGTGGAGATCCCGCTTTTGGGACCCGCGTTCGGATGTTTCCTCTGGGAACCCGACGACCTGGATCCGGAGCGCCACGGACCCGGCTCCACCGGGGGGCCCCGGAGCGACTCCCCGGCCCCGCCTCCACAGCGAGACTCCGGGAACAGCGAGAGGAGTCGTCTGTGGCCTCGGTGGATTTAACGAGGCACAACGAAAGGG
The DNA here is from genome assembly GCF_960531495.2 of Zeus faber. Classification (NCBI taxonomy): domain Eukaryota; kingdom Metazoa; phylum Chordata; class Actinopteri; order Zeiformes; family Zeidae; genus Zeus; species Zeus faber. The sequence goes on from NC_137195.1 coordinate 3,413,530, forward strand.
GGGTTGAAAAATACCGAAAGAAACCGAATCACTGTGTCTTTTTGGTCGAGAAGTTCTACATCTTTTTAAGCACGGGAGCCTCCACCTTTAATAACAGACGTTCTTCTATTTCATATCTGAAGTGCTCCGTGTCCCCGCGCAGGGTCCCGTCTTTAAATACTCAGCAACAACAAAGCCATCCATCGCAGCGGATGATCTAACCGCCGCCGCCGCTTAACAAACAACAATTAAGTGTCCGTGCCTCACTTCAGCGGGGGAGGGTGGAGGAGGGTGGAGGGGGGAAAGAAATGGCGCTCGCCAACACTTGACTGCCACACTCCTCACGTTGATGTATCCCGCGCCGCGCCGGCCCGGCCCGCTAATGTCCCCCATAAATTCCTGCGGCCGACTTCTCAGGAGCGAAGACTTTAATGCCGATCAATGGCGTCTGCGGCCGGACGCGCGGGGGGTTGGGGGGGGGGGGGGGGGGGGGTGGATGACTTCATACACGCGGAAATCTGGGGGCGACCCAGTTCGAAATGGGGTTAGAACCAAGTGCGGTCGTGGGGGGCGGAGGACCACACCCCGACCACGCCCACGGCCAACGCGGCGTTGACCTGCCTGCACCTCCGACCCGCCCGTCATTCAGTCGTCTTAGCTTTGCCAACCCACCGCCTCCTCGGTCTCCACCTCTCTCTCTCTCTCTCTCGCTCCATCCTTCAACAAGCTCATCATCCATCACCCCCCTATCGGCGCAGCACCACACCCACCCACCACGTCCCGCGCCATCTCTTCTCTCATCCACAGTCACCATCGCCGCTCATCTTCCGTTACTCGGTATTTTACATGTTCCCTTCGGGGAAATGACGACTCAAACCGCCCGTTGGGGCGTGGTCCCTCACCTGGGAAGGAGTCATTTTGGAGTTGGTCGGCTGTCAAAACCGTGGACTCACCTGTGCCTCCAGTCGTGTGTTCACACCTGTGTTTTGTTTTCAACATGGGAACGTTTCCCACGGAGAAGAAGAAGGAAACAGTTTGCAGTGAGAGTTCTCACGGGTGAATACAGCGGTGACCCTGAGGCTGATTTGGTAAAATAATCCCGAATTGAGACTTTATTTCAGTGAATTGCCGTTCTCCAGGTCTCCAGGTCTCCAGGTCTCCAGGTCTCCAGGTGTCACTGTTCCAGGATTTTCAGTTATTAGAGATATTTCCAGTTGTTTATCGCTAGGTGGAAATCTGAGCTTGGGTTGGTGGCAAAACATTTATCAGTTGAAATTGAATTGAAAAAAATGATTTTTATTATTAACTTAAATGCATTTTTAACTTTTCATGATTGAAAATTATCTGGAAAAGCAAAAGTTGGAACGGACAAGGAAAAGGAGAAACAAGTTTGACTGTCTTTAAAAATCTGTGAAAATATTTGCAAAATGTTCCAACTCTTCGTTTGTTTGATTCAGTCGGTTTGACTTTGGGGGAATGAGAAACAGAAGAGACGGCTCTGAGCTGTGAGTGAGTGAGTATATATAATATAAATATATATATATATTAAAAATATATATATACATATATATATAATACAAAATAAAATAATACATTATTATAATGTATTATACATATACATATATATTTTTATTATTATTGTTTATTTTCTTTTCTTTGTTTTTTATTTTATTTTGAGTAATATTAATAACAATACCAATACTACTACTACTATGAATAATAATAATAATAATAATAATAATAATAAAAATAATAATAATAATAATAATAATATTAACCATAATCTTCTGTCATTTAAAATAAGGATTCAAAAAGGAGCTCCAGGCTTTGGCATTTGGCAGTTTTGCACCCGACGCACATGAGAAAGAGAAGAGGCAGAGTGTGGAGGTGGAGATGGAGGTGGAGAAGAGGTGGAGGTATTCACAGGGATCGGGGAAGAGAAGAACAGCTAGACTGCCCCTGGCTGTGTTACCTACAACAGGCAGGTACATGAGCGCAACAGAGATACAAATACCTGTCAAGGCCTGGAGAAGAGATAGAGAGAGAGAGAGAGGGGGAGAGGGAGGGGGAGAGGGAGAGAGGGAGGGAGAGAGAGAGAGAGAGAGGGGAGAGGGTGGAGAGAGAGACAGAGAGAGAGAGAGACAGAGAGAGAGAGAGAGAGAGGGAGACAGAGAGAGAGAGAGAGAGGGAGAGGGAGAGAGAGACAGAGAGAGAGAGAGACAGAGAGAGAGAGAGAGGGAGGGAGAGAGAGAGAGGGGAGAGAGGGAGGGAGGGGAGGGAGGGGGAGAGAGAGAGAAAGGGAGAGGGTGAGAGAGAGGGACAGAGAGAGAGAGAGACAGAGAGAGAGAGAGAGAGGGGGGGGGGAGGGAGGGAGGGGGAGAGAGAGAGAGAGAGAGAGGGAGAGGGTGAGAGAGAGAGAGGGAGAGGGTGAGAGAGAGAGAAAGGGAGAGGGTGAGAGAGAGAGACAGAAAGAGAGAGAGACAGAGAGAGAGAGAGAGGGAGGGAGACAGAGAGAGAGAGAGAGAGAGAGGGGGGGAGAGAGGGAGGGAGGGGGAGAGAGAGAGAGGGAGGGAGGGAGACAGAGAGGGAGAGGGAGGTGGGTGCAGGGCGGAGGTGGAGCGAGGTGCTGTGCTTCAGAGGGGGAACGTTGTTGTTTATCTCTGAACGAGGGGTGGAGGCCGACTCCCCGTTCTGAGGCGTGTTGTCTTCTTCTGTGGTGGTGTGGGCAGGGTGCTGTCAGGATCCATGAACCCTCCCATTCAGCTGCCCCCCCCACCCCCACCCCTAACCCCATCCCCACCCCCACCCACACCTCCACCCCCACCCCATCCCTAAAACGTCGGTGAATCTTTGCTAAATCCAAATGTTTTTCTTGTTTTTTTGTTTTGTTTTTTCCCTCCGTCTTCCTGGTTGCAGCTCCATCACCTGCTGGAGCTGGTGCAGAGTCATCCATTCTGAACCCTCCTCCTCCTCCTTCAGGTTCATACGCTGACGCCAAAGCCAATAGAAACAGATCAACGTTAGAACAACAGATGGAATGTTTTACTTCCTTGAGTCGTAGTAGAGTAGATGTAGAGGTAGAGTAGTGTAGAGTAGAGATAGAGTAGAGTAGATGTAGAGGTAGAGTAGTGTAGAGTAGAGGTAGAGTAGAGTAGAGTAGAGGTACAGGTAGAGGTAGAGTAGAGTAGATATAGAGGTAGAGTAGTGTAGAGAAGAGGTAGAGTAGAGTAGAGGTACAGGTAGAGGTAGAGTAGAGTAGATGTAGAGGTAGAGTCCTGTAGAGTAGAGGTAGAGGTAGAGTAGAGGAACAGGTAGAGGTAGAGTAGAGTAGATGTAGAGGTAGAGTCCTGTAGAGTAGAGGTAGAGGTAGAGTAGAGTAGAGGTAGAGTAGAGGAACAGGTAGAGGTAGAGTAGAGTAGATGTAGAGGTAGAGTAGTGTAGAGAAGAGGTAGAGTAGAGTAGAGGTACAGGTAGCCGTAGAGTAGAGTAGATGTAGAGGTAGAGTCCTGTAGAGTAGAGGTAGAGGTAGAGTAGAGTAGAGGTACAGGTAGAGGTAGACTAGAGTAGATGTAGAGGTAGAGTAGAGGTAGAGTAGAGATAGAGTAGAGGTAAAGAAGAGGTAGAGGTAGAGTAGAGGTAGAGTAGAGGTAGAGGCAGATTAGAGGTAGAGTAGAGTAGAGTAGAGTAGAGTAGAGTAGAGTAGAGTCGAGTAGAGTAGAGGAGAGGAGAGGAGAGGTAGAGTAGAGGTAGAGGTAGAGTAGAGGTAGAGTAGAGGGAGAGAAGAGGTAGAGTAGAGGTAGAGGTAGAGTAGAGGTAGAGGTAGAGTTGAGGCAGAGTAGAGGTAGAGTAGAGGTAGAGTAGAGGTAGAGTAGAGGTAGAGAAGAGGTAGAGTAGAGGTAGAGGTAGAGTAGAGGTAGAGTAGAGGTAGAGTAGATGTAGAGGTAGAGTAGTGTAGAGTAGAGGTAGAGTAGCGGTAGAGTAGAGGTAAAGTAGAGGTAGATTAGAGTAGAGGTAAAGTAGAGGTAGAGGTAGAGTAGAGGTAGAGGTAGAGTAGAGTAGAGGTAGAGTAGAGGAACAGGTAGAGTAGAGTAGATGTAGAGGTAGTGTAGAGAAGAGGTAGAGTAGAGTAGAGGTACAGGTAGCGGTAGAGTAGAGTAGATGTAGAGGTAGAGTCCTGTAGAGTAGAGGTAGAGGTAGAGTAGAGTAGAGGTACAGGTAGAGGTAGACTAGAGTAGATGTAGAGGTAGAGTAGAGGTAGAGTAGAGATAGAGTAGAGGTAAAGTAGAGGTAGAGAAGAGGTAGAGGTAGAGTCGAGTAGAGGTAGAGTAGAGGTAAAGTAGAGGTAGAGGTAGAGTAGAGGTAGAGGTAGAGTAGAGGTAGAGTAGAGGTAGAGTAGAGGTAGAGGTAGAGTAGAGGTAGAGTAGAGGGACAGAAGAGGTAGAGTAGAGGTAGAGGTAGAGGTAGAGTAGAGGTAGAGGTAGAGGTAGAGGTAGAGGTAGAGGTAGAGGGAGAGAAGAGGTAGAGTAGAGGTAGAGGTAGAGTAGAGGTAGAGGTAGAGTAGAGGTAGAGTAGATGTAGAGGAAGAGTAGTGTAGAGTAGAGGTAGAGTAGCGGTAGAGTAGAGGTAAAGTAGAGGTGGATTAGAGTAGAGGTAAAGTAGAGGTAGAGGTAGAGGTAGAGTAGAGGTAGAGGTAGAGTAGAGGGAGAGTCGAGATAGATTTGAGTAGAGGTAGAGGTAGAGGTAGAGTAGTGAAGACATAGAGTAAAGGCAGAGTAGAGTAGAGGTATAGAAGAGTAGAGGTAGAGTAGAGGTAGAGTAGAGGTAGAGTCGAGATAGATTAGAGGTAGATTAGAGGTAGATTAGAGTAGAGGTAGAGGTAGAGGTAGAGGTAGAGGTAGAGTAGAGGTAGAGTAAAGTAGAGATCGAGGTAGAGTAAGGTAGAGTAGAGGTAGAGTAGAGCTAGAGTAGAGGTAGATTAGAGGTAGAGTAGAGGTAGAGTAGGGTCCTCCTCTTGGTGGATTCTCTCAGAGTGGACGTTCAAGATTCAAGAGGTTTATTGGTCACATACATATACATACTTTCATACATATATGCAGTGAAATGTAATAATGTAATTCAGATTCAGGGAAAGACTAATTTCTAAACAAACGAGTGGAGGATGCTCCACCGTGGAGCCTCCACCCCAACACCAACCGCGGCTGAAGGCGGAGCGACCAAGCGCTCTGGGAGGTGGAGCGGGAGTGGGCAGATCGGTCGAGCTGCATCTGCCTCCGCCTCCGTCTCTGCAGCGCCTGTTGCTGTCTGATGATGAGCCGACGCGGCCCACTGAAGTGGAGCGCCCACGGCGGGGTGACCTCTGACCTCTGACCTCTGACCTCTGACCTCTCTCTAGGCACTCGTGATGAGAGGTTCACTTCTCTCTTCGAGACCCGGTTCTTCACGAGTCACTCGGTAAAAAGAGTCGTTCGTTACGTCTCGTACTCGTTATGTCTCGTACTCGTTGGGCAACTATTTAGTCGGTATTCTCCCCTTCCGCTACACCCGTCACTAGGTGAAGCAACAACAACCTCCGATCTGGCGTCTTGACGTAGGCTTGGGTGGTGCAGTGAGGCAGGCCTGCTTGGCTCCTTCGTGTTTCAACCTTTCTTTTTGTGAGGGTTCGGTCGTTCCAGTGCCGGCGCCAGTCACCACTGACTCCAGACTCTGACTCGTTCAAGAATATTTGGCCAATGTGAACAAATCGTTCGGGAACTGGGACTCTGACACCTGCGCAGGCCTGCGGAAGGGGGTGGAGAAAGAGATGGAAAAGGCTTGACCTCTCTCTCTCTCCCTCCACCCTCTAGCTCTCTCTCTCCCTCCACCCTCTCTCGCTCTCCCTCTCTGAAGTGTGTGTCCGCGGTGGAGGTGAAAGGTTTGACCTTTGGCCAGCAGAAGGGCAGTTATTGGAGGCCGTTGACCCCTGTGACAGGCCACTTGACCCCCCCGGGCCTGGAGGGCCGGAGCGTGGTCCGGGACCCCGCAGCGCCGGCCCGCCGCCCCCACACCCGCCCGCCTCCTCGGACCTGGTCAGGGCCTTACAAACGGGGTCAGGGCAGCAGCTCCGGGAGATTTATGTTCCTGTTGAGCGGCGCTGGGCCGGCGGCAGGATGCTGGACCCCAGCGCAGCACCTTCCGTCTCCGCCTCTTGATGTTAATGAACTCGTCCGGTTTCTGCTTCGGTGACGTGATTCAGTTCAACTCCCATCACCCGCCCGGTTACGCAGACGGGCTGCAGCTCCGGCCCGGTGCGGCGGCGCCGTCCGCAGGGGGGAGGTCGTCCCCGGCGGTGCGAGGTGCGGGCGCAGAGCGGCGAGTTTTTGGGAACGGAAACAAGGAAACCGTGACTCCGAGTGCGAAGGTGGCTGACTTCCCTCCTCGCCTGCGTCCCTGCGGAAACCTGGCTGAGGCGCAGGGACGGTGAGAGGGTGAGACGGTGAGAGGGTGAGAGGGTGAGACGGCGGCGGCGGAAACCAAGGAGCTCAATCGCAGCGACACCTTCCCTCCTCCTTTCGCTCCCGGTCTCCTTCACTGTTGCTCGCCCCTCAAACTTGTCTCCTTTGTAGGTCAACAGCGGGAGGGAGAGAGAGAGAGCGTTTCCTCCTCTTCTCCTCTTTCTCGCACATGGGAGCAGATCCGGTGACGGGGTGTTGGCAACGCCGCAAAGACTCCACCAGCACCAGAGGGAGCGATAAGTCACCCAGCGAAAACAGCTCTTACTCATTCCGCCGCATTCTTTCCCGAGCGCCGCAACATATAAATAAATAAGAGCAGAACGCACGTATCAATCCATCTGCACCCCGCCCCGCCCCTCCTCCCCCACGCCTGGCCCTCTTTTTTAAGCGGTGCTGGGGGCTTTTACCCAAATGGCGCCAGGGCCACCGCTATCATTTATAACCGGTACTGCGTCGGCGCTAATGCAGCGCAGGGTTCAGCCAGAATGTTTTATTCATGCTGCTTTATTATTAGGGGCCCCACTTAGAAAGGTGAGTCGCACTCCTCTCCTCCTCCTCCTCTTCCTCCTCCTCCTCCTCCTCCTCCTCCTCCTCCTCTTCCTCCTCCTCTGGCCGACTCCTGCCTGGGCTGACAGCGGCGCTGGCTTTATCTATCACCCTGACAGGAGCGTCTTCCCTGGGAAGTCTTTCAGAAAACTTCAAACAGCCTCGCTATTGATTTCTCCTCCGCTTCCCTCTCTCTCTCCATCTCTCTCTCTCTCTCTGTTTCTCTCTCTCTCTCTCTCCCTCTCTCTCTCTCTCTCTGTTTCTCTCTCTCTATCTCTCTCTTTCTTTCTCTCCCTCCCTCCACCTGGGCACCGGCATACATCTTTCCCCCCACTCTGACCGCTGAGACGGGGGGGAGGAGAGGGTGGAGGGGGTTGAGAAAGGCGTCTGTGGGAGTAGAAAGAGAAGTAGGAAGAAAAAGAGGTGGTGGGTGGGTGGGTTTGGTGGGTTTGGTGGGTGGGGGGTGGGAATAAAATATAAATAAAGTGAAAAAAAGAGGCTGAGGGAGATAAAAGAGCTGCATATCAATGCGTGTGACCTCGCGTTGCTTCCCACTCAGGTTGCTCCTTGTTAGCTCCCGTCAGGCACCGCTGGCCGGGCCGGACGCAGGACGCATGACGGAGGACGCAGGATTCAGGATGCAGGACGCAGGACGCAGGACGCAGGACGCAGGACGCAGGACGCAGGACGCAGAACGCAGGACGCATGACGCAGGACACAGGATGCCGGACGCCCACGCAGGACGCCGGACGGTGGACGCAGGATGCAAGTCGCCGGACGGCAGACGCCGAGGCCATGTTTTCCCAATTATGGAGGATTGTGAATTCAAACAGCGGAGTGCAACACCCGCCGTCGGGCTCCGTGCGCCGGCTGATTGCTCGCCAGTTGCTTTGAGCACAATCAAAGGGGTTCGGCCATGAAAGTGACACCTTGAAGCGCGGGAAAAAAGTCCTTGATTCCCAGGGAACAATGAGGGATGGATGGTGGGGGTGGGGGTAAGGGGGGGTGGGGTGCTGGGGGGGGGCTGACGAGGTCTCAATTAAATCTTGAATTAATATCAACGCCGCCGCCGCAATTGCCTTTTGATAACTATTCGAGACACTTCTTAGCCGAGTGGAGAGCATCATCGCCTGCTAATATCACACAAGCCTCGTACGCTCAGCGTCTCCTGATGGAGGCGGGTGGGGGGGGGGGCGTGCTGATAAAAAACAGCTTTTCCTGTGATCTACACGAGACAATGTTCCTCCCTGTGTAGTCTTTTTTGGTCCTGGATATCAATGGGTTGCTCAGACAGGAGCCTGTTTTTAAGGCATGGCCGTCGGGCGCGCGGCAGCGCCGCGCGCGGGAAGCACAACAACTGTGATTCGGGTCTTTTAGATGGAAGCCATTTATCTCCTCCACCACTTTGCTGGCAGATAGGATGGCGTATTGATACGGGAGGTGATGTGATTTAATAAGCCGCTAATGATTTGTACTCGGAGGGGTTAATGAGAAACAGTGGGCCTATGAACCGCTTGAAAGCTTACTTATATTTAAGGATTGCTTTGGAGCCCCCGCACTCGTTTAAAGGGGACTAAATCAAATCAAAACACTCCAGCGCTTGAGCAAGTAATTAAGACGATGAATTGAAAACCCGGGCGCGAATGTAATGAAGCGTGCGCTCCCGTTTGGGTTGCTGGTGCAATAACACTGTTACGCTCAACAATGGTACTATTACAGTTCCCTCGACTTTAATTCTAAACGACACCGATCTGTTCTTATATTCAGTGACTACTGAGTTAAAGGTCACACACAGCTTTCTGTGCCAAGGTTTTAAATTAATGTTTCTTTTCAATTCAACAAAAGGTAAATCACACATTTCCTGTGGAAACCATTTATTTCATTCTCAGCTCAAGAATCACAATTACCGTATTGACCCGAATATAGATCGACCCTGATTATAGGACGACCCTGCCTTTTTTCAAGGCTCATTTTTGGAAAAAAAATTTGAAGACCAAATAATTGTATTCTTAAATAAGGATAACGCAGAATGCAGCCGTACAGCAAAGAGGCGGTGGCCTATGTGCGAACATCACGCGGAAGCAATTTCCACAAGCGCCAGTTCAACCAGGATGACGTGAGCAACATGCTGAGCTCGGCTCAAGCGGATCGGCATCTGTCAGTCGCACGATCGAAACTGAGTCAGTTGCACTAATGAAACTGAGTCAGTCGCACTATGGAAACTGAGTCAGTCGCACTATGGAAACTGAGTCAGTCGCACTAAGGAAACTGAGTCAGTTGCACTATGGAAACTGAGTCAGTCGCACTATGGAAACTGAGTCAGTCGCACTATGGAAACTGAGTAAGTCGCACTATGGAAACTAAGTAAGTCGTACTATGGAAACTGAGTAAGTCGCACTATGGAAACTGAGTCAGTGGCACTAATGAAACTGAGTCAGTCGCACTGTGGAAACTGAGTCAGTCGCACTAAGGAAACTGAGTCAGTTGCACTATGGAAACTGAGTCAGTCGCACTAAGGAAACTGAGTCAGTTGCACTAATGAAACTGAGTCAGTCACAAAAAGGAAACTGAGTCAGTTGCACTAATGAAACTGAGTCAGTCGCACTATGGAAACTGAGTCAGTCACACTATGGAATGTGAGTCAGTCACTATGGAAACTGAGTCAGTCGCACTAATGAAACTGAGTCAGTCGCACTGTGGAAACTGAGTCAGTTCCACTATGGAAACTGAGTCAGTCGCACTATGGAAACTGAGTCAGTGGCACTAAGGAAACTGAGTCAGTCGCACTATGGAAACTGAGTCAGTCGCACTAAGGAAACTGAGTCAGTCGCACTGTGGAAACTGAGTCAGCCGCACTATGGAAACTGAGTCATTTGCACTAATGAAACTGATTCAGTCACACTATGGAAACTGAGTCAGCGAGTGGTGGGCGGGACGAGGGCTGTGTGTCGGTGTTGTTCCACAGTTGTAGGGTATTGAAACACTCCTCCTAATACACAGGTTTTATATTTTATTATTCTACTGTATAGTGACACTTAAAAAGCTAGACCCCAAATATATAACGACACCACATGTCTTAAATTCTGGTCAATACGGTATATGTATATGTCAACATGTTTACGTTCCATTTTAATCTATAACCAATGTAACAACACTGTATTAATATATCATAATTCAAGATTCAATTGTCAAATGATGGAGGAGAAAACTAAATCTACATTTTCTAGATAGTTATACACGGAAAAGCCTTCAGTCCTTTTTTCCGTCCATTGTGTGAACCCTCCTCTGTGACGGCTTTCATTTTAAGGAAATTACTTTTAACAAAAGGAAAATCACATATTTCCACTTACTGTGCAAACTATTTTTTTATTATCATTTCATCTTTCATTCATTCACTCTCAGCTCAAGAGGTCAATGTTCAGAATTGCATGTATATATCAACACATTTACATTCCATCTCATCATAATCAATGCTCAATTGTGCGGCAGTTATTATGTTACGTTCCAAACATTTTTTAAATTATTTAAATTACTACATTCGGACGGAGAAAACTAAATCTACAACTTCTTTCTACTCGTAAAATCTACTTTCCAAGATGCTTAGACATGAGAAAAAACAACTCTTTAAAGGAAATGTCTTTTATCAAAAGGAAATTCCACTGACTGGAAGTATTTGTTTAATCAAATACAAAATACTGTTAATATGTCATAATTCAAGTTTAAACTGTGCAACAGAATGTTGTTGCATTGTATTGCATTGTAAACACGTTTCATATTTTGTTATATTATAAACATTTGTTACATTATGTTACAATGTGTCTTTCTTACATTGTGTTACATTCTAAACATTTGTTACATTGTGTAACATTGTGTTATTTTTTTACATTTTGTTACATTTTGTTAAATGTTGTTGCATTTTTTTGACATCTTGTTACATTTTGTTGCAATTTGTGACATTTTGTTACATTGTGTTAGGTTTTGTTGCATTTTGTGATATTATGTTGTATTATGTTACATTTTGTGACATCTTATTGCATTTTGTTACATTGTGTTACATTTTGCTATGTTTTGTTAAATTTTTTTTGCATTTTTTGAATTTTGTGAAATTGTATTACTTTTCGTTACATTTTGGTAGATTTTTTGCATTTTGTCACATTTTGTAGGGTTTTGTTACATTTTGTTAAAATGCAAACGATCTTCTCATCGCTGTATTCATTCTTCTGGTAAAATCTACCTTCCGAGATGCTCGGGCATAAAAAAGCTTCTAATTGATATTCTGGGGATTGTTTTGTGGTGTGAACCCTCCTCTGTGCCGGCTGCGCCCCCTCCCCTGTCTCCCACGCAGTCTGTGGATCGATGCTCCGGGCTCCAGCAGGAAGCCATTGATTGACACATTACTCTCATGTCAAACAGCAGAACATGGCACCGCCCGCTGTCTGCTCCACCTGCTGCTCGCACCTCCACCACCACCACCACCTCCTCCTCCACCACCACCACAGCGGCTTTGCGGCGCTCGCAGCGTGTCTTTTCATGACTCTACACCCACATTGTCTGGGGGGGGGGGATAAAAAAAATGAATCAAATAAAACATATGTGCACATTTCGGGAGCTAATATCTCAATTTGATTCTCTCAAGAATTGTCAGATTTAATTGTTCAGTTCCAGTTCGGGAGGGAGGAGATGGGGAAGGAGAGAGAGGGAGGTGGGGGAGGTTGGGGGGAGGGGGAGGAGGGGGCCAGTAGCTGTCACTCGCTCTGCTCCTGGAAGTCGACGTCTCTATCACTACTAACTATTCCTGGATCCCCGGCGGACCCCGCCACGTCGTGACGCCGCCATAGGAGGTGAGGAGCAGAGAGAGCCCGGCAACTTTCTTATTCCCCGCTCCACCTCTTCCTCTCACCCCTCCCTCCCCTCCCTCCCCCCTCATGAAGTAGCGTGGCCTCTGGCCGTCTCACCTCTTCTTCTCTAACAATATTATTGTCGCATTTCTTCAAATTTTTCTTTCTTTTTCCATTTCTGCTTCTCACTTCGTATGGGTTCAGGAAGTGCCGGTGAGTTTTTGTTGGCGTGGGGTGTGGCGTGCGTCCGGGAAGCTGCATAAATTAGCACCCGCTCCGCCGGCGACCACCCCAGGGTGCTGCACATGCATCAGTATGGAGCGAGAGGCAAGCTGAGACGGGGTGGGGTGGGGGTTGCATCTCCTGCTCCACCATTTGGCCTCTGACACCCCCCCCCCCCCCCAACCTCCCCCACCAGAAGCAGAGCTCACACATACAAATAAACACATTCACTGAGGTACACTTCCGGTGTGCAACACACACACACACACACACAAATATACACAAAAAACACAAATAGAACACGCACACATTCACATACACACGCACATACATGACATCAAAACGCACACGCACACACACACACACACACGCACACACCCACCCACACACACACACACATGCACAAACAGACAAACAGATTATTGGTATGCTTACACAAACCAATAAACACACAGGTGTATGTGTGCGTTCATGCGTGTATGTGTGTGTGTGTGTGTACAGTATGGGAGAGAGAGAGATAGAGCGACAACACCTCCCCAGCCTCCCTCCACCCTCCTCAACACACACCTCACCCTGCCTGCAAAGCCCCTCTGTCATTCTGTGCTTGAACCAAAACCAACCTTGAATGAAAATCATTTCATCGTCGCTGGCTCCTCGTGCGTTCAGATCCTGCTGTTTTTTCCCCGTCCAATTCACGCCGGAGGTTGCTTTCGTCAGTTTGAGGAGCTGAGGGTTCAGTTCTCGGGGAGGTCTTGAAAGCGCTCAGACGACGTCGGAGAGAGAAGGCGAGCGGGCGACCCTGCACCGCGGTGCTGCTGCCACATGGAGGTGTGACGGGTGGAGACGCTGCCCCGCAGGTTCAAATCCTGACTTTTTCCATCCAGGTCCCGCAGAGGTTCCTTTCAGCGGATGATGGGAGGCGACGGCGACATCTGTTAAGAGTCAAAGCGTCGAGCCGAAGCGTGGGGACTTAAGGGATAAGGGGCTATATCCCCCGTGAGATTTGAACGGACGGCACCCTTAGGGCACATTTCAAAGTGCCCGGGGAACAGGTCTCACTTTTCAGAACGGCATCCTGTTTGGTGTCAGAAAACCACCCACGGTTCAGATGCTCGTGAACCCGTGACAGCAGGTGTCACGGGTTCAAGTCCATCCATTCCTTCCATTGGCTCAACGTGATAAGTCCCTGGAAGCTGAGGAGGTCTGAGTTGGGGGGTTTCCTGTCATGATCTCCGCCTTCTTCTACTTTCCCCTCCCTCTCCTTACCTGTCCCATTAGCCCAACTCTATTCACCTGCGCACACAGCTGTTCCAGATCTGCAATCTAACTACTATATATGCCTCTCTCACCAGTCACCCATTGCCAGATTGTCTCCGATGCTTGCACCAGACTCTCCAGCGTTCTCCGGACTGATTCCCAGCTACCGACTCTGCCTCACTCCGACCACGTACCCTGCCTGCTCCCTGCCTGTCTTCCGTCTGCTCTACAAATAAAAGACATTACCAAATATCCCTGCCTGTCTTTGTGCTGCAATTGGGTCCTAACCACACCCGTTACAGTACAATCTGGCCAACAATGGACCCAGCACACAACCCCGAGTTGCTGGCACGCCTGGGAAGGGTGAAGTCACAGCTCCAACACCAGGAGGCTGTCCTAGCCTCCACCTCAGCGGACGCTCGGCTAGCCAGCTAGCCAGGAGCAAGGGCTCGCCACGCTAGCCGCCCAGGTCCAGCAGCTCGCCATCGCTCTCGGTCAGTTCAAATCGCCGCCCGCTTCCGCCAGTGAAGGAGGAGGTCCTGGTGAGCCACACCTCCAAACCCTCCTCCAACCTACACCCCCTGTGTCAGGCTTGGCTGCTGCTGCCCCAATGCTCACGTTCCCTCGCCATACTTTTTGATTCTGGTTCCGATGTTAACATCATCGACGATAACCTAGCATGGCAGCTGGGTGTTGGTCGAGTTCTCCTGCCTTCCCCGGTTCCTGCCACTGCCCTGGATGGCCGCCTCCTGAGGACAGTCACCCATCAGACGGTGCCCATCCGCATGCTCCTGTCCGGCAACCACCACGAGACGATACAGTTCTGCATTCTGCACTCACCTCGTCACCCTCTCCTCCTGGGGTTCCCCTGGCTCCGGCGTCACAACCCACACCTCGACTGGACCACAGGGGCTATTCTGGGATGGAGTCCTGTGTGCCATCAGGTCTGCCTGAAGCAAGCCGCCGCACCTCAGCCACCCACCAGCTCCAGCTCCGCACCTGACATGTTGGGGGTCCCCGCCGAATACCTTGACTTCAGGGAGGTCTTCAGCAAGGCCAAGGCGACATCCCTTCCTCCGCACAGGCCATACGATATTGCCATCGACCTCCAGCCCGGCTCCAACCCCCCCGAGGGTGCCTGTACTCCCTGTCTGCCCCGGAGAGAGAGGCCCTGGACACCTATTTTAATGATGCCCTGGCGGCGGGCATCATCCATCCCTCCTCATCCCCGGCGGGGGCGGGCTTCTTCTTCTTGGAGAAGAAGGACAAGTGGCTTCGCCCCTGTATTGACTATCGCGGTCTCAACGACATTACGGTCAAGAACCGCTATCCCCTGCCAATCATCTCATCAGCCTTCAAACTCCTGGAGGGGGCCACGGTGTTCACCAAGCTCGACCTACGCAACGCCTACCATCTGGTCCGGGTTCGAGAGGGGGACGAATGGAAGACGGCATTCAACACTCCCTCTGGTCACTACGAATATCTGGTGATGCCCTTTGGTCTCACCAACGCCCCCACTGTCTTCCAGGCCCTGGTCAATGACGTGCTCAGGGACATGCTCAACAAGTTCGTCTTCGTGTACCTCGACGACATCCTGATCTTCTCCCGATCCCAAGCTGAGCACGTCCACCATGTCCAGACTGTCCTGCAGCGCCTCCTGGAGAACTCACTCTTTGTATAGGCGGAGAAGTGTGATTTTCACGTCCCGTCCGTCTCCTTCCTTGGGTACGTCGTGGGGAGGGGGACCATCCAGATGGACTCCACCAAGGTCTCCGCTGTCACCACCTGGCCCGCCCCGGACACCCGCAAACAACTCCAGCGCTTCCTCGGTTTTGCCAACTTCTATCGGAGGTTCATCCGAGGCTACAGCACGGTGGCTGCCCCCCTCACAGCCCTAACCTCCTCCACGGTGCCGTTTCTGTGGTCCGCTGCCGCCAACGACGCCTTCCTGGCCCTGAAGGCACGGTTCACTTCAGCCCCCATTCTGGTATTGCCTGACCCCGGACGGCAGTTTGTGGTTGAAGTGGACGCCTCCGACGTGGGAGTCGGAGCTGTTCTCTCCCAGAGAACCGCCTCCGACCAGAAGCTTCATCCCTGCGCCTTCTTCTCCAGGCGTTTGACCCCGGCCGAGAGGAACGACGACATCGGTATAGGGAGCTTCTCGCCCTCAAATTGGCCCTGGAGGAGTGGCGACACTAGCTAGAGGGAACCCAGCTGCCGTTCCTGGTGTGGACTGACCACAAGAACCTGGTGTATATTCAGTCCGCCAGGAGACTGAACTCCCGTCAGGCCCGTTGGGTGCTCTTCGTTACCAGGTTCAATTTCTCCCTCTCCTATCGGCCGGGGTCACGCAATGTCAAACCTGACGCCCTGTCCCGGCAGTTCCAGGAGGAGGAGGAAGACACTGCTGACCCTGACACCATTCTACCGTCCTCCCGTCTAGTTGTCACACTCACCTGGGAGGTGGAAGAGAAGGTCAGAGCCGCCGCCCAGGACCAACCTGGACCCAGCGCATGTCCGCCCGACCGTCTGTTCGTCCTGCCTGACCTCCGGTCCGAGGTTCTTCAGTGGGCCCACAACTCCTAACTCACCTGCCACCCGGGGATCCAGCGGACGAAGGAGGTCGTCCAGCGTCGCTTCTGGTGGCCCTCCCTGGGTGAGGACATCCAAGGGTTCGTCAATGCCTGCCCCACCTGTAACCAGCACAAACCCTCTCTTCTTGCTCCTGCTGGTCTCCTACACCCACTGCTGGTTCCTCAGAGGCCCTGGTCTCACATCTCCTTGGACTTCGTCACTGGTCTGCCACCATCTAGCGGCAACACTACCATCCTGACCGTGGTGGACCGGTTCAGCAAGATGGCTCACTTCGTGCCTCTACCGAAGCTCCTGTCGGCCAAGGGCACCGCCAAGCTACTGTTGTATCACGTCTTCCGCCTCCATGGCATCCCGGTAGATGTTGTATCCGACCGGGGTCCCCAGTTCGCCTCGGCCTTCTGGAAGGAGTTCTGTTCGCTCCTGGGGGCCACCGTCAGCCTGTCCTCAGGGTACCACCCCCAGTCCAACGGCCAAACGGAGTGGAAGAACCAGGAGATGGAGACGGCCCTTCGCTGCATGACGTCTCAACACCTGTCGTCCTGGTCTGAGCAGCTTTTGTGGGTGGAATATACCCACAACACCCTGACCAGTTCGGCCACAGGCCTCTCCCCCTTCCAGTGTGCCTACGGCTTCCAACCGCCTCTGTTCCCGTCCAGGCCTTCATTCGCTGCTGTCGCAGGACCTGGACCCGGGCCTGGACCGCCCTCCTTCGAGCCGCTGGCCGCAACGCCCCATGAGGCACATTCTGGACCACACCCTCATCGGGAGGTTCCATCAGCGCCATCCTGACCAGCCCTCCAGACCGGGTCAACCCTCCCGACCGCAGACCCCACCAACTCTCTTGTCTGCGTCCTCCAGCGATGTTTCAGAGGCGGAGGATGTCGACCCTGGGGGTCCCACCTCCGATGAGGACATGGCCCATTTAGCAGAGGACGAGGAGATGGACGGGGTCTCCAACTACTCCGATGAGGATCACGTGGCCCATTTAGCGGAGGACGTGGAGATGGACGGGGTCTCCGACGAGTACTAACCCTAACCCTAACCCTAACCCAAAAGGCACCCGAGGGCACCTTACAAACGCCCGGAGACCGGGGCCGAGCGTGGAGGTGGCCACGGCACCCTGATGGTGATGTTATCACAGACCCAGAACTTGTCTTCGGACGTCGGGCCAGCTGCGGGTTCGACTCCCCTCTCCACACCGGGAGCCGGATCTCAACAACAAAAAAATCCATCCCTACGGGGGGTATCTCAATACGTTATTCTGGAAAGCTCAAACAATGCGGAACCGATATTTCTTCTACCCGACATTGAACGGTGGAGGTGAGCCAGGTCTTCATGTTTGACTGCCCCAGCTAGACCCAAACAGGGCTACCCACACACACCACGTCGGCAGCCCCCTCCGCCGGCATTTCAATGCTGATTCCCACGGGGAGGGGTTCGAACGCTCACATCCTGACGGTATACCATATCGATGAGAATCACAGGTTTGGCAGACATACTCTCCGCTGACAGCCCCGCCCCCCTCCCTCCCTCTGGGTGGAAGGAGAACCGTGTGATGGAACATCAGTGTAATTACTGCTGTGAAGTACGTTAGCACATCGAGACACCAACGCAGCGTCAATGGAATTTAGGATCATTCCCTTCAATTGATGGATATTTTTCAATCTCAACCGTAGATAGTTTATTTCTATAATGCAAAACAGAATATTTTTATTTATAAAACATTTTTTTTTTCAGTTTCTGATTCTTCAATGTTCCCCTGGGGGCGGGTACAGTTCAAGTGGTTCAAAAAACTTTGTTTAGTCAAAAGAAAAAACATTTACGAGATAGAGATGAAAAGTACAGTATGAGGATGTGGAAATATAATGTCATAATTTAATATTTGCCAATATTAAATCAATTTGATGCTCAATTTGAAGGCACAAAAAATGCATTGCCAATGAGTATTAGATTAGAAAATACAACATTTGCCCGATTTAAGGTGAATTCCGCCCACTTCCACTGATTACAGCACCGTCACGCCACCGGGTCACCTACACACTCAGCACTGGTCTCTAGGTGCTTTTGAAGGTGCCCTCAGGGTGCCATCCTTCAAAAGATCACCAGGAATCCACCCCCTAGTCCTCCAAATCCAATGTCTTCACGCATCCGACCAAAGGAACCTCCGCAGTGACCCGGATGGAAAAAATTAATCCAGGATTTGAACCTGTGACAGCAGCATCCCAACACGAGAGGCTTGCTGATAACAGCTCCACCACTGGTTCTCCTTCACCACAGGACATGGTCTGAGGGCGCTTTCAAATGTGCCTCAGGGTATCGGCTTTCTAAAGCTCAACGGGAGTCCAACCGCACAGCGGCTTATCACTTTGAGCCACCGAGTCTCATCAAACATGGCCGCCTCCTGCGGTCCTCGGAACCTCTGCAAAAGCAGGATGTGCACCTCCATCCCCTCTGAGGTGGTGTTCACTGCTTTCTCTTGACATGAGCATCCGTCTGTACATCTACAGGCTGATGTGCTGCTCCGTCTCCTGGTGGAGTTTCTGAAAGCCCCTCCCCAGCATCGAGGGGGGAACTGGGAACAAAACAAAAAAAAACCTGTAACCTGCAGATGTTGCAGGCTGATCGTTGTTGTTCTGCTCTTTTATCTGCCATGAACGCAGCCATGGGCTCCAACATGACACACCCTTTTCTACTGTTTGGTTGAGTCAGGTAGGAATCAGCAGCGACAGGATCAGGTCGTGCATCACTCTGAAGAGAAGAAGACGCTTCTTCTGTGATAATGATCGACTGGCAGCACATGATCTGTAATTACACTGCTACTTATGTATTCAATGAATGCATTCATACAGATTATTGAGCTGAGGTGATTTTTCAAGCTGCTTCTACCAACACGACAGTGAGACGATGTCCTGATACAAACAGTGGATTAAACTTGTTCAAGTGCAGCTCCAGCATTTTCCTGAAGA
Organism: Zeus faber; assembly: GCF_960531495.2. Lineage (NCBI taxonomy): Eukaryota > Metazoa > Chordata > Actinopteri > Zeiformes > Zeidae > Zeus > Zeus faber. The sequence continues at coordinate 3,432,424 of NC_137195.1, forward strand.
TGAGGATCCTGATTACAGTTTTCAATAAAATAGTACTGATGATGTCATAGTCATTTCCAAGGATTTGGAGCCGATCAATCATTGATGAGAACTTTGAAAGATGAAGAAAAAACAATAACTTGACATGTTAGAAATGCCGTAAAAAGGAAAAAAGTACAGATATTTGCATTGAAGTGTCGTGGAGTAAAAGTCGACAATGTCCGAAAGTGAACATGTAAATGCAGAAACTTTAAGTAGTTTCCTCCTCTTCCTCCTCTCTCCTTCATTCCTCACCCCCCCTCTCCCTGTCTTTCCACTTCCCCACCTTCCTCCGCCCCTCCCCCCTCCTCTCCCGCATGAAGAATGGACGTGTGATTATTTATCATTCTTTCTTTTTGTGCGAGACCTTGAGTCTCCTGCGTCATGTGTGTTGCCGTGGCAAAGGAAGAGAGGAACCAGAAACAATCACACAAGTGTCGACGGCATTAACATGGAAATGAGGAGGATTCATTGTGTGGTCCTGGGTATGTGTGTGTGTGTGTGTGTGTGTGTGTGTGTGTGTGTGTGTGTGTATAAACCCGAGACCCCACTTGCGGTCGGATTATTTATTTTTTTGCCGATAAAACTGAACGTAGTGTTTCATGTAATATTAATGTAGTTGTTATCGTTAAATGTGATTACCTTCATTCAATCACATGCACAGTGTACGCAGCTTAATTATGACCGATGTGCACACACACACTCACACACGCATGCACGCACACTCACACGCGCACACACACACTCACACACACACACACACACAATGTTATTAATTGCTGTTGTTATCTGTAGTATTGTCATGCCAATTATGTACTTGAATGGAGAGATTCCAGAGAAGGGCATAAGAAAAAGAGAATAAATAAAGAGGAGGATTCATGGGAAATACACTAAATTTTCCTTTTTAATCCTCACCTGAAAATGCATGTGTGTTTTTGTGATTGTGTGTGTGTGTGTGTGTGTGTGTGTGTGTGACTGTGTGTGTGTGTGTGTGTGTGTGTGTGTGTGTGTGTGTGTGTGTGTCTGTGTGTGTGTGTGTGTGTGTGTGTGTGTGTGTGTGTGTGTGTGTACAATATCTATGGTGTGTGTGAATAAACACTGTGTGTAAACACGTCTACTGTATGTGTGTGTGTGTGTGTGTGTGTGTGTGTGTGTGTGCGTGTGTGCACTTAATGAAGAGAAGCAGATTTCTCCATCCGGTTTCTGTCTGGGAAATAATCCTTATTTCATGGTGAGCGTGGTGACGCGCACATTAATTTTGTGTGTGATTCCAGTGTTGTGCTTGTAAACAGCGCAATGTGTGCAGAACGACGGCGATAAGCGCATTACTCGGACATAGATAATAAAAAAATAACCTAAACCAAGATAATCTGCTCATGGACGACGACACGTCAATAAACTTTCCAAAGCCGTACGTTCATGTCAAGAGCCGTGGGAGAGTCGTTCCTTTTTTATGTCACATTAAACCGTATCATAGATTTCTGATATGAATCTGCTACGGACTTCACAGCTGTACCCTGCCTGTGAAGCTGTGTGTTGGCTCTGTTGGGTTGCCAGGTCACTCAACTGAGCTCATACCTGGCAACCCCTCACTCAATTCACAGTTGATAGTTACTGATGATGCACATGTGACCCTGGCTTAGGGACAATCTCCATTGATGGATCAATAAACCTGAGATGGTTGTTTCACCCAATGAAAATCAAAGCACAACACACCAGTTTGAAAATGAGAAGCAGGTTTTTAAAGTTTAAAATACAGTATATAGTGCAGATCAACCTTTATTTTAATAGATGTTTGTAAACAACTCCGGCTCTTTAAAACACAACATGATGTTGGATGACAGATACTTTGAGGGATATCTTACAGGAACATACTTAGTTGTCATCAGGAACCTGCGCAGGGAGATCCTTGTGGATTTCGAGTGAGTCGCCGTGACAACCAGAAAAATCCAAAATAACCACTGACACACTCAGAGCAAACTCAGTAACAGGGAAACGTGCACGTGACAAAATCAGGAGTTCCAAACCAAACCACTCGGAGAGGAAACGAGGGACGCCCCGCCTCCGCCAGGCCGACGACCAACTCTTGCTGCCATGCCCTGCTGCGTCAAATAACTGAATGTGAGGTCCAGCAAATAAATGAGGACATAAAGAAACTGAATCAACCGGGACAAAACAACAGTTATGACCGGATGGAACGTCAATATTTAAGGGAAAATCAGGTACACAGCGGCCATTTTACCTTAAGCTCACAGTGACCCATCAATCATGCTCCTGCTGGTCCCTACACACCATCACCCCACTGCTTCTGTTACATGGCGGGGCACCTCCACACAAAGCAGTTCAAATGAAGGAAAATTAATTAAAGACATGTATGCCAGTGTATCATCGGTGCCGGTCCCAAGCAAACATGCGGACAACAAATCGGATTTCCATACCGATTGGCCGAGGCCCGGGTTAACAACGACCGCCACTGGTGCCGTTAGCCAACAGGGTGCCAGCGGAAATTGTGCTACTGTCGGCCGAAGAAGAAGAAGAGGGAGAAGGCGTGTCCGGAGACAGCAGGAGAGGAGGAAGGGTAGGAGAGTAGAGTTGAGAGTAGGAACTTTGAACGGTGGCACTATGAAGGGTAAAAGAGAATGTGACATGATGACATGATGGAGAGAAGGAAGGTAGATGTACTATGTGTATGAGAGACCAGGTGGAAGGGGAGTAAGGCCAGGAGTATTGGAGCGTGGTACAAACTGTTCTACCATGGAGTGCATGGCAGGAGAAACGGGGTTGGGATGGTGTTGAAGGAAGAATATGTCAAGAGTGTTTTGGAGGTGACGAGAGTGTCGGACGGAGTGATGAGCATGAAGCTGGAAATTGATGGGGTGATTATGGATGTGGTCAGTGCATATGCCCCCCAAGTTGGGTGTGAGGTGGAAGAGAAAGAAGAATTCTTCAGTGAGTTGGATGTAGTGGTGGAGAGCATCCAAAAGGGAGAGGGAGTCGTCGTTGGAGCAGATCTCAATGGGCATGTTGGCGAAGGGATCAGAGACATTAGTGAAGAGGTGATGGGTAGGTATGGTGTCAGGGAGAGGAATGTGGATGGACAGATGGTGGTGGATTTTGCCAAAATGATGGAATTGGCTGTTGTGAATACTGTTGTGATGTCGTACCGATTGGCAAGACAAAGGGACCAAGCTGGGAAGGATGTACAGCAGGTTTAGGGTGATGAAGGATAATGATGGGAATGTGCTGACTAGTGAGTAGAGAGTGTTGAGAAGGTGGAAGGAGTACTTTGAGGAGTTGATGAATGAAGAAAACGAGAGGGAGATAAGAGTGGATGATGTGGGGATAGTGGATCAAGAAGTGCAGAAAGTTAGCAAGGATGAGGTGAGAACAGCATTAAAGAAGATGAAGAGTGGAAAGGCAGTTGGCCCAGATGGCAAACCTGGGGAAGCATGGAAATGTTTAGGTGAGATGGCAGTGGCCTTCCAAACGAGACTGTTTGACACCATCCTAGAAAGGGAAAGGATTCCGGAGGAGTGGAGAAGAGGTGTACTGGTACCCATCTTCAAGAGTAAGGGAGACGTACAGAACTGTAGTAACTACAGGGGAATAAAGTTGATCAGCCAAAGCATGAAGCTATGGGAAAGGGTAGTGGAGGCCAGGTTAAGAGGAGGGGTGGGGATCAGCGAGCAGCTGTATGGTTTCATGCCAGGAAAGAGTACTACAGATGAAATGTTTGCTTTAAGAACGCTGAAGGAAAAGAACAGGGAAGGCCAGAGGGAGTTGCACTGCGTCTTTGTGGATTTAGAGAAAGCGTATGATAGGGTTCCAAGAGAGGAAGTGTGATATTGCATGAGGAAGTCGGGGGTGGCAGAGAAATACGTAAGAGTGGTGCAGGATATGTTTGAGGGCAGTCAGATAGTAGTAAAGTGTTCAGTAGGGGTGATGAAGGCGTTCAAAGTGGAGGTGGGATTGCATCAAGGATCAGCTCTGAGATCCTCTGTTTACAATGGTGATGGACAGGTAAACAGATGAAATCAGGCAGGAGTCTCTGTGGACTATGATGTTCGCGGATGACATTGTGATCTGTAGCCATCTGAGCAGGGAGCAGGTGGAGGAGAGCCTGGAGAAGTGGAGGCAGCATTAGAGAGAAGAGGAATGAAAGTCAGCAGCAGTAAGACACAATACATGTGCCTGAATGGGAGGGAGGGCGGAGAAAAGCTGAGAATGCAAGGAGTGGAGGTGGAGAAGACGGATGAGTTCAAGTACTTGGGGTCGACCATCCAAAACAGCGGAGAGTGCGTTAGAGAGGTGAAGAAGAGAGTACAGGCAGGGTGGAGCGGGTGGAGAAGAGTGTCCCGAGTGATCTGTGACAGATGGGTTCCAGCAAGAGTGAAGGGGAAGGTGTACAGGATGGTAGTGAGAGCAGCCATGTTGTACGGTTTAGAGGCGGTGGCACCGACTAAAAGGCAGGTGGCTGAACTGGAGGTGGCAGAGTTGAGGACGTTGAGGTTTTCATTGGGAGGGACAAGGACGGACAGGATTAAGAAGGAGGACATGAGAGGCACAGCTCAGGTTGGACAGTTTGGTGGAAAAGTGAGAGAGGCCAGATTGAGATGGTTTGGACACGTGTGGAGGAGAGATGAGAGTTACATTGGGAGGAGGAGGCTGAGGGTGGAGCTGCCAGGCAAGAGGAAAAGAGGAAGCCAAAGAGAAGCTTTATGGGTGTGGTGAGGGAGGACATGCAGGTGGGTGGTGTCAGGGAGTAAGATGAGGAGAACACAAGGTGTTGGAGGCAGATGATGTTAACTTAACTTATCTTCTCTGAATCTGCTTAAGACAAAAAGAACATTTCATAAAAAATGGGCGCGTGAGAGTGTCCTGAAGTGTGTTTTGGGACTCAGACAGGTACTCAGCGTCATGAACCGGTCGCATCTGGTTTTCTATTGACGCCATATTGTTGTGCTGGTGTATCTTTATTTATTTATTTGTATCTTACCTTTATTTGACCAGGTTCACCTCGTCCAGACTCAAATAAAACAGCTTTTTACACCTTGAAAGTTGAAATGGAAGAGTAGGAAGGAGGTTTTGGAGCTCGTTCCAAGCCGAGGGGCCAGAGAATTCGGGGCCTCCCACTGAAGTCAGTTCTTTGACTGTCGCCCTTTGACCTTTGGACCCAATCAGCTGACACGGCCTTGAACGAACCATTGAACCCAAATGAACCTGAACCTTGGTGCAGACCGAGGCTCCCGGCTGAAGCAGGATGAAGGTCAGAACCAGGTTTTTAATGTGGCTGTGGAGTCCAAAGCAACGTCCGGCCAGACAGAACCAGGCTGTATGAACCAGGCTGTATGAACCAGGCTGTATGAACCAGGCTGTATGAACCAGGCTGTATGAACCAGGCTGTATGAACCAGGTCGTATCAACTAGGCCGTATGAACAGGGCTGTATGAACCAGGCTGTTTGAACCAGGCTGTTTGAACCAGGTTGTATGAACCAGGCTGTATGAACCAGGCTGTATGAACCAGGCCGTATGAACAGGGCTGTATGAACCAGGCTGTATGAACCAGGCTGTTTGAACCAGGTTGTATGAACCAGGCTGTATGAACTGCGTACGGTTGCTTTGGTAACCTGTGGTTTTGCTTGTTTCCCGCTCGGTGCAGCGGCCGAGCCCTCGCCCCCCCGAGCAAGACAGCGCCGCGGCACGAGCTGAATGAGCACGACCCGTCTGCAAAGATCGATTCCACCC
>NC_137195.1:3440687-3445687 GCF_960531495.2 Zeus faber
TAATTATTTGTATAAATAAATAAAAAAATAAATATTTGATGAATAAAAATAGGCATATATTATACTATACTGCTATACTTTATTATTATTATTATATTTTGGTCATCACTTTAGCCTTTGAAGGATCAGGATCGTTCTTATTTCAGTGGAGACAATTTAATTCCTCCTTCATTCCTATTGTTCTTTCTTATGATTTTAAAAGGTGGACGCTCCTCTGCCGCACCAACCCTAAGGTGACACCGCTAACGTTGTTGATCGCTGTGTTTTCCACCTTCCAACGGACAAACGACCCGCAAAGGTCCAAGCAGCCAAAAGCTGCTTTGCTATTGGTCGACACCAAGATTTTATGCGTCAAATATATATGTATATATTTATATATACACAAACATATACTGCATACACACAGGCACATCGAATGACACACACAGACACACACACACACACACAGACACACGCACGCACGCATGTACGACTGCACACACGCACACATGCACGCACGCACACACACACTCACACACACACACACACACACACACACACACACACACACACACACACACACACACACACACACACACACACACACACACACACACACACACAGCGTTCACAGTGGAAGTACCTTAAGTCCATTTGTACTAATGACTCTTGGAGCCTAATGCACTTTGTGGAGGATGTGGCTGGATATTCATTTGGAAGGAGGGCGGGGGGGCGGGGGGGGTCGTCTGTCTGGTTTACTTGGATGATTTTTCAGCTGGGTGGGGGTGGGGGTGGGGGTGGAGGTGCGGGGGGGGGTGAGGTGGGTGGGTGGGGGTTCACCACGGCCAAAACTGCTGCGATTGATCGCTCGCAGGTAAAGTAAGCCAGCAGTCCTGCAGTGCAGTGTGTATGTAAAGCAGCAGCAGAGCACTCTCCTCCAAATCACACAGAGAGAACACTGTGTTGTTTACGTATATGTGTATATACAGCAGTGATGGGTCATATAGTTTATATCACTTAGTTCATTTAGTTTATATCATATGGTTTATATAGATCATATAGGTCATATCATATATTTCATATAGTTCATATAGATCATATAGTTTATGTATTTCATATATTTAATATATTTCATATAGTTCATATATTTCATGTAGTTCATATAGTTCATATAGTTTATATACTTCATATATTTCATACAGTTTATATATTTCATATATTTCATATATTTCATATAGTTCATATAGTTCAAATATTTTATGCAGTTCATATAATTCATATAGTTTATATATTTCATATATTTCATATAGTTCATATAGTTCATATAGTTTATATATTTCAGAAAGTTCATATAGTTCATATATTTCATATAGTTCATATATTTCATGTAGTTCATATAGTTCAAATATTTTATACATTTCATTTATTTCATATAGTTCATATAGTTCATATAGTTCATATAGTTTATATATTTCAGAAAGTTCATATAGTTCATATATTTCATATAGTTCATATATTTCATGTAGTTCATATAGTTCAAATATTTTATACATTTCATTTATTTCATATAGTTCATATAGTTCATATAGTTCATATAGTTCATATATTTCATATAGTTAATCTATTTCATGTAGTTCATATAGTTCATATAGTTCATATAGTTCATATATTTCATATAGTTAATCTATTTCATGCAGTTCATATAGTTCATATAGTTCATATATTTCATATAGTTAATCTATTTCATGTAGTTCATATAGTTCATATAGTATATATATTTCATATAGTTTATATAGTTTATATGATATAGTTCATAAAGATCATAGTTTTCCGACGTAAAAAGCCAAATAACAAAGCTGTTCCAAACCATCTTCATCTATTTGTTATTGGACCAAACCCTTAGAATTCTGGGATATTTGCACTTTGGTGCTAAGCAGTGCTTGTTCACGAGACCTGTGGGTCCTGGGACCCCCCAGGGGTCCTTGGAGACATTCTGGGGGGTCCCGCGACATTATGATTTATATCTAGTTAAACTGTTTATATAGCTACACTATTATTTCATTTCAGTCAAGCCCAGTTTGTTTTGTCGTCCCTGTCACAGCACGGCCTCAAAGGCTTCACAAGCTTCATATTTTAAACAGAAATCAACAGCGTGCCCGAGTGTGAACCCCGTCCAGGACTCCCCAAAAACACCCTTTTACATTATACAACACATCAACACCTGCAGAAAACGTCACCTGGTCACGTTGACGTTTGGATCCTACAGCAGTTCCACTGGGATCTCACCAACAGAGACAAAATCACATCCAGCGCGAGGAACCTGCTCAAGTTGGGACCTGGAGACGAAATATGATCAAACTGAGGATCCTTGAAGTGAGAAAGGATCACAGCTGCAAACACACACACACACACACACACCGACACACACACACACACACATAAATACACCCACACAACACACACCCACACACACATACATAAATACACACACACACACACACACACCCAAATACACACCTACATAAATACACACACACACACACATAAATACATACACACAAATAAACAAAAACACACACAAACACACACATAAATACACACACACACCCACATACATAAATACACATAAATACAGACAAACACACACACACACACACATACACACATGAACACGCGTGTGTGCATATCCTTAAAAATGCTTTCCCACAATCGCGAGCGTGTCTGTCACTTGTTTGCGAGTGTTTGTCTCGCAGACATTTTATCTTTTCCAGGTTTAATTCCTGTGACGGCGTCACACGAGGATCCCGGCGCCGCCGCCACTTTGGAAATCACACTGATCTGAGGTGACAGCGACAGGAACGTCTGTTTACGTATTACCGCACTGCCGCTGCGGGACGCCGCCGCTCAGGCTCTGAACGCGGCGGAGGCGGTGAGGGTGGAGCCGGGCCCCCGGTCCCCGGGTGGAGCCGAGACCCCTGGGGGCCCCTGGGTGGGGCCTCGCCACGTGGTGTTTGGCGGCGGACACTTGAGGAGCAAAGCAAACCCGAGAGCGATGGAGGGATCCAGAACAAGCTGCCTCGGTCTCCATCTCCTCTCAAACACACACACACACACAAACAGGCGTGGCGTGCGCACACACTCGTTACGTTAGTGATATAAATAAATAAGTTATGAAGTGAAGCGTTTGATGTTACCTTGTGCTGCCTGGGGCCGACACCACACAGGGGAACACACACACACACACACACACACACACACACACACACACACACACACATTCTCACACATACACTGACGTATAGATACTGAAATATACACACACACCCTGCTACTCAAAGAAACACACATGCAGCTACTGGAGTACACACACACACACACACACACACACACACACACACATACACACACACATACACACACACACACATACACACACACACACACACACACACACACACACACACACACATACACACACACACACACACACACACACACACACACACACACACACACACACAGAGCTATGTGGGGGGAAAACCAACACGTGTGTGTATGTGTGTGTGTGTATGTGTGTGTGTGTGTGTGTGTTTGTGTCTAAAGTTGGGTTCTTGTATGTGGTCATAGGAGGTTGAAGTTATATAATGTAGTATATGTAGGTGTGCTGTGGTCCGGGGTGGAGCGGGCGGAGGCAGGTGGAGCTGTTTGTCATCTATTTATTAAGGCTTCAAACAGAAAGAGGCAACGTAAAAGTCTCGCTGGCCAACGGGGGAGAGACCAGAGGTTCCGGGCTTATGCGCGGTACAATCCTACGTTGTCCCGTCTACCGCACTTAGTTTGGGCGGTGCTGGGTGCGGTTCCGCGTCTCCGCCCGCACGGCGTCCCCACTGCAGGGAGAAACCAAAGAGAAATGACTTCCTGGTCTGGGACCGGACGAATCAGTTGAGCCCGTCCGTTGATTCGTCCAATCCCCAGCAGCTGAGCGGCCCCCGGGATGGACCTGGGATGGACCCCCACCTGTCTGTCGCGGCGGCTTGACCCCCTCCTCCATCACTCCATCCTTCTAAACCATCACTCCATCCATCTAAACCATCACTCCATCCATCTAAGCCATCACTCCATCCATCTAAATTCTCAGACTGTTCTGTTTGGAGTTAACAGCCACGGTTCCTCTGAAAAGTTCTCGGAGGAACGTCAGAACCAAGACACGGGTTCAGAGAAGGAAAAACAAAAGTGAACGTTTTGAGTGAAGCTGCTTCCACCGTGGGAAACTCGGAGAGAAATGGAAGAGTTGAGGTGAAGCCGAGGTGTGAAGAGCAGGAAGCCTCCAGAGACACTGAAGCCTGGAGAGAGACGCTCAGAAGGAGCAACACACAAAGAGCAGATGGACAGACAGACAGAACAATGTGCTTTGGACTGACAAAACCCAAAACCTTTTGGCCACGACCAACGAAGGTCCGTTTGGAGAAAAGATGGACAGACAGACAGACAGACAGACAGACAGACAGACAGACAGACAGACAGACAGAAGAACAGACAGACAGGACGAGTGGAGGCGTGACATATTGCTGACACGCTGCATCTCTGTCGTCTGACACGCAGGCGAGCGAATCATTCAGCGAACAGCACGGGTCAATAAGCACCTGCACCATCACACTGAGAGACTGTCATCTGGAGGGAGGAGGAGGGAGGGAGTGGGGGAGAAAGGGGGGAGCGAGAGGTGGAAAGAGAGATTGAAAAGTGAGAGAAAGTAAAACAAAACAGTTGACAGAAAGTAACAGAAAGAGAGAAATGGAAAATGTATTTGAAAGAGAGAGGGGGGGGGAGGGGTGAGAGCAAGAGACGGAGGGGAGATGGAGGAGGGAAAAACAGTTGAAAATTGAGTGAAAGTATTTGAAAGAGAGAAATTGAAAATGGAATCGAAGGAGGGAGAGAGGGAGGGACAGAATGGGGTAACCGGGCGCAGTGCGAGGTGCGGGTGTGGCACGGGGAGTGGAGCAGGAGAAGAAGAAGAAGAAGAA
>NC_137195.1:3450687-3458187 GCF_960531495.2 Zeus faber
ATTAAAAGGAGAAGGCTGGAAAAGGTAGAGCGGGGAAAAGTGGTTCTTGGGGAGTGGGATGGGTGGATGGGGGGTGGCGGTGCGGGTGGGGCACGGGAGGGAGGGAGGTAGGGGGAGGGGGGTTCCCCCCGATTTTCCCATGTGCCCCCTTCACTGACGTGGGGAAAAAAGCTTCGTCTGTCCAGTTGGAAAGCTCAGAAAGTGAAATTGAACACACTCCAAAGAGCACTGCTGCTGTGCTTGGGGTGTCGCCGCTCTCGGTGGGACACGCTCAACGACCTCTTCCCCCAAACTCCGCACAACGGCCGTGGGATCGTGTGGCTTCCATCGTGTTTCCTGTGACACCATCCTTCCTGTGATCCAGAACAACAAGCCGAGCATTCATTCCTCGAGGCATCCGTCGAAGGGGCTCCGGCCCAGGGTGAAGATCGACCCCTTGGCCTCGGGGATGAAAACCAAAGTAATTCACCGAAAACCCCCGAACTGGAGCTCAGGGCTGAAAACAAAACTCCGGAGATCTCGACCTTTCAAACTTGACGGGCAACACGACGAAAAGGTGTTGAAGCCCTCGAGACGGACGGAAAAATGACATCAGAGAGAGAGAGAGAGAGGTGAAGCAGAGCTAACCAGGCCTCATTTGAAAAGTGAACCTCCCCCGTACGCCCCCCCCCCCCCTGTCTCTTAATCCAGGGCGTTTGTCGCGGCTAATTATGGTGGACAGGCCTTTTTATCGAACCTGCTCCCGCCATCAGCATTAGGATGCATGAGCCTTGCTTGTTGTTTTAAACGCTCTCATTAAGCACACAAATCAGCGCTGTTGACAGAGTGCTTTTGAATTAAGCGCCTTCGCCCCCACTGCCGCGCGCCGATGCTCGCCGGGGCCCGGGACAAGGAGCAATTTATAACGCCATTAGCCACACTCGCCGAGGTTACAGGCATCAAAATTGTTCCCGTCTAATTATTCTTAATGGATACAGGGAGGCGAGCGGCGCTCAGGACAGCTTTTTCATTAGCCCTCAATCAGGAGGGTCGGGGGGGTGGGGGCGGCGGGGGCCAAATGCACTGCTCCGGAGAACGGGAAATCAAAAATAATCGTGTTTGCTTTTTTTCATAATACAGCGGGCGACGCACAAAGAGAGAAAGAGAGAGAGAGAGAGGGAGGGAGGGAGGGAGGGAGGGAGGGAGAAGGGGTGGGAGGAGAAAATAATCTTGACGGCAGAGAATTCTGCTTCCTGGCGAGGCCACGTCCGGCAAGTCCAAAAGTGACGTCCTTTGCCTCCGCGGAGCTACCAAGAGAATAAACTTGCGATAGATTTTCCTGACTTCCTCCAGTCCGCGCGGAGAAAGGTTTTAATTGGCTGGATATGGCGGTTCCGGATTGGCTCAATCGCCTCGGTGTCCGTCATTGGTCACCCTTGATGAAGGTGTGATTAAGAGCCCGCCGCCACGGGAAAACTGTATTCTATCAACGCAAAACAAATGATATCAGCCTCGCGAGTGATGGGGTGATGGGCGGCGGTAATTGGACACGTCGCATTTTAATTTGCCTCTCAGCGAGTGGATAGAACATACGTCCTCAGCCGTGGGCTCTGATGGGCGCGGCGTGCAGCCGAGGGACTAATCACCCCGACGCTCCTCACTATCTTACTTCCAACATCTACATCCTCAACGTCTGCAATTAACTCTCCCTGCAGAGCACTCCATCATAGCATGTCTGTCATCGCCAAGAGAGAAGCCAAACGTGAGTGTTAACCATCTTTTTTTTTTTTTTTACAGGCCATTAAAGGGGAGGACATTACGGGCGCGGCACGGTCCCTTAATGAGGACTGACATATGCAAGCGCGGCAGTTAGCACCTAGCATTAAGACGCGGCAGGCAACTGATGAAATGGGACATTGTCCATGGGGGAGGTATCAGCGTTAATTAGGGGATAATCGGCCAGCGCTCTACGACTCTCCTCGCTGCACCCCCCCCCCCCCCCCCCCGTAGCTGATATGCTATGGGGGGGGGGATCAGACATGTCATTTGCTGCTGCAATTTCGGTTTAGATATCGTATGAAGGACCAGATGCAGCAGGAACTACGGGAATCTCCCTGGGTGTGGAATTTCCCCCATCTTGGACCTTATTTACGTCCATAGGTTATACGCTATAATAAAATATATATATATATATATATATATATATATATATATATATATATATATGCAGTATATATGTGTACACACCGATCAGCCACAACATTAAAACCACCTGCCTAATATTGTGTCACTCCTCCTTGTGTCCCTAAAACAGCTGCTACATGGAGGCATGGACTCCACCAGACTCTGAAGGTGTCCTGTAGCATCTGGCACCAAGACGTTAGCAGCAGATCCTTCAAGTCCTGGAAGTTGGAGGTGGGGCCCCCATGGATCGAGCTTGTTGTTCCAGCACATCCCACAGATGCTCCATCGGATCACCATCTGTGGATCAGTGTATATAAAATATATACATATATATACTGTATATATATCTATTTTATGCCCCATGGTGATGATGAATAGATATAACGCCATACAATCCAGGCCATTCATTGTCTGTTATAAAACTTGACCTCCAGCTTTTTTCTGTGGTAAAATGTGAACGTGTAAATTGGGATTAGTGTTGGAATTGGGGTAGCGAAGCCCTCATGATGCGGACTGTGTCGATGTACTTTATAGTACGCCGGGGGTTAAGGAATACGGTTTTCGTATTTCTAAATCTTGCGAATCTTGGGTCTTTGGGCTCCAGAAAGTCTAAATGGCAGAAAGGGAATACAACAACCCACTTAGTGTCAGTGCTGCATTTGACCACACAGCCAATGCACTGAGACAATCGATATTCAGATTTCTGAATTTTATTTCCGCACCTGAACTCCAGCTCGTGTTTGGGGTTCATCCTTGGTGGTGAATAACCCTGGAAAAGGGTTCATTTAATTCGGAGCGGGAGTCTCTTCCACGGTCACACGTGAAGACGTAAATAAGTCAGTTCATTGTGATTCCCACTGAGTATCAAAGACCAGAAGGTTGTTCCAGCAGCACATCGTCATGGGAACTACAGTTTGACAGGGGACTGCTAGGAGTAGTTCAGCTCCTTTAGAGGGACGAGGTTTTCCTTTAACAGTGGGTGCTGATACGGAGACACTGCGGTTGGAGAACATCCGAGGTGACAGCTATAGCAACATGAACATCGGTGGATCTTCCCGCTTCGTTGGCATTTCACCAGAATTGCTCAGCAAGAGCAACTCCACTGGAGCTCGAACAAGGGAAGTAGAGCAGTTTAAAGAGGTTCATTTTTTTTCACACAGTGGACTTGAGTGAGCACAGGCGGCAGGGGTGTGATAGTCCTGTGAAAAAGGGCTGTGGTCTGTGGTCGTGTGGGATTTGTGTCAGTGAAGGTCTCTAACATTAGGGGCTGTTGTATTAGAGTCTGAAGCATTAGGATCTGTTGTATTAGGGTCTGTTGCATCAGGGTCTGTTACATCAGGGTCTGTTACATTAGAGTTCTGTAACATTAGGGTCTTTTGCAGTAGGGGTTTGTAGCATTTCAGTTTGTAGTAACAGAGGTCTGTACAGGACAATAGATGGATTGTACTAGGCAGGACTTTTAATTGCCAATATAAATTGAAAAATACAAGAAAAATATTGAAATAAAGTTTGTGATTAGATTATAAGATCTTTTTTCTTTTTATGTGACAATTGGCCCCTCTGCATTTCTCTAGTCGGCCTCTGCCTGGACCCGGGCCTTGGTCTTTGGTGGTAAGTGGTCTGGTGTCCCCTGCGGGGCAGGGAGAGGCGTCCAGGGGCAGTGAGAGAGAAGGAATCAGGCAAAGCATCCCTCACACTCGGCCTTCTGGCCTCCAGCACTTTGTGTCACAACCGTGAAACAAAAGAGGTGCACATGCTAGAACGCACACGGCACGCACACGTGGGCGTGCTTGCGGATGAAAGAGAGAGTCATGTGAGTGAGCGAGAGAGGGATGGAGGACAGAGAGGAGAAAGAGAGAATAGAGTGAAAGAAGAAAGTGAAAAGGAGAGGAAGGTGAAGACGGTGCCAACTGACCTTGATGTGCAGAGCTTTTATATAATCTCAAATATACAGAAAAAAAAAATCATCTCAATGCTCATTTGTTCACTGTTCGGCTCCACGGCACTAACTGGCCCAGTCCAACATGCCGCCTCCCCTCTTCCCACAATCCCCCTGGGCTGCAGTGATGTACGGTGTTGGACAGGCCAGAATCGTGCCCTCCAGCAGAGCTGGCCAATCAGGTTGAATTATGTTGGGCGGGGGAACGACATGTCAGGGGATATCCACGTTGGATGCAGCCAAACGGAGCTTGTGTGGTCAGTCGTTGCCCCGGAGACAAAAGCATCTGCCTCCGTGGGGTGAAAGGTGGGACGAGACGCCCGTCTCCGTGGGCAACAACAGGTAACAGACATTTCCAGTAAGAGAGAAGCTCTCACTGATTCCAAGGCCCCGTGTTCAGAAGAAAGTGGGATTTCAGCTTGTCGTTCTTTTTGGACTGGATGAATCTTACAAAGTAGGGGCTGGAAGGAGCTTCTCTTAAAGGACCACCCCGGTGTCAGATCTCATTTCAAAAGGCTGGCATTACGTTTATTTGGATTAAACAAATACCGAAATACGGCAAAATGAAGTAACTTTTACAATAAAACATGTTTAACCACCATTTCTAAGGTAGGTTCCTCAAAATATTGAATTTTGGTTTTGAAAAGGCCTTACCAATCCAGCGAGAAAACAGATGATGCAGTTTAATGTAGAGAGGACAACTGAGTTTAGTGGAAACACAGATTCTGCTCCACCTGTTAAGTATGCTAACCGATTTGCACACTCTCCAAAAAATGGGAGAAAAAAAATGCAAAAAGGCGGAAAAGTCATGCAATTAAGCGTGGCTAAAAGATGACGATAAGCCGTAATTAATATTCAATTAAAGCCTGAGGAATTTTCTTTTTAGAGTAATTAAGCGTTTATTAATGCGATTCGCAACCCCTGAAGTGTCACAGAATATGCTAAACGGCAAAGTTAAATTGCCTCCGCATCCCTGCTGTCGCAGGAATTTTCCACTTCCGCGCCGTTTAGTGACCGCCCAATTAGACGGCAGCGTCGCCGACGATCCGCTGGATGAAGAGGTTCACCTGAGTGAAAATCACGACCAATAAAGGTTTGAACGTCACATTACGCTCAACTCAGTTCACCGCCTCCTGAACGGAGGTCTGAACCCTGAGCCAAACAACGGAGGACTGAACGTCAGAGAGAGGGAGGAGAGTGTGTGGATCTCAGCTGGGGTGAGTTTCCAGGGAAAACATGGGGGTTAGGGTGGCCCTCACATGTATAATCTATCACCTATAACCTATCGACAGAATATCGACTTCTTTGGTCAGAGTACTTTTCTGAGGATGTGAAATCCAGTTTGAAAGGTTTGAAAGATTCATAAACTCAGAACCTCATTTGGAACTTGGAACTCCACTCATCCCCTGCGGTTTGTATGTGTTTCATTACCCAACACATATTGATTAAAGTCACAAACATAGTCGCCAAATTATAGAAGGAGTTGTCTATAAATTGGCAAATGGAACCATCAAATGATAAGATAGATCACGTGTTTATCTAAATATCACATATAATCATGGATTCCCTCGTCAGTTCCCTGTAGTGTAGCGAGAGACTAAAGGTACGGTAGAGTCGAGGTAGCGTAGAGAGATGTCGAGTAGAACTAGAGTAGAGTACAGGTAAGGTAAGAAGAGGTAAGTAAGGGAGGGTAGAGTAGAGTTTGAGTAGGGTTAGAGGAGAATGAAGAGGTAGAGTAGTCTCCCTTGTCCGTCTGATCTGGAGGAACAGCAGATATCTGTGTGCATGTGTGTGTGTGTGTGTGTGCGTGCGTGCGTGTGTGTGTGTGCGTGTGTATGTGCGTGTGTGTGTGTGTGTGCCGTGCGGTCATGAGGCTTGACAGGAAACTCCGCGGGGGGCGCCAGGCCACGCCCTGTCCTGCCATCCGGTGCTGCGCTCCTTCTGCGTCATTTAACACAACGCTTCCCTGGCTCATGCAGACGAGGCCGGGTCCCGGTCCCAGGTCCCGGGTCCCAGGTCCCGGGTCCCAGGTCCCGGGTCCCAGGTCCCGGGTCCCAGGTCCCGGGTCCCGGGCCCCGGTCAAGACCTCTTCCTCAAACAGGTTTTGGCTCAAAATGGCGGCTCATTTGTGGGGTCTTAACCCCTCGCGCCCCCTTGTGTTGGCTTCAAAGTTTGACGTTGCGTTGTCACTTCCTCCTCATCGTTTCAGTTTTGGCGTTTCCTCCGCCTCATTGAGTCGCCGGTCGCACGCCCCCTGAGCTCGCTCGCTCTCCCCTGCCTCCGCAGTTTCCATGTAGAGCGCCGCTGATCCCCGGCCCTAAGCTCTCCCTCTGTACCAACCGCTCTCCGGTGAGCTGCTTTCTTTGCATGGCGTCCACACCGTCACCTCCGCCCCTCCGCCCCTCCGCCCGCCTCTCTCATCTCATCGCCCTGCTTGACGGCTTCATCTGATCCACGGGACTTTCCGCCGGCCTATCTGCCGTTCAGCAGAGCTGGCGGGACTCCGTTAAAAACCCTGCGGTTGGTGGTGTCGGTGCATCGCCTTCCTCCCGCTGGCTGCCGGTGTGTGGCAACACTTCCTGTTTCACCCCTGACTGGATCTTTTCTCTACGAGGCTTTTTTCGCTCGGGCGGCTCATCTCCCCTCTCTCACGGTGCCGTAATTCCACAGAGTCCTCGTGAAGACGCTTGGGACGGGAGCCCCCGATACGCCGGGAAGTTCGAGTCCCTGCGTGTGAAGCGGCGTCTCGCGGCGGTGTAGCGACTCGCCAGTATTTATGAGGGAGCGGCCGTTTGGTGACAAGCCAGGGATGAGGGATGAGAGCAGGCTGTGTTCTGTCAACACGCTGAGGCAGATAAGTGGGGATCTCGTCTTGCCAGGCGGGGGGGGTTCAGATGTTTGACAGTCCGCACTTGAAGAAGTACCAAAGCCAGTACCAAACAAGTCGGGTTTTTGCCAGATATCGACTGTCCTCTGCCCCGCAAATCCCCTAACAACGGATCTTCGGGGTGTATCGAACCCGTTCAATATGATAAAACCTTTGTTAGAAAACTGGAAAAGCAGGGTTGCGGGGATGAAGATAATGCACAATAAGGAGGACAGGGAGACGCGGAATGCCGAATCAGAACCGAGTTTCAAAGGCCACACGACAAGCCTCTCCACTAAACTTCACAGGAACAGACAGACAGGTTCAAGGAACGCCGTTCAAAAGAAAGTTTGGCTTCAAATGCTCCCAGGGCATAGCCTCCTTATCTAGTACCAGTGTAGTAGTGAAGTACTATCTCCAACTGGGCTTCCAGAGTCAAAGGAAGGAGAACGGTATTCATACGCTGTACATCCTTTCCAGGAACACGGGGAGACGGCGTCCATCTTGAAGTGCTGGAGTGTCATTTGAATGC
>NC_137195.1:3463187-3478187 GCF_960531495.2 Zeus faber
CAGAGACCTGCTCTATCTCACACACACACACACACACACACACACACACACACACACACACACACACACACACACACACACACAGTCTCTCTCCCTCTGTCTTCTTAAGGGCCCATTGTCCGTGAAGAGAGTGATATAATGGCCCTTTCAGGGAATGGAGGGGGGTGGAGGATAAGGAGGGGATGAAGGGATGAGGAGGCGGAGGAGGAGGAAGAGAAGGAGGAGGAGGAGGATGAGGAGGAAGTGGAGGAGGAAGAGGAGGAGGAGGAGGAAGAGGAGGAGGAGGAGGAGGACAGATACGAGGAGGACGAAGTCGACGATGAAGGTGTGGGCGTCTGGAGCTGGAAGAGGAGAAAACAGGAATTGGGGAGAATTTCACCGTCACACACACACGCCAACAAGACACCAAATCCTAAAGTAATACTGGAGCTAACAGATCCTGAACCAGCAGGTTGAGGAGCCCAGTCCTAGGGAGAGGAGAGAGGGGAAGGAGGAGAGGAAAGGAGGGAAGAGGAGGGGAGAGGAGAGAGGGGAAGGAGGAGAGGAAAGGATGGAAGAGGAGGGAGAGGAGAGAGGAAAGGAAAGCAGGAGACGAGTCAAGAGAGGGAGGAGAAAAAGACGGAAGAGCAGGAGAAGATGGAGGGGGGAGAATAATGAGAAGGAGGAGAGAGGAGAAGAAGTGGGAGGGAGGAGGAGAAGGAGTGATTAGAAGAAGGAGGAGAACAGAGTGTCAATGACAAAGGGCGGGGCCGTGGGCGTGGGGGACCAGGGGGAGCAGCAGGATAATCTTCCAAAGCTCCAAAAGCAGAGCTTCAGCATGCACGGCCCCTGCCGGCCCCCGCTGCCGGCCCCCGCTGCCGGCCCCCAAATTAGCACATAAATAAGGAGCCGCCTCAGCTTTGAACGGGAGGTCGAGGGGGGACAGAGGGAGAGAGTAAGAGAGAGAGAGAGGGGCAGAGGGAGAGAGAGAGAGAGGGCGAGAGAGAGAGAGAGAGAGAGAGAGAGAGAGAGAGAGAGAGAGAGAGAGAGTGAACGATGGAGCTTCAGCTGCCTCCTGGCTGCTGGTGTTGGACCTAAACAACGTTCCTCCACCAGGGAGTGATGGAGGGATGGGGAAGGGATGGAGGGAGGGAGGGAGGGAAGGATGGATGGAGGGAGGGATGGTCCTTTCTTTCTATCTTCCAATTTTTCTCTCTTTCAAGATGTTCATCGTTTGTTTATTGCTCCTCCCTCTCACCCCTCCTTCTTTTTCTTCGTCTCCTCCGTCGTCGTCGCCGCCCCCGGGCGCTCCGGCCCTTCAAACGCTCCTCCGCCCGTTCTCCGTCTCTCCTGGACTTTGCGCTGGAGGCTTTTGTAGCCGCGGCGCCTCCCAGACACTGCCAGGGTCACACACACACACACACACACACACACACACACACGCACGTACGCACACACACACACACACACACGCACGTACGCACACACACACACACACACACACACACACACACACACACCTTTTAAAACAGAGGTGGAGGTCGTACTCAGATCTTCTACGTCAGTGTGAGTACAACGTTGTTTCTCAACTCAAGTTTAAATATGAAGTAGCTTCTGTTAAACCTAGTAAACAGAGTTAAAAGGACTCGTTGCGTCCTGATACAACAGTGTGTACTTCATGAACTACTGTGTTTATTTCCTGCACTCCAGCGCTCATAAACATGACAGTAATTAAAAAAAATACAAATATAACGATTTTTCTTGACTGAAATAACATGACTTTGCTGTGGCTCGCCTCTGACATATGTAAATAAAAATACAGATTATTATTTTTTTAACTAGTATTGCAACTCTGTTGGAAATGGAGAACAAAGAATAAAGAGTATAAAGTAGAAAGAGTATAAAATATAAATAGTATAAAATATAAAGAGTATAAAATATAAAGAGTATAAAATATAGACATTTGCTTTGAAAAGTGAATGAGTTGAAGTCTAAAGTCTCTGAAACTGAACATGCTTAAGTAAGTTCAGATAAAACTACAAAGAATTCACAAAACAAATGTAGAAACAAGTACATTCATCATGTACTTGTACTTTCTAAGCTTTTTTTCTGCTGTCCCCTTTTTGCTGCTGGAACGATGTAAATGTCCCCGTTGTGGGACAAATAAAGGTTTATCTTATCTTATCATCCACACGGTGCAGCGTAGGGACGCATCCTCAAATGAGTGGATGTTATACTGCAGCATTTAAACAGAGGAAAACACAAATATGCACATGTGTACGTGAACACACGCACGCGCGCACACACACACACACACACACACACACACACACACACACACACACACACCACACACACACACACACACACACCACACACACACACACACACACCACACACACACACACACACACTAGGGTCTCGGTGGATTGAGGTAGAAATGACAGTGAACAGCACCTCGTGCTGCGTCGTACACAGAGTGTAAACGTACTAAACAACGTACACCTCCACCGCACAACAACATCCACAGCGGCCTTCGCATGAAGCCTCTAAAAAGGGCGTGTGCAAGTGTGTGTGCATGTGTGTGTGCATGTGTGTGTGCTTGTGTGTGTGTGTGTGCATGTGTGTCTGTGTGCGTGCGCGTGTTTGTGTGTGTGTGCATGCGCACGTTTGTGTGTCTGTGTGTCTGCTTGTCTGTGTGTACGTGCGTGTGCATGCACGCGTGTGTGTCTGTGTGTATGCGTGCGCGCACATGTGTGTGTGCATGTGTGTACATGTGTCTGTCTATGTGTGTGCGTCTGCGTGTCTGCGCACGTGTGTGTGTGTGTGTGTGTGTGTGTGTGTGTGTGTGTGTGCATGTGCCTGTGTGTGTGCGCGCGTCTGCGTGTGTCTTCGCGTGTGTGTGTGTCTGTGTGTGTGTGTGTGTGTATGTGTGTCATCTCAAGGTGACTTTGAGCGTGCGGTCGCAGCGCTCACCTCCAGACGCTGAAAGGTCACATGGAAGCGGAAACACCACGGAAAGAAAAAGGAAAAATAAGACGAGCGGTGAAGCCTTTTCACCGCTCGAAACGTTTTCATGTTCCCAGCCGTGGGGTGAGACAGGCGCAGATTTGTGTTTTGTTTTTAGTTGGTTTTTTTTCAGACCTGTGATCCAGGTTCGTCCTGGATGGTGAATTATTTTGCTTTTCATCAGAAAGTTGAAAGTTAATTAAACTCTGGGATGGAATCCACCGGGACATTCTTTTCCCTTTTATTTTGTGAGAAGAACACTTTAATAAGTAGGAGGAGCTCAAGAACAGATGCAGAAAAACGATCTTACGTCTTTTAAAAGAAGGGTTTTAGTCGTTTTTTAGGCAGATGTAGCGATGAACGACGGGCAGACGTGGGAGCTGAAGAAAGGTGTTTTTACTTCAATTGTGTACACAAAGTACACAACAATAAGTGTTAATTGCAATGCTGATCTTTTATTTATCAATATAATAATAATATAACATTCATAAACACAGAGAACACTGTTGATACTAATAGAGAATCTGCTATTTTTCAACCTGAGTGATTAGGATCTTCTGGGGATGTTTATCAGTTGATCAGGTGTTGGGAGAAGAGCATCAGCACCAGGCTGCGTCCTGCAGTGGTTCACTGAACAACGCCGACACCATCAACAGAAATGATGCGGCGCCGGTTCTGTCGGACAACTTGACTTCCACGCCCTTATATGGGCCGGACCCTTCACGCGGCCCCTCCCTGTGAGCTCATCAATCCTACATTTCCAGCTCTTCTATATCTCTGGGAAGGCCCTGGCGTGGAGGGATGAGCAGTAGAGCCGACGCCCGAACTGAAGCCATGCAGAACAAATAAAGATCAAGAGTCGGTGTTTTCAACGCTGACTTTGTTCAACATTTCATGAATTCTAAACGTGAATTGTGATGTGACCCGTTCAAATAATCCCAAATCATCTGGGAATGACTGTGGCATGTGGTCTGGAGATCCAACACACGCACGCACACACACACACACACACACACACACACACACACACACACACACACACACACACACACACACACACACACACACACACACACACACACACACACACACACACACACACACACACACACAGGATGATTCATCAGGCAGTGATGTTAACCCACACATACTGTACGGGTCAAGATACAAATCATAAACACACACACACCGTAACACACAGACACACAAACACACACACCTATCATGCCTACTTTGCACATAACACGCACAAACACACAGATGTACAGGGACAAAAAAATAAAAACAGAAAATACACGCAAGCACAAACAGTAACACACATACAGTATATGTATACAACTAAATACACATTAAAAAAACACACACACGCCTTCACAAACATCAAGACAGAAACACACACATGAACACAAAATGTATACACACTCAGAGGCATAGACACATATATACACATTAAACAGACACACATAAAACACACAAAGAAATACACAAACAATTACACAAAGAAACACACACACAATCACACATGAAAAATACACAATGAAATACACAATCACACATGTACAATACACAAAGAAATACACATGCAAACACAAACGCACACACACACACACACACACACACACACACACACAGAGGCATAGACATAAACACACATGTAAAACACAATCACACACACACACACACACACACACACACAAAGGAATACACACGTAAAACACATTCAGAAAAACACACACACATATATTAAAGTACATACATTAAACACACAAACGCATACACAGACATACACACACAGAGGCAAAGATACAGAGACATTAACACACATGTCAAATGAAAACACACACACACACACACACGTGTGTGGCGCGTGTCTCGACTAGTTCCCGGCGAGGTAGGAAGAAAGAAAGGAGATAAAAAAGAGGGGATTTAGTGATGGAGGGGGGGTGGAGGGAGGGGTGGAGCCACGCGGTGGGAGAGCGAGGGATTTGTGGAGGTGGCGTGGCCGCAGTGTGCGTGCGGCGGGGCCGGACGGCGGCCGCCCCGCAAGGCGGGCCGGGCGCTGCGGCCTGCGCCCTAATCTCCGCTCAGCCCTGATCCCTCGTTCTCCCACAGAGTCTCTCCATCCCCCGAGCTGGAGGGAGGGAGAGAGGGATGGGGTCACCGCAGGAATAGGATGAACAACCTTTTGTTGCCACCGGCAACCGTGTGTGTGTGTGTGTGTGTGTGTGTGCTGGAGCTGGTCTGGTTGGTGCCGTCACACTCCAGTCCTGTTTTTACAGGATTTGTGTTTTCTCCCTCCTTGCACTTCTTATATTACACTTATTATATTATGAAATTCATAATCGAAAATCATATCCTGAGGTTCAGGTACCCTCCTCCTCCTCCTTTCACCTCCTCACTCTCAACGTTGTAGCTGCTCCTCACCATCATCATCATCACATTACCCCTCATCACCAGATCATTTCCTCAACTCCTCCTCCTCCTCCTCATCACCTCATCACCTCCCGATCATGTCATCATTACCTCATCAACTCCTCATCCTCCTCTCACCTTCCCATCCCCTCTTCAGCTCCTCCTCCTCCTCCTCCTCACCTCCTCATCATCACCTCCTGTCACTTTTCAAGTGACGCCGGCAATAACAGTGAAAATCAAACCCAACGACGATGATGTGGAGCAGCGAGAACACTAAAGTACCTGAACCCCACCTGAGGCCCAGCCGAGGAACGGGCTCGAGGAACTGGGGGGTGGGTGGGGGTAATAAAGCGAGCATCGCCCCCTCACCTGCCTCACCCCCCTAACCCGCCAGCCATGCACGGAGCAGAGCCGCAGCGCCCACATACGGGGAGGAGACGCCGCGGTCGGAGCGGCTTCCGTGGATAGCGGTGCCAAGCCGCTGCCTTCCCCCTCGCGGGAGGAACCAGGCGTGCCGCCTCGGGCGCCAGGGGAGCAAATCCAGACCAGAACTAAGTCCCCGGGAAGAAAGGCGAGGCAGGGGAACAACGGCTAAGCGCGTTAGCTCCACTTCCACGTGTATACATGTGTGTCGGCAGCGGCATTAAAGAGACGCCGGAAAAGGCCCCGCTGCGAAAGGAAACAAACGGACAAAAAAACACGCCCGCACAATGACGCCAGAGCGGCGCTTGTTGTGCAGCGCGGAGGAATCACAAAAACGCCTCCCAGTGGGATCACCGGCGCTCGGGGAGAAAGCGGACGTGAAAGCTACCTTTGGCTTCCTTCTGGGAGGATGAGAAGAACGGCCGCGTTTGTGTTATCTCAAAACGCAAACACATTAGAGGCTATTCAGTCCGCCGCCGCCGCGTCGCCGACAATTCATCCCGGCCCTTTTCAGCGCGCCGCATGTCCTTAGGGCAAATTAGCCTCCTTTTAGATTTGGGTTTGATGAGTCTGAGGCTTAGGAGTCGGCAGATTCCACATGATGAAACGCTTCACGATACGAGCTGAAATCCCGTTAGGAAGGACACGGTTATCTTCCAGAATCGCACGGCGAAGCACCACGCAAGCGTGGAGGCGCGGCACAGCGGCGGCGGCGGCGGCGTGCACATCACACGGAGGCTTTGCGGAGGCCGCCCGACAGCTCCGCTTCCTCCAATCAGAGTTCCAGGTCTTCACGGGTCCGACCGAGGACCGACCCGGGACCCGCGCAGCTCCGGGGCCACATTTCATTCCGGCCAATTGGGCATACTGCATTCTAGGGATTTCATTCCAGCCAATTGGGTTCAGGTCTGAGTCATTATGTGCAACACCGAGTGGAGCCAAGAGGGGGCGCCATCAACGCTGATAACAACAGGAAGCGACGGAAGGGAACGAGGCTCCGTACGCGGTGGTTAGAATGCAAAGAAATATCCATTATGAAATATTGAATAAAATCAACATTGTTTCTCTGTCGGTCAAGTCTTCCCGTCCTGACGAGTCGGTCCGGTACTTTGCCTTATGCCCAGATCTTTCCGGATCCTTCCATTGTTATGAGCCCTTATCATTTCATCTCTTGAGACGGGCTCGAAAAAAACACATTTCAGGACCGATTCTAATAACCGGATCTGTTCGGATCCAGAAAACCCCAGACGCTGGGCCTTGAAAAAACGGTATGTTTTTTAATGTTTTAACGGTCGGTGCCGGTCAGATTCTGGGGACGAACCTCCCGGGTCCACTAGGGTTTTGGTCCAGTTCTGGACGGGTCGGTCCGGGGCAGAGCGGTTGTTACCGCGACGGCAGCGACAGCAGGACCTGATGGGGAGCACGGCTTCCATATGGATCTCCCCACTGCATTACAAACCTCACCCGGCATCACCGTGGGAGAGAGAGAGGGAGAGAGGGAGGCAGGCAGGGGGGAGGGAGGGAGGCAGGCAGGGGGGAGGGAGGGAGGCAGGCAGGGGGGAGGGAGGGAGGCAGGCAGGGGGGAGGGAGGGAGGCAGGCAGGGGGGAGGCTACACAAGCGATGTTCAGTCACGTAGCATCACAGTAAATGGGATTTTTCAAATTTGTATGTGCATGTGTGTGTGTGTGGGCGTGTGTAAGAGTGTTAGATTGTTTTGTGTATGTGTGTGTGTGTGTGTGTGTATGTTTGTCTGTGTGTGTGTGTGTGTGTGTGTGTGTGTGTGTGTGTTTGTCTGTGTGTGTGTGTGTGTGTGTGTGTGTGTGTGTGTGTGTGTGTGTGTGTGTGTGTATGTTTGTCTGTGTGTGTGTGTGTATGTGTGTGTGTGTGTGTATAGTGTATGTGAGCGCTGCCTGTTTTGGTTTGTAATTTTCAGGCCGTGTATGGAGGCCTAACCGTGGTGTTGCAAGGGAATGTGTGTGTGTGTGTGTGTGTGTGTGTGTGTGTGTGTGTTTGTGATCATCTGTGTGTACTATGGTTGTGTGTGTGTGTGTATGTTTGGAGGTGGTTAGGAGGTTAGGAATGTGTGTATGTGTGTGTGTGTACGGTAGAAAAGGACTCACTCCTGAATATCCAGCAGCATTCACGGGACGTTGGGTTCCTGCTAAATAATCATTTTGCATCCTCATGAAAAGCCTTCGATGCTGTTTTAAAAAAATAAATAAATAAAATATTTCGATATTCACCTCCCGATTTTCTCCCATGATTCCAAAATCGACGTCACCTGGCTCTAATGTAGTTTTTCAATATGAAGATTTCTCCAGATTCCTTCTCAGAAGACGATCCCGGACTGAGCGACGAGGACACGGCGGGGGAGCGAGGGGTGGAGGGGGGCTTTTTAGTTTTATGTTAATTGCGGTGGCGGTGTATTGACAGCTAACACGCCCTTCAAGGTGTTCTTTGTGGTTCAGCACTTCTGTCAAGACACAGGCGAGTCATTTTCACCCTCACCTTTGTTTATATGCTTCACTACTCAGAACATTATGGAACACCGCCGGGCCCAGTAATAGAGGTCTCTGTGTGTGTGTGTGTGTGTGTGTGTGTGTGTGTGTGTGTGTGTGTGTGTGTGTGTGTGTGTGTGTGTGCATTGGGAGAAGGGTGCAGAAGGGTGAACGGGGTGAGATGGGTGGAGAGGATTACTCTCCAGCTCTCCCATTGGAAGACTGGTCTGATGGGGGTCGTCCAATGGGAGAGCCGGCTGTTCGGGCGGTAACCGAGGGGTTGAGGAGGAGGAGAAGGAAGAGGAGGAGGAGGAGGAGGAGGAGGAGGACAGTTGGGATGTACAAAACATAAACAAGTTCTCAGCTCTTGAGTTTCACTTGAGTAAACTCAGCGGGCGGTGTGGCAGGTTCGACTCCTT
The DNA here is from genome assembly GCF_960531495.2 of Zeus faber. NCBI lineage: Eukaryota > Metazoa > Chordata > Actinopteri > Zeiformes > Zeidae > Zeus > Zeus faber. The sequence continues at coordinate 3,471,929 of NC_137195.1, forward strand.
TGCGACTCGGTTCTGGACAGGTGGCTCAGTTAAAAGAGTCGTTCCTTTGGTCAGAATGATCATTATTATTTTGGTGGAATGCAAAGTGTAAATCAGTCACATTCAATAGGAAGGACGTGATGCAGCCCCCCCCCCCCCCCCCCCCCCCTTCTCTGGCCGCTTCGCCCGTCCGCTCAGCGAATGCAAACCAAAGCCTGGTGTTCTAGGTGAGGCCGGGCTGCGTGACTCGCTGATCACCGCTCGCGTTGTTCAGAGACGGAGGTTGGAGACGGACACATTGGAGTTGTTCCTGTGTGTCTGGCCTCCGCCCAGTTGTTGCTGTGTGTCTGGCCTCCCCCCAGTGACTCCGGAGTCATCAAAAATATGTTCATTACGATCGAATAGTTTTTTTAACATTCTGCACGGCGAGCTGCGGTTGGATCGCTTCGGTCCAGGGAGCCACGCGTCTTCCGAGGGAAAACATTTCCATTCAAGCCTCCGTTTGACCTCCGCCCACAACACCGCACCCCCGACAACGCCACCGGATGTAAATAACATTTCCGGGTTTTGTCCCGTCTCGCGTAACATGGCGACGTGCATCATTTGGGATTCACCAGCTCACGCTGGGGCATCAAACCGTGAGTGTCGATGACGCTCTAGTCTCTCTGATGGAGCGATCGGGTGGGGGAGTAAATAGGGTTTCCCGCTCAAAGATCAGCCGTAGTCCCTCCATCACCCCCGCCAAGGTCAGCTGTCACTTAGAACCCCCCACCACCAGCACCACCAGCACCATCCACCGGAACAGTGTGTGTTTGATTTGGCTGACACATGAACGGACAACCGTGACATTTAGTAGCGGACCCTTAAGAAGACCGCTGCCCTTTTAAAACACCGCCGCCACGCCCGGCGGCCGCCAGGGCGTCGACGGGGCGCGCTTTAAAAGTGTAATCGCCAATTAGAGAGTGATTAAAAATGCATTGAAATCAATGGGTGTTTAACATAAGGTAAAGTTAAACCTACAGACCCCAGTGCGGAGCCTACGTCACCGTGACACCCCTCCCGACCCTATTAATCAAATACATGCAAAAGTCATTACGTTCAAATGAGCGTCAGCACATTCACGCCAAATGAAAACAATGAGGATCGGGCGCTGGAAAGGTTGTCATTTTCAGTCACTGAGACGAGGACGGGAAGCCTCTCCGTCTGGAGGGCGTCGACGCCGGCGAACGGGAAAGAATGGAGTGGCCGCGTCAATATGAGCTCGGTGGAGCCAGGCTCCCGAAAACAAACAGGAGGGCGTGTCACTGTGGAACTGTGAGCAGGAAGTCACGTGTTCATCACCTCATCACTCTGCGGGTATCAAATCTGCTCATGTTTGTATTTCAGTGAGTGTGGAGGGTGCTCCACCTGTATGATGGAGGTTCACACAAACTGCATTTAACTCAAACAATTCACGACGATAAGCTTAAATCGGATAAAACTTTATTAATCCCAGATGGAAATTCAGGCATTAATAAAGTTGTATCTTATCTATCTTATCTTCAAAATATATCAAAATTATTATCCCTTATATTGTTTAACCTTATTTACCTGAACCAACAATGGATCTACTGCATAGAATCACACTTTGTATATTGTGCTTATTTTTATATATTTTTTTTATATATTTCTGTAATTATTTTGGGCTATTTCTGTACATTTTGTTATTTTTTTTTATTTTACTGTATTTTTATTTTACTAGATTTAAATTTTTGATTTCACTTTTTCAAACTATTTTTCTTTTACTTTATTTCTATTATTATTTGACTGTATTTTCACTTGTTCAGATGTTTCAGCCTCAACCCGACGCCGGGGCGGGTCCAGGGGACGGGCCCCACCGTCTCCACGGACGACCGGAGGCTCTGGGGGTTAACCCTGGCGCTGGTCACCGGGACAGTGGCGTCCAGGTGATCCCCGGGACCTCACGCAGTCCATCTTGCTCCACTTCCAGGCCCGGGCCGGGCCGCCCGATCGATGTCCTGCAGGTCGGGGCCGACGCCCCGGCTGACCGGGGGGCCACGCGTGCACGGGGCGCACGTAGGAACCTGCACGTCGTGCAATAAAGATGATTTAGCGCCGTGCTGCTACCTGCTCGCTGCCGTCCAAGCTCCGTGTGCGTTTTGATTAATCACGGGCCGGGAGGGATTTATTGCACGGGGGATATTTTGCCTCAGCGATTTAATAATGGCAGGGGAGGAACGCGATTAATCAGAAGGGCCCCGGCGAGGCCCCTCCCTCCCTCCCTGCTTCCCTCCCAAAAAATAGAGTGTAATTAATGACTATGAATATGGAGATTTGTTTGTGGAAACGTATGGAGCAGGAAGTGGCGCTCGACCAATGAGGTGCTACGATTCATCCGAGCCCAAATACTTTAATATGCGCACACACACGCGCGCGCGCGCACACACGCACGCACGCACGCACACACACACACACACACACACACACACACACACACACACACACACACACACACACACACACACACACACACACACACACACGCACACACACACACACACACACACACACACACACACACACACACACACACACACACACACACACGCGCACACACACACAAACAAGCAATATACTGTATCTACACAACAATAGCAGACAAAAATACAAAAGCACACAGCAGCACACAAAAACAGACACAAAATACACACATGTGCACACATACATACACGTCATACATACATACCACATGTACCATACATACCACATGTACCATACATACCACATGTACCATACATACCACATGTACCATACATACCATATCCACACTTTTACACCGTAACACACACTAACAGCATACATAAACAAACACTGTTACACTGCAACACACACTAACACATATAAACACACACTAAAACCATATAAACACACACTAACACATATAAACACACTAAAACCATATAAACACACAGTAAAACCATATTAACACACACTAACACATATAAACACACACTAAAACCATTTAAACACACACTAACACATATAAACACACACTAACACATATAAACACACACTAAAACCATATAAACACACAGTAACACATATAAACACACACTAAAACCATATAAACACACACTAACACATATAAACACACACTAACACATATAAATACACACTAAAACCATATAAACACACACTAACACATATAAACACACACTAAAACCATATAAACACACACTAACACATATAAACACACACTAACACATATAAACACACACTAAAACCATATAAACACACAGTAACACATATAAACACACACTAAAACCATATAAACACACACTAACACATATAAACACACACTAAAACCATATAAACACACACTAAAACCATATAAACACACAGTAACACACATAAACACATACTAAAACCATATAAACACACACTAACACATATAAACACACACTAAAACCATATAAACACAGTAAAACCACATATAAACACACAGAAACACATATAAACACACAGTAAAACCATATAAACACACACTAACACATATAAACACACGCTAACACATATAAACACACACTAACACATATAAACACACAGTAAAACCACATATAAGTACACAGTAAAACCACATATAAGTACACAGTAAAACCACATATAAGTACACAGTCACAGCACACTGTGTATAAACAGCCCCTCCTCCCTGCATGCTGCTCTATGGAAGGATAATGATGTTCCGTCCTCTCGGCTCATTTATCAGCGTGTTTTACAACCGGCGCCGCGTGGAAGTAATTAAACTCTGCCATCGTCACAATGAGACGCTTAATAGACCCAACGAGACACTGGAGGCCTGGACGGGGAAGGGTAGCGCCCAGCTCTCCCTCTCCATCCCCTCCATCCCTCTATCCATCCCTCTATCCATCCCTCTATCCATCCCTCTATCCATCCCTCTATCCATCCCTCTATCCATCCCTCTATCCATCCCTCTATCCATCCCTCTATCCATCCCTCTATCCTTCAGGGTTCCCTCCGTTCCTCGTGGGGTTTTAATTAGTGGAGACGGTGGTGATAAGCGACAGTTAAGAGGGAGAGAGAGAGGAAGGGAGGGATCAGAGTGGGATCACTGGAGGACAATCTGGTTTCAACGGCACAATGAATATAAGAAAAATGTACAAAACCTAATATTTAGTGAAGCTTTTTGACCAATATGATAAAGGAAAACCATAAATGTCTAAATTTAAGAAAATGATTGACAAACTTAACATGTATTTATAATTATATTATATTATTCTTATGATAATAACAAATTTCACATGATTTACATATATAAGAAATTATATAGAGATATTTATTTCATATAATGTTTTGTTTAATTTATATTTATTTCATTTAAATAAAAAACCAAATAAATGTACTATTACATATATTATTATTATTGTTCATATCATTAATATTCTTTATTATTATTATAACTTCATTTTGATTCTCCATATCCTTTAGTGGGCCGCCCCCCAGAGGTCCACAGGCCCCATAATGCCCTCTGGCCACAAGAGGAGGAGGAGGAGGTGAAAGAGGAGGTGGAGGAGGAAGAGGTGGAGGAGGAAGAGGAGAAGTGGGAGGAGGAGGAGGAGGAGGTGGAGTAGGTGGAGGAGGGGGAGGAGGAGGAGGAAGAGGAGGTGGAGTAGGTGGAGGAGGAGTGGGAGGAGGAGGAGAAGGAGGAGGTGGAGTAGGTGGAGGAGGAGTGGGAGGAGGAGGAGGAGGAGGGGGAGAACAGAGCGGTTATGAGCAGCCGCCGGTCGATGAACAGATAAACAGTGTCCGTGGCTAATCCAGCGCTGATAAGATTTCCGTAATAATCTAATAAGAACACAGATTGATCTTCTCGGGGGAGCGCGCTCTCCGGGAGCAATAAAGAGAAGCAGGCGCTCCGTCTGCCGTGGCGTTCCCCCCTGCTGCGGTATTATGGGATGTCGTTGAGGAATCGGGACTCCGGCCGGGACGCCGTTTGATAAGGGGCCGCCATCTTTGAATGGGCCGGAGCGACCCGCGACCGGCGGAGAGAGTTCCTCTGGCGCTCCTCGCCCCCCAACTAAAACCATTATGATGGTTTTTCGTCAAGGATACAGCGGGCATTAAAGCCCCTGATGGGGGTGGGGGTGGGGCTGGGTGGGGTTCAGGTTGGACCGCGCTCCGTCTCTCCTTCACTACACCTGCATCGTTTGCTATCACTTAGCGTCCTAATGGCTCGATTACCCTTCATCACCACGGCTAATAGTGGTCTGAGGGAAGCTTCTCCAAGGAGAGCTTCTGCTATGACCCCTCCACCCCTCCACCCCGGTCAACTCCACCCATTCAAACCCACACACCAACCCGCCCCCGACACCGAAAAAAGGCCACCGCCGTGCTCCCTAGCTATCGATTAGGCCCACGACCCCGACTTCAACCACCGCCCTGTGACACCGGCCCTCCCTCTACTCCACCCTTTCTTAACCGCCCCCGCCCTCCCTCCCTCTCTTTCTCTCTCTCCTTCTCTCTCGCTCTCTACCAACCCCACCATCCTAATCCCCCTGATAATCAAATAGGCCAGGAGTGGATTCATAGCCAAGCGGCAATTAGCAGTAACGCCAGAGCCAGAGCCAGAGCCGGGGCCGGGGCCGGGGCCGGCTGCCGCGATCACGGACTCGCGTCTCGGGCGGAGACGGTGGTGGTGGTGGTGTTGTCGGTATCCGGGGAGGGTGAAAACATCCATTAGCGGTTAACCGTCCTCCCCTGGTTTTTCCCTCCCCGGCGTTCTCTCATTAACGCGCCGAGGCCTGACAGGCAAACAGCGCTAATGGGAATGGCCTATCAATAAAGGCCTCGCCCGCGCGGTGGAACCCAACAAGGCTAACGAACGCGGACAAACTGGTGGAGGTGGAGGTGGCGGAGGTGGTGGTTGGGCTTCGTTCTATGGTATAAATAGCTGTAAACACAGGGAGGCGGCGGGTTATTAGCGAGCGGCCGACCCTTGGCTGTTTTCCTGCTTGGTTATCGTGGAGGAATGGAGAGAGCAGAAGAAGGGAAATAAACAATGAAGACTTACAGTGGCCTCTAAAACACAATCCTGCTCCTTCAAGTCCATATTTGAAAGTCCCTTTGATGCGCCTGGGGGGGGGGGGGGGGTCTCGGAGTCCCCCTGGAGTGGCGTGGTGCTCTGTGCCCTCGCCTGCCGCTCCCCAGGGGGTTGGCCCCGCCCGGTACTTCCATCCCGTTTTTTTTTTTTTTGCACAAATGT
>NC_137195.1:3480687-3490687 GCF_960531495.2 Zeus faber
CACCCCCCACTGGCGCCTAGTAGAAGAAGAAGAATCTTTATTTGTCACACACCACACTACAACACACACACACACACACGCTTTGATGGTGGCCGGTGAAATGGCTCCTCTGCATTGAACCATCCTGGCTTGTCCTTCCTCCGGGGGCACAACCAGGAGCAGTGGGCAGCGTACGTGGACGCGCCTGGGGACCAGGTGATAAGTGTCCATCGCTGGTCAGACCATGATGTGTGCATGTTTTTGAGGGGGGTCCTTACTGACGTGAGGTGGAGGAAACCCCATGTGAGCACGGGGAGAACATGCAAACTCCACACAGAAAGGCTCCTGTTTGGGAGATAACCCACCGGAGCACAGTGCCAACAGCGCCCCAGGCGGGAATCGAACCCAGGACCTTCTTGCTGTGAGGCAGCAGTGCAATGCACTGCACCGCCGTGCTACAGTACGCACCCCCCCCCCCCCCCAAACAACCCCTCCACCCTCGGCGTCCCGCCCAGCCTGGACCTCCACCCTTCTAATTACACGCTGACCTCCCGCAGGTCGCCGGGCGGAGACCTTGCAGATCAATATTCATTCTTTTAGATCTGTCATACGCTTTTGACACTATCGACCACACGCCGTCTCTGCTCCACCCTCCTCCAGATTTATTCATCTATTTACCCCAGCACCACCACTCACCCTTACCCTTACTTACACACACACACTTAACAACAGCGTGGAAGCAAATGTGTTCATAAATGAAAACAGAGTTTATACAAGTAAGTAAAAGTTCTGTAACTCTCCTCTCTTACGGATGGACGGATGGACAGACAGAGATAAAGATGGATGGATGGATGGATTTGCTCTTTCGTTAGCCAAAGCTAAGTATTTCTCCAGGTTAATCTGTCTTAATAAAAATAATCCGAAAAGTTCATTTTATAAGGTCTCTATGCTAACCCAACAACAGCTCCCCCCTCACAGCTGGTGACTTCATGCAATTCTTTACTCTTAAAAATTGATCTTATTAGAGAGGAGAATAGAGGCACTCGGCCTCAAGACCAATCCAATCCTTCCAATAGTGGGACGGGAAGAGGCACTGAGGCAGACGCTAGAGAGAACCTCTCACCCCTCGATGCTCTATCTCTTCAAACTATTACACCCCTTTCCCTCTGCACCAAAAACCCGGTAACACCCGCTAACCTTCGGCATTTGTCATCAGTGGAAAAGGAAGAGCCCGGGTCTCTACCTCCGATCGGCTCTGATGTGAACAGGACACCTGGGTCGACGTGCAAATTTTTGCCCCTTTACCTGCACGTTGGTGTTCTGGACGTTGGCACATTAATAGACAGGAATATCTGAGTGTCATTCCATCATTTCATATCCAATTTAGAATCCAAAATGAAAATCAGAAGTGAGTGACTTTTTTCTGCACTGGGGACTAGAATTGTTGTGAGTGTGGGGATCGCACAGTGGGGAGCACGGCGGAGAACCCCCACGCTCCCCGCCGGGCTCCGAATCACTCCAGCAACGCCCCCAGCTGCTCCCCGATCCCTGACGCAGAAGGAGCGGTGCACACCAGCGCTCCACGCTGCTTCCACTGTAGTGTTGGGTCGTCATGAACCATCCAGTACTTTTTCATGGCTCCAAATACTTTTGTCCCCCCAAGTTTTACAGTTTTATGTCGTTTTTTAAGTTGCTGTCTCCTCCACTGTTTTCTTCCCAATCACACTGGAACCATGACACGCCCCTTTTCCGGCATTTCATGATGTCGAATCAGACGCACCATTAAAAAAAAACTGCATTGTTTTTTAGGAAGGTGAAAGTTGTCAATCGTCAATATTTAGCAGGCTGACCTGGGTTGAAACCCGGGTTTAAAACCGTAAAACATTCTTGAAAAAATCATAGCCCAACAGATTACAGATCACCCATTCTCCAGTGGTCTATTTGAATTAGTTCAGTCCAGATTCAGAGCGCTTCACCCCACTGAGACGACCCTCGCAAAAGCGGTCGATGATAGTTTATTAGCAGTGGACACCGACACCTCCTCAGTAATACTATTCAAGATTCAAGAGGTTTATTTGTCACATACATATACATACATTCATACATATATGCAGTGAAATGTCATTTCAACGCACCCGGAGATTACGCATAATAAGCTCTAAACTGAACAGAAGAGCTACCTAATTTTTACCGAATAACTAACTGAAACTAACCTATTCCTAAAACGTAATGCAGTTAGTAAATATAATAATATAAAATATGGATTTTTTTCATCTTCCCAATATTGCTATCCATTCGAGTTACCATTCAATCCATGAGTGATTCAGATACAAAAGTCCATGCATTTGTAACATCCCACTTAGATAACTGTAATGTGTTGCTCTCTGGCCTTCCCATGTCTAGTATTAAAAGCCTCAAGTCAGTAAAATGGCTACGGCTAGAATCTTGACCAAGACTAGAAAGTTTGATCATATTACCCTAATACTGACCAACTTGCACTGGCTCCCAGTTTACCTCATATGTGACTTTTAGGTTTTGCTACTTACCTATAAAATACTACACGGCCAAGCATCTTCTTATCTCACTGACTTGGTGGTACTTTATGTACCATCTTGAGCCTTGCGCTCACAACATGCTGGTCTTTCAGCGATTCAGAGAATTAAAAACACGTCCGCAGGCCCCAGAGCATTCTCACTTCGGGCCCGAGTACTGTGGAACCCCCCAGTACTCTGGAACGCCCCAGGTACTCTGGAATGACCAGTACTCTGGAATGCCCAGTACTCTGGAACACCCCAGGTACTCCGGAACTTCTCCTACCACACACCACTCAAGTGGCCTTTTCAGGGCCCTCTGGCAAAGAGACACAGACGAAGTTGGGTTGTAGGCAACAGTATATTGCAGAGAGGAGGCTAGGTGGCATTAGCCAGAAGCAGATCGAACATGTCATTACAGTGCTCCTATACTGAATGGTGTGAGCTGGGGGTTTTAACCTGCTGCTCGTTAGCCCAACAAGTATGCAGCCACCCTGACCCAATCACCCAGATCCAGGTCAGCTGTGGCTGCTCAAACAATCCCCACACCACACCACACCACATACACCCAACACCAAACTGAGGCCAGTAATACTTCCTGGCCAAAGCCTACCCCCCGACACCAAGCAGAGAACAAAAATTTAACAAAATGTTTAAAGCAGACTCTGAAACAGGAATACTATACCTAAAAATGACAGACTCTGACACAGGGTTTCAAAACCTTAAATAATAAAAAAAACTGGACTCTGAAACAGGGTTCCCATACCTTATACTCCTTCCAGAGGACCTTGTTCCACGGAGCAGCACGGTCCACCGGCCTCCTTCTCCCAAGGGGACGACAGACTGCCCCTTCCTCCCTTCCGGGGTGTGGGGCCTCGGGCTGCTGGGCTGCTAGATGGTCTCGTCGGCGGCTGCTGGGCGGAGGAGCTAGCCACAGACGGTTACCCATCGTGGTTGCTGCAGCTGTTTCTCCCCCGGTCCTCCGCCAGACCCCTAGATGCTGCCAGTCGGGAGAGGGTTGGTGCTGGGACTGCCCATTGACCCGTTGGTGGCTCCAAGGTGTTTTCAGACGGCCTCTCTGTGTTTCTTTCCCGTGCCAGAGAGTCCCTGTTCAGGTGCCACTGTGGCAGCTCCTCCTACCACACGCCACCCAAGTGGGGTTTTCAGGGCCCTCCGGCACAGAGGACTATGGGTTGTAAACACCAGTTTATTGCAGAGAGGAGGCTAGGTGGCATTAGCCAGGAAAAGATGGAACATGTAATGACAGAGCTCCTATCCTGAGTGTGTCTGAGATGGGGGTTTTAACCTGCAGGTACTCTGGAATGCCCCAGTACTCTGGAACACCCCAGGTACTCAGGTACTCCCCGCCTGCAGAAATCAGAGCTGCTACTTCTGTTGAAATGTTAAAATCAAGACTTAAGACTCATTTTGAGCTGCTGTGAGCTACCTGGATTGGGCCTGGCGGCATCTATCTGCGGCGCTCTTCACCAGCAAATAGACTCTCATACTGTCTGCCTTTGAAACTGCATAGTATTTCCCAAAGGGTTTTTCCCTGGCCCAGATGAGGGTTCAGACTCGGGGACGCCGTTGATATCTCTGTGAAATGTGGGTTTGTGAAGCCCTTCGAGACTGTATTGTCATTAAGGGCTGTAGAAATAAACTTGATTTTACTCTTTAATATACTTAAAGTATTACAAGTAAATGACTTGTCATATACAGTACAGTATCCCGATTTTCCATAGTCTGAGTCTAAGTCAAAAGTATGATTCCTCATGCTTTTGATAAAGAACACAAATCCAGATTAAAAAAAAAAAAAAAAAAAAAAAAAAAATCAAAGGATTTTAACTGTGTCAGAAATGTAGTCGAGTAAAAGTGAAAAGTCTCAGAAACTGAATATATTTGACTAAGAACAAATACTTAGACACAACAATATCCAAATCATGTTTTTGACAAAAGGCATAACATTGGACCAAAACTGAAGTTCTCAAACAAAACTTCCTTTGGTATTTCTGTTGTATGATACAATCTGATGTCGTTCAACTTAATCAGCATCCAACACCCGGAGCTCCGGCCGGAGGATCAGTGCACGGCTGGAGCAAAAACATGGAAACTGGATTTTTCCACCTCTGCAGAAAACTATCACACTCATCATCGTTATGACGGCATCTCTACTCCACCACGATCTGATTGTGTGTGTGTGTGTGTGTGTGTGTGTGTGTGTGTGTGTGTGTGTGTGTGTGTGTGTGTGTGTGTGTGTGTGTGTGTGTGTGTGTGTGTGTGTGTGTGTGTTTACAGCGTGTCATTGACTTTGGCCCGGGCCTTGTGGCCTCGTATCCTCTTTGGCAACATTAGTGCGGCTAAGCACCGCACGGCTAATGAACAGAGTGAGGGCTCGTTCAAGGTCAACCTCTTCATTTAAGGGCCCTCCGCTGGGGGGCCCAGCCCACTCTGCCCGGGCTAAACGCGGCACTATTAGCATGCCAAGGACCTGCCGCCGCAACAAACTCCACTGGATTCCGCTTCCACTTCCTTATTTTCGGCGATATTGCCCGGCATTAACGTACTTGCGTCTATTGCGATTTTCCCCTTCACCTGAATTATGTTGATGCACCCCCACCCTCGTAAAGGCTTTTGGAGGTCTCGGCAATTACGGCATTTTGGAGCGGGGCGGCGTCTGCGGCGCGGTGCTGATGATAGGGAAACATGATTTAACACAATCAGAGATGCAAAGCGGGCCGGGACGCGGGGCCCGGCGTGACCGGGCGCCAAGGCCGGCCAAGGTCACGTTCATCTGCATGATTAAGGGAGATGAATATCGCCCTGACCTCTGGCTATTATGCTGCTGTGTGTGTGTGTGTGTGTGTGTGTGTGTGTGTGTGTGTGTGTGTGTGTGTGTGTGTGTTGCGTGCAACTGTCTCTGTGTGTGTGTTTACAGCAGTGGTTGAAGATAATTTACTTTACAAAATGACTCTACTTAAAGTGCATTTCGATTTAAGAAAAAGTGTAAAAAGTATTTGCTATTAAATGTACTTGAAGTATTAAAATATTCTATAGGTATTTTATGAAGTATTATATTCTATAATACTGGAACTACTGCACCTTGATTTCTCATGCAGATCCTGATTATGTTCATGTCCAACTAAACCATCGATGGTAAACTTTTGATATACAACCTATAAATATGAATCTTTTTTCTAAAGTAACTAAAGCAACCGTGGAGGATTTTTTATTTATTTTATTATTATTTATGTTTTGTTTATAATAAAACACATAGTTTTAATTCTTTTCATATTTCATATAATTATAGCATATTTTCACATTTATTTTATGATTAAAATGTTCTTCGGTAATGTGCTTGACTTCCCTCCAGGTTGTTGAAGCAAACAGTGATGTCACAAGTCACATCTGTAGTTTTTTGGTGTTTTTTTGGTGTTTTCATGATTTGGTTTCAACAGGAAACATTCCACCTTCTCAAAACCAAGTGATGAATAAAACAATAATTCACATCTTAAACTTGATTTCGCTTCCTCACCCTTCTTTCTTTCTTCCTCTTTTTTCCTGTTTTCCAATGTTTCCTCCTTCCTGTCCACACCCCCTCCGGGTTGGCAGGTAGGCAGGCAGGTAGGTAGGTAGGCAGGTAGGCAGGTAGATCGGTGGAAGGGGGTATTTTCTCTGCCGCCGCCCGCTGGTGGGAGGGGGAAGGTCACGCTATGTCCATCACACTCACACTGCAAGAAATAGTGTGAAACAGCTGCACTCTCACTGTGCACACAAACACACAAGGCTCTGGGTGATGTTTCCAATTTATTAAAAGAAAGATTAAATGCAAAGTTAATTTTTAATTGTAATTGACAAAAAACATGTTCAAAATATTTGAAGGAATTTGGGGTTAAAGTCTCTGTGAGCTCAGCGTTTGATATCGTCGTGTGATGGACGGCGGGTTGGGCTGTGTACACAGTCAAGAGGAGAGGATAAAGGAGGGAGGGAGGGAGAGAGAAAGGGAGGGAGGGAGGGAGGGAGAGATGGGGCGGATGTCAATCATTTTCACCTGCAGACCTTAGCGACACTGCCAGCTCGACACCCCATAAACACACACACACACACACACACACACACACACACACAGACACACACACACACACACACACAGACACACACACACACAGACACACACACACACACACACACAGACACACACACACACACACACACATAGACACACACCCATAATCACAAACACACACACACACACACCAAGACACACATGTGTGCTTTACTGTACATGTAATATATTGTTTATGTATGCAAACACACACATAGAAACACACATTTATGTTACAAATCTAGGATTGCTAACAGAGAAAAATGTAATCTCTGAAATCTCTGGATTTTTTGATAAAATGTTTAGGTTATCCACACATATTTTTATTTTTCAAACTAGTACATTATTAACATTTATCCATTTTAATTTTAGGTTCCGTTTCTGTATCTATGTATGTTTGTATGTTGTATGTATTGTGTTATGTTACATTCCATTAAACCACTACATAAGTCCATTTGTCATTTTGATATATATATATATATATATATATATATATATATATATATATATAAATTATATATAAAATAAAATACAATTTTATATATTTTTTAACCGCAAGGTTAAAATTTAACTTTTCTTTTTTTTTCACTGCAAAATCTACATTTTCTGCTTTAATTTTACATCATAATTTCTCTTTTTTGTTTTAAATTTGCTTTGGCAATGTAAACGCGTACACCTTCACCGTGGTGATACTGTAAAGGTCTTTGAATCTTTGAATTGAATTGAGAGATAAAGAGAACGAGAGAAAGAGAGAGAGAGAAAGAATGAAAAGACCACAGGTTGAGAGAACAAAGTAGATTCGGTAGGTAGCTGTTTTCTGATGCATAAATTACCTGGAAAACAAGGATGGAGAGATAAATAAATCAGCTGAGAGAGAGAGGGGGAGGGAGAGGGAGAGGAGGGGGTGAGAGGGGGATGGAGAGGAGCGGAGGCGGAGGGCAGCGGCCGGAGAGATGTAGAAAGTGAGAACAAATCAATGGGTAAACAAGCAAGAGATGGAAAGAAAAGACAAAAAATTAACACAAAAAAAAAACAGAGGAGGAAGAGGGATAGAAGATGATCCACGTGACAAAGGAGCTGCTGAAAACGCCAAATGTGTCCCAAGTCAAAAACTGTCGTTTATCATTATATCAACCACCCGATGAATAAAAATCTCCATGATGGCGGCTCAGTGTTAACGTGTTTTTTACAGTTTATTCGTTTCATTTTATTTCAAAACTTTGGAAAAAAAAAATAATAATAAATAAAAAATAAAAAAATAATAAAAATAAAACAAAATATATATATATATGCATATAAAATGTAATAAAAAAATGAAAATGTAAATGTAATATATACATATATACTGTATATATATTAAACATATATATGTATATATATTTTATGTTATTAGATATTGATAAGATATAAACTCTCATAGATATAAATACATACATATATAATAACATATTATATATAACTATATAATAAATACATATTATATCTATATATATATATATATATATAGATCACAATATGATTCACATCCTTCTTGATACACACTATGGTTGACAGTCCTACAGGTATACAGTCCATTACATTTCACTGCATATATGCATGGAAGTATGTATATGTATGTGACAAATAAAAAATCTTGAATCTTGAATCTATATGAACTAGGAGCACTAAATAGCAATCCAGTATGCATTCTCATACGCTGATGTCTCTCTATCTCCCTCTCTCCATCTTTCATCCCTCCCTCTCTCCCTCTCTCTCCCTCTCTCTCTCTCCCCATCTTCCATCGCGGTCCCAGTGCAGGCCGTCTGCAGGACCAAAGTATTACTAATGGTCTGGTTTTAATGGTTAAAGTGGTAAACCAGTCAGTGCGCACACACCAAGGTAAACAGATCAATACTATCGATCAGATTCTGACTCGCCCTGCTTCTTGCTCTCCTTTCCTCTCTCTCTCTCTCTAACTCTCTCACACAAACATGTAAACACACACACACACACAATCTGTTAGGGGGATCAGGAACATCGAAAGCATTACAAGCCTCTGCAACGCACCCGAGTTGTAAACGTGCACTTGTCACACACACACACACACACACACACACACACACACACACACACACACACACACACACACACACACACACATGCACACACATGCACACACACACACACACACACACACACACACACACACACACAAACACACACACACACACACACACACGGAGAGTACATTCTGTTCGATTACCAATGACAAAATGACAAATGGACTTATTGAGAACGTTGGTTAAATGATGTTATGTGATGTAACAACATACAACGTATGAACAAACATAATTACACTTGCCATAAAGATGTTAATACGTTCTATATAATGTTAGTGTACAATTTGTTGTGTATATCCGTTGTACATACATATAAGACATACAGACGTGGACAAATTTGTTGGTACCCTTTGACTAAAAAAGAAGAACCCACAATGTTCTCTGAAATAACTTGAAACTCACAAAAGTAATCGGCATCCATCATTGTTTATTCCATATTTCATATAAATCAGACTTTGCTTTTGATTCAACAGAATCACTGGGCAGTACGTTCTGCTCCAGAATGCCTGGATAGTCTTGAGATTTCATTGTGCCCTGCACAGATTCAAGGCACCCGTGCCAGACACTGCAAAGCAGCCCCAAAACATAACCGAGCCTCCTCCATGTTTGACAGTAGGTATGGTGTTCTTTTCTTGGAAATCCTAATTTTTTCGTCTGTGAACAGAGCTGATGTGACTTGCCAAAAAGCTCCAGTTTTGACTCATCCATCCAAAGGAAATTCTCCCAGAAGCATTGTGGCTTGTCCATATGCATTTAAGCAAATTCCATTCTGGCTTTTTTATGTTTTTCTTTCCAAAGTGGAGTCCTCCTGGGTCTTCTTCCATGGAGCCCACTGTCACTCAAAAGGCGACGGATGGTGCGATCAGTCACTGATGTACCTTGACCTTGGAGTTCAGCTTGTACCTCTTTGGAAGTTGTCCTTGGCTCTTTTTCTACCATTCGCACTATCCTTCTGTTCAATCTGGGGTCAGTTTTCCTCTTACGGCCGCGCCCAGCAAGGTTGGCTACAGTCCCATGGTCTTTAAACTTCTTAATAATGTTTACAACTGTAGTCACAGGAACATCAAGCTGCTTGGAGATGCTCTTAGAGCCTTTACCTTTAACATGCTTGTCTATCATTTTCTTCCTGATCTCCTCAGACAACTCTCTGCTTTGCTTTCTTTGGTCGTGTTCAGTGTGGTGCACACGGTGATACCAAACAGCAGAGTGACTACTTTTCTCCATTTAAATATGCTGAATGACTGATTATCAGATTTAAGACGTGTGATACTAATTCAAGAAAACAGTTA
>NC_137195.1:3490887-3493387 GCF_960531495.2 Zeus faber
CAACAGCATGCAGGTATACATGAGAAAATCGCTTTTCAGGAGGAATGAAGCATTGTTTCAATGAGCTGTATTGGGTACCAGACAAAATTTGTCCACGTCTGGTCTATGTCTATATACTGTACACGCACGCACACACACACACACCACGCACGCACGCACGCACGCACGCACGCACGCACACACACACACACACACACACACACACACACACACAGTATTAGAAAGCGAAGTGAACAGTCAGTTCTTAAAGTTGATGTGTTGGAAGCAGGAAAAATGGGCGGTGGTAGGGATCTGATCCACTTTGACAACGGCCAAATTCCCGCTATGCAGTGGTTACTACCTACCAAAAGTGCTCCAAAGAACCACAACGGGTGAACACAGGGTCATGGCGCCCAAGGCTCATTGATGACGTGGGGAGTGAAGTCTAGCCCCTCTGGTTCGATCCCACAGAGGAACTACTCTAGAACAACGTGGTGAAGAAGTGAATGGTGCTATGATAGAAAAGGTGTAGAACACACAGTGCATGGCAGCTTGCTGCGTATGGGAGCTCACAGTGTCCATGCTTGACCCCTGTCCACCCCTGAAAGCACCTTCAATGGACACTGTGAGCGTCACAACTGGACCAGCAATGGAAGAAGGTGGAGGTCTGATGAATCACCTTTTCTTCTACACCATGTGGATGGGTGGGGTTAGGGTCAGATCCCATGGAGCATCCGTGGATGTGCTGGAACAACAAGCTGATCCATGGGGGCCCCACCTCCAACTTCAGGACTTAAAGGATCTGCTGCTAACGTCTTGGTGCCAGATACCACAGAACACCTTCAGGGTCTGGTGGAGTCCCATGCCTCCACGTCACAGCTGTTTTGGTGGCACGAGGGGGAGAGACACAGTATTAGTGTTATTCGTGGTGCTTTTAATGTTCTGAATGATTGGTGTAATATTTTCGTATAGTTATTTCAAGTTGTTGGATTTTATCACTGTTTATTGCATCCATCAATCCGTCCGTCGGTCCATCCATCCATCTATCTATCTATCTATCTATCTATCTATCTATCTATCTATCTTTCTATCTACTATCTATCTATCTATCTATCTATCTATCTATCTATCTATCTATCTATCTATCTATCTATCTATCTATCTATCTATCTATCCGTATATCTACTGTATCTATCTGTCAATCAATTTCCCAGCATGCACTCCAACCAGGACACTCCAAAAGGCAAAGAATGCTCCCTTGGTTCGTCCCGGTCCCCTGTAACTTCGATAACGACGAACAGGAAAACGAACACAGACGACGGGGCCAGATAAACACCTGTAATATCCAAACCCTGGAACCCGGAACCTGGAAGGGGGTTCTGGGAGTTCTTTGTGGTGTTTGGTTGATTCCTCTCGTCCTTGCTCCGTCAATAACCCTGCGCTGCGCTGCGGTCAGCAACATTAGGGCTAATTAGCATTCGCTCCTTTCTTCTTCTGTTTAAACACGCCCGGGGGTCCGCTGTACACACTGTAATTAAAGCAAAAAAGGAGAGAGAGAGAGCGAGAGAGCGAGAGAGAGAGAGAGAGAGAGAGAGAGAGAGAGTCCTCAAAGTGGAGCGACAAACCACCTCCCACTCCTTTTCTCACGGTGGAGAAAAGGAGTGAATTTTTTCAAGGAAATAGATGAAGAGGAAGAGGTAGATGATGGTTTCTTTCCCTTCCCTTGTTCTTTTTGTTGAACAATGGACAGAGATGAGGGTTTTTAAAAATAACTGAAGGACAACGTTAATGTCGTTTTCATCTCCTCTACTTCTGTTTCTCCTCCTCTCTTCTCCTCCCCTGTCCATCTCCTCTCTATTTTCCTCCTTCTATCCTGTTCCCCTTTTCCTTTTTCCTCGCTTCGACACACACACACACACACACACACACACATCACACACACACACACACACACACACACACAATAAATGGGAGGAAATGTCCTGAAGATTGTATATAATAATAATAACAATAATAACAATAATAATATTAATGTGGAATTACTCACCTAGCACTATTTAAAACCAGGTTTTTACAAAGAATTTCACATGGGTATAGACACAAACACATAATAATAATAATAATAATAATAATAATAATAATAATAATAATAATAATAATAATAATAATAATAATAATAATAATAATAATGATTATTATTACTATTATTATCATAATAACAATAATAAACATAGTATGGAACTATATAATAATAATGATATACCACCTATTTTCAAAACAGGGTTTACAAAGAACTTGACAAGGAGACATAAAACATCTGATAATAAATACAATCAGCTAATCAATCATTCAAGTAAATGAAAAAAAAGGGACAAGCTCAGTCATCCACATCCACACACACACACTAGAAAATACACATATAACTCAAGTCCGCTGTACACACACACACACACACACACACACACACACACACACACACACACACACACACACACACACACACACACACACACACACACAC
>NC_137195.1:3498387-3513387 GCF_960531495.2 Zeus faber
TTATTATTGAGAAGTTTATTAATATTCAGATTATTTCACACCCTATAGAGTGGGAGCCCCTGAGCCTCCCAAGAACCCCAAAATCTTCCATCACCTTCATGAGGCCCATCCACTAATGAACAGCGGCTCTTGAAACCTGCACGTTCTCACACCAAACCTCGTCAACCGATTTAAACACTGCAGACAAATCAAATACTGGATTAAAATTGAATGGATTTGAGACTGGATTGAAGCTACAGCGGCTGGATCTTAATAAAAGTGTCCGTTTGAGTATTGATTATCAAGCTCCATCGATGTAATTGATGAAATTCGTAAAACTTGTTTTTCTAAATCGAATGAAATGTTACAGCCTGAGCGTCCCCCTTTGTTCCCTTGTAGTATCCCGTTGGGGGTCCGTGACCCTCGGCTTGAACACCTCTCCTATAGAGCATTGTAAGAAGGGCTTGGCGTTGACATTGGGACAGTGAACAGTGGAGCAAACAGGGGGGTCGGCATGTTGACTAATCCAGTGCAGGAGGAGACGTGGCGGTCATGACTAGCAGCGCGGTCGATGCGGCGCTGTTTGCACAGTCCTAACCGTGTTTACTGAGACGCGTTTAGACCCGGCCGGCTCACGTGCACGCCCCCGGCCCGGCCCCTCGTGCACGCCCCCGGCCCACCCCACCGGGTCGCGTGTTGTTTCTGAAACCGGTCCAAACGGCAGCCATGTGCGGGGAGAGAGAGAGGCCACGGTGGAATAAGGAAAAGGGAAGTGGATTTGAACGGAATGTTTAGTGCACGAGTGCATTTCAAAAGGCTTCACGTGAGAGATTTTAATTGAAAAACATACATTTTATACTCAATCTCGGTTTTGGCGTTGAAGGTTCACACTCATTCCTTGGTAAAATAATTTTTCAATAATAAGATTGTCTCTTCAATTATTGGTCTGGAATTATCCAATCCAATCCAATTATCCAATTAATCTCAAAATAATCTTCAATTTATTTATGTAGATGATGGTGAGATTTTAATTCCCGATGATTTTGTATGTCGCCCCCCCAATGAGAAAACACTACTAATAAATAAAGTGTAAACCAACCAATCAATAAATCAACCAGCCAATCAATCAACCAATCATGTAATCAATCAATCAATCAATCAATCAATCAATCAATCAATCAATCAATAAGTCAATGTGCATTTGTATGATTCAAAACAAAGAAATAGTCTTCTGTGAAATATCTCTTTCAGAAGCTTGATGGCAGTGGCCATAGCCACAAGGACGCAAGTGCGCACGCAGGGAGGCAGGGAGGCAGGCAGAGAGGCACACACACACACGCATGCAAGTACGCAGGCAGGCAGGCAGGCAGGCAGGCAGGCAGGCAGGGAGGCAGGCACGCAGGCAGACAGGCAGGCAGGCAGGCAGGCAGGGAGGCAGGCACGCAGGCAGACAGGCAGGCAGGCAGACAGGCAGGCAGGCAGGCAGGCAGGCAGGCAGGCAGGCAGGCAGGCAGGGAGGCAGGCACGCAGGCAGACAGGCAGGCAGGCAGGCAGGCAGGCAGGGAGGCAGGCACGCAGGCAGACAGGCAGGCAGGCAGGCAGGCAGGGAGGCAGGCACGCAGGCAGACAGGCAGGCAGGCAGACAGGCAGGCAGGCAGGCAGGCAGGCAGGCAGGCAGGCAGGGAGGCAGGCACGCAGGCAGACAGGCACACACACACACGCATGCAAGTACGCAGGCAGGCAGGCAGGCAGGCAGGCAGGGAGGCAGGCACGCAGGCAGGCAGAGAGGCACACACACACACACGCATGCAAGTACGCAGGCAGGCAGGCAGGCAGGCAGGCAGGGAGGCAGGCACGCAGGCAGGCAGGCAGGCAGGCAGGCAGGCAGGGAGGCAGGCACGCAGGCAGGGAGGCAGGCACGCAGGCAGGGAGGCAGGCAGGCAGGCAGGCAGGCAGGCACGCAGGCAGGCAGGCAGGCAGGGAGGCAGGCACGCAGGCAGGCACGCAGGCAGGCAGGCAGGCACGCAGGCAGGGAGGCAGGCAGGCAGGCAGGCAGGCAGGCAGGCACGCAGGCAGGCAGGCAGGCAGGCAGGCACGCAGGCAGGGAGGCAGGCAGGCAGGCAGGCAGGCAGGCAGGCACGCAGGCAGGCAGGCAGGCAGGCAGGCACGCACTCACGCAACCTCAAATAAATGATCTAAAATGTTCATTTCAAACTTTCCTGTTCTTGGTGACCTTCACACTCCTGGTCCAAAGACGGCAGAACCATGGGATGACTTCAGGTCCCAACGAGTCCAATTGTGACTCCCCCACAGCACCTTCTCTCCAGTATTATGGGATGGCAGGAGGGAGCACCACTGCCACAGAGACAGCTGAGCATGCTGGGATACCGTGGGTCCATGCGTCCCCGTCACTCTGGAGGCCCGTCTGTCAAACGAAATAATAATTATATATATATATATATATATATATATATTTTTTTTTTTTTCAAAAAAATCCCTTTGAAGCTGCATCGACACTCTGAAGTGTCTCACTCTCCAGAGAGGAGGGTGAGACACTTCAGAAACTCTGCCCCGCCCACCACCCCACCACCCTTCCCCTTGTGACACAACCCCCCCTCCAAAATCCCCCAGGCCTGACATCTCCCTCCTGAAGTTATCCCCAAACCATGCTCCCTTATCTCCCCTCTCAGCCATGCAACCTCCTCCCAAAAAATGTGAACTTGACTTGAAGAAAAAGAAAGAAAGAAAGAAAGAAAGAGAGAATGGAAGGAAGAAGGACAAAGGAAGAATGAAGGGAAGAAAGAAAGAAAGAAAGAGAGAAAACAAGGAAGAAGGAAAGAAAGAGAGAAAGGAAGAAAGAAAGGAGGAGGAGGAGGAGGAGGAAAAAAGGAGTGGGGGAGAAAGAGCTTAGTCTCACTTTTGCAAACCAAATAAGGTTTAAAATGTTGAGGCGTCATGAGAGAGCAGCTCTGCAGCTCCGGGTGAGTCGCTCTGGTTCCCCTGGTGGACCCAGCCTTCATCCACCCTTCATCCACCCTTCACTCAAGCACATGTACAGTTAGTCTACAGTAACATGCACAATTAGTCTACAGTAACATGTACAGTTAGTTTACAGTAACATGTACAGTTAGTCTACAGTAACATGTACAGTTAGTCTACAGTATCATGCACAATTAGTCTACAGTAACATGTACAGTTAGTCTACAGTAACGTGTGCAGTTAGTCTACAGTTACATGTACAGTCAGTCTACAGTAACATGCGCAATTAGTCTACAGTAACATGTGCAGTTAGTGTACAGTAACATGTACAGTTAGTCTACAGTAACATGTACAGTTAGTGTACAGTAACATGTACAGTCAATCTACAGTAACATGTACAGTTAGTCTACAGTAACATGTGCAGTTAGTGTACAGTAACATGTACAGTTAGTCTACAGTAACATAAGCAGTTAGTCTCCAGTAACAAGCACAGTTAGTCTAGAGTAACATGTACAGTCAGTCTACAGTAACATGAACAATTAGTCTACAGAACATGTACAATTAGTCTCCAGTAACAAGCACAGTTAGTCTACAGTAACATGTACAGTCAGTCTACGATAACATGTACAGTTAGTCTACAGTAACATGTGAATCAGTCTACAGTAAGATGTACAGTTAGTCTACAGTAACATGTATAGTTAGTCTACAGTAAGTACAGTTACCGTGTCCATACCATTACCATTACGAACACTCAGTTTAAAGTGCGGTGCAGTAATGGAGCAACAGGAAAAGTGGCTGCGCTCCGCTTCGACCCGCTAATCGCTGATTAAGTGGTAATTTCCAGGCGGGTCAGGTGCCAGCGAGAGAAACACCGACAGCTGTTGGTGTTATCAATTAGGCGCATTGTTAGTTTCATAACTCCTTCATCGCCCAAAATGATTAATCTGATTTATCCGAGGTGTCGCGGCGGCGGCGGCGAAGCGCTAAGTGCTGATGTTTAAGAAAAGGCTTTGAAGGCACATGCATCACGGGGCGGCGGCGGTGGCATTAGACTTGCTGATGGCTTGTTTAAGAAGTGATGAAAAGAGAATTAAATTTGTTGTGACTCAAACAGCTGCGTTCACACCCAACGCCAACTTGTTAGCGTCGCCGCTGGATCTCAAGCGCTCATGGACTTCCTGGTTACCTACTATAAACACCATCAAGTGTGTGTGCGTATGTGTACGTGTACGTGTGTAGAGGTATATGTAAATATGTGTGCACAACATCATTCTGCAGGTATTCGTGGGTGGCCAATTTTGCAGGTGGTGTGTGTGTGTGTGTGTGTGTGTGTGTGTGTGTGTGTGTGTGTGTGTGTGTGTGTATGTGTGTATGTGTGTATGTATGCGTGCACGCGCGTGTGTGTGTGTGTGCTAATGTATGAGAGCGTGTCACACCTCGGCAGGAATTAATTGAGGAGTCGCCGAGCTGAACCCGTAGCTGCTGAATGGGAAGTTTTGGGCTTAAAGGAAAAGGAAAAGTCAGGAGGGCCGAGAGATAAAAAACACAGCTACTCCGCCCCTCCGTCTCCAAGGAGCAGCGGAGGAGTAACTAAGTAGAAATACTAAGGCACCTGTACTCGTTTAACCCTGTAGAGCCGACGGTTGTAACATCACAATTGGCTTTCAGCTCTCCCACAGAACCCCCTGTCTTTTTTTCTCAGACTACAGACCTACTTCTCAGGCCTATTTTGGGCATTTCAGGAACTGGAAAGCAATCTTTTGGAAAACTCCTTCCAGGGTGGAGGTTTCTCCAAACTCCCCTTTTCCGTGAGTTGGTGGAAGAAGTCAAACCGAGCTTCTCAAAAACGCCGACGTCAGGAAACTATGAACAACGTGGTGTTGTTCTCCGTGTCTCCACGAGGGGGTTAAGGTACTGTCCACACCTATACAGATTTTTCTCAGAACGTATTTTTCCCCCTCCATAAAAAATCTCCGTCCAAGCAAAAAGGGTTTGAAACGCTGACGTGAGCCTCCAGGCCAGCAGGGGGCGACACACATCACATTCAGACACAACACTGTACGGACGCCGTCCCCCAAGCTGGAGACGCGTCTAACCCCCTGGTGGAGACACGGAGGACTACACCGCCTCGCTCCTCGCTTCCTGACAGGGGTCCGGGTCCCGTCTGACTTCCTCCACCCACACACGGAAAACAGAGTTTAGAGAAACCTCCACCCTGGATGGAGTTTCCCAAAAGCTTTGTTTCCAGTTCCTAGAACGTTGTTTTGGGCGGGGCGCCAACAAGGAGTGGGAATGAAAAGTGTCAGTACTTTTTTTTTTACTGTACTATGTTTCTAACACAGTCACGTTATTGTAGTTAAAATAAAATAAAATCTGGATTTATATGAATTGTGAATGTATTTATCAAAATAAGGGACCAGATCTTTCAAACTGCTTATAAAGGATTGTCCATCAACAATTCATTAGGGTTATATCTTTGTTAAAAATAAATATAGAAATATATATATTTATATAAATATAAAAAAAAAATATATATTTATATATATATATATATATATATATATATTTTTTTTTTTGGGGGGGGGGGGGGGGGTTATAATCAGGATTTGCGTGAGATTCATCTGCAGAAAAAATCAGTGGTGCTTTATGAAGTATTATATAATTAAGATCAAGCATTAATATGGTTTTTACTTCAGTAGACATTGTATTTGTACTTTTACTGCTGTAAAGGTCAGAGTACTTCCTCCACCTCAGGTTTTATCGTTCCTCACCCCCGACCAATTACCCCCAGATCAAGCTGCTGATCAGCCTCCTCTTAATTAGTACCTCTGGCCTAGTCTTCGTCTTCTTCTCCTTCTCCTCCTCCTTCTTCTCCTCCTCCTCCACCTCCTCCTCCTCCTCCTCGACAGCACTCCCTACGGGTGGGTATATATATATATGTACTGTATATACTGTATATATACAGTATAAGTTCACAAAGTGAAGTGCAAACAATGTTCAGGAATGGTTTGAGGAACATGACACAGAGTTCAAGGTGTTGACTTGGCCTCCAAATTCCCCAGATCTCAATCTGATGGAGCATCTGTGGGCACCACCTTCTTCCATTGCTCCATGGTCCAGTTGTGACGCTCACGTGTCCATTGTAGGTGCTTTCAGGGGTGGACAGGGGTCAGCATGGACACTGTGAGCTCCCATACGCAGCAAGCTGCCATGCACTGTGTGTTCTACACCTTACTATCATAGCAACATTCACTTCTTCACCACTTTGTGCTACAGTAGTTCTTCTGGGGGATCGAACCAGATGGTCTAGACTTCACTCCCCACGTGCATCAATCAATTCACCGGTCGTCCTTCCTTGGACACTTTCAGTAGTAGTAGTAACCACTGCACAGCAGGAACAGCCACAAGACCTGTGCTTGTGGAGATGCTCTGACGCAGTCGTCCAGCATCACAATGTGCTCCTTGTCAAAGTGGCTCAGATCCTTACGCTTGTTATTCTTCACTTCAGCAGTCAGTGGTTTTAATGTTGTGGCAGATCGGTGTATATTACGATTAGTGTTAAATGTACAGTATACATACTGAAGTAAATCACTCTCTCTTCTCTCTCTCTCTCTCTCTCTCTCTCTCTCTCTCTCTCTCTCTCTCTCTCCTCTGATCTCGCACCCTCTCCCCCTCTCTCTCTGTCTCCCTCCATCTGTCATGGCTGCCACAGTGTGACGGAGGTGTGCACGTAGTTGGGGGGAGGGCGGTGGCCGCTGGAGGGCCGTGAGCCCCCTTTGAATAACTGCGGGTTAAGACATAATCATCTTCGGCGCGGAGAAGATTCACTTTGACCTTGTCACCCAGCCATTCAGCAGCCCTGAGAGAGAGAGAGAGAGAGGGAGAGAGGGAGGGAGGGAGGGTGAGAGAGAGAGAAAGAGAGAGAGAGAGAGCAAATTACACAGTGGACCCAGGGGCCAAAAAGGAGACGGAGAAAAGAGAGATTGAGGGAGGGGGAGAGTAAGTTCCCGCCTTTGATGCCGGGCGCTGGAATCAGAGATGGACGAGCGACGGGGCGTGCGACCTCCGGGCCGAGCGCTCGCTCTCTCACGCTAACGCTAACGAGACGCCTAAATCTACAGAGGGCGGGAGACGCAGGTCCGGAGCGTTACACACCTTCACAAAAATAAACACACACACACACACACACACACACACAAACTGTAAGTGTGTGTGAGGAGCCGTGAGGGGCGTGGCAGCAATTGAAGGAGAACATTCCTGTCCTCCTCCGTCCCAGTTTTACACAGAATATCTCTTTCTTTCCTTCTTCCAAATTGCTCCCTCTCTCTTTCTCTCCCTCCCCCTTCTCCTCACGGACTTCCTTTCTCTAAAATAATTTTTCACTCACCCCTCTCCCTCTCTCCCCCTCCATCACCCACTCTCTCTCCCTCTCTCCCTCCATCTCTCTCTGTGCCCCCACCTCTGTACGACTTCTTTTCTCACCCCCCCTTCCCCCGCCTCAATCATCCTCTCTCTCTCTCTCTCTCTCTGCTCCGCCTTTCTTTATCATTATTTCTTTCTCTCCCCCCATCCCTATCTCTTTGCCTCCCTACTCATCCTCATGGTCTGTCTCTCTCATCTCTCTCTCCCTCTATGTGTCCCCTCCCATCCTCTCTTTCTCTATATACATGACTTTTTCCTCACCCTTCTCTCTCTCCGTCTCTCCTCTCTCTATATATATTACTTTTCGTCGCTCCATCTGCCTCTCTCCTGCACTCTCTTTCTTTGTCATTGTCCCTTTCTCTCCCCTCTCTCTTTTTCTTTCTTGCTCCTTGTCCTCATGGTCTCCCGCTCTCTCCCCTTTCTGAATATGACTTTTCACACCCCCCTCCCCCTCCCTCCCTCTCTCTGTCTCCCTCTCCCTCTCCCTCTCCCCCTCCGGTCCAGTAACCCACTTTAAAAGGCGGATCCAGACACCGCGTCCTGCCGTGTCTGGAACACGAGACGTCCTGTTAGTGGCACCGAGCTTACATTGGTAATGTTTGATTTAAGGACTTAATCAATGAATTGATTAATCGATTCATTGATTAATCAATTCCTCATATTCTCAACACATGATTCTGACACCAGTCTCCTTATGAAACGACTTGATTTTCTGCTTTGTTGACACACAGCTGCATGTTAAAAATCATCACGTCATGAGAAGTTGATGATTTATGGATTATTGATCATGATATTCCAACCAGACGGCCGATCACAGTGATCGATTAGAGTTTATCGACTCTAATCTGAATTGTTTAATTGTAAAAGGAAAATAGACTTTTAAGATTCTGCAGGTCAGACGGGTGGAGGTTCAGATTCACAGATCCGCAAACTATTCTGTGAATTGTTTTTCTAGTGTAAACGTACAGCACCTTGTAAAAAAATGTTAAGGGTGTTTAAACAAAAAAATTGTGACGGATGTAGTATTTAATTATTTTGTTATTATATTGATATATAGTTAATAAAAGTAAGAAAACCCAGAGTTGAATTGAATATAATACAAATACTAATGTCTAAAGTATATATAAATATCTAATATGACATAAATAATAGAAACAATATAAATAATACAATTATATATAAAAATAGTTATAAAAATAATATAAAAAGTATAATAAATATATAATAACAATAATATACACAAACAGGCAAAACGGACAATTTTCCATAATGAAATGTAAAGGAAAAAAACATTTAGGGATTGTGAAATTGTTAAAAACCCTGATTTAGTTAATATGTTAGTTATTTATTATACATTTATTTATGTATTATTCATAATGAATTGTTAAAGAATGAAAACAGCCTTTATCCTCCATGTAGCTCCATAGTTATTATTGATTTGAGATCAATGATTACGCAGAATGTGGTTCAAACTGTAATACTCTAAGTTGTCATTGTTAATAAAATATTACCGAGCAGGAAAGTGTGACGTCTGCTATCACTCCATCCTACGGGACGTACACACACACACACACACACACACACACATACATGTGTGTGTCACTGAGAAAGGACACGTATTTTTAAGTAATTGATTTCTATCCCCTCATTAATTTCCCTGTTAACTCTCCCTCCCTCCTTCTCTCTCCCTTCCCCCCACCTCTCTCTCTTTCTGTCTCAGCTCAATCTCTTATCGCCAAGGAAACGCCTCATTCAAACCCCAATCATTCATTGACAATCACCTATTGGCACCCGACACACACACACACACACAACACACACACACACACACACACACACACACACACACACACACACACACACACACACACACACACACACACACACACACACACACACATACATGCACACACACACACACACACACACACACACACACATACATGCACACACACACACACACATACATGCACACACAAACACACACACACAAACACACACAAACAGACAAACGCACACACAAGCCCCCCCACACACAAACACACACACACACATTCCCCCACACACACAAACACACACACACGTACCCCCCCCCCCCACCCCACACACACACACACACACCGCACACGCACACAAATGATACATACACATTCATGCAATTACAAACACGTGTGCACAAACACACATTCTCTCTCTCTCTCTCTCTCTCTTTATATCACACACACACACACACACACACATACACACATACACACACACACACACACACACACACACACACACACACACACACACACACACACACAATGCACCTGGTAAGTGCCATTGCCAAGAACCATTTCTGGTTCACTTTGAAATCAAAAAATAGTAAATTCAGAGACTGGTCGTCACAAGTATAGTAAAACAAACGGACACACACACACACACACACACACACACACAGAGTTGATGAATGAACAGTGTAAGTGTATAGACATTTACACCCATACACAGGTTTGTTGTTATCGTAGTGTCGCCGGTCGATCAATAGGGGCGTGCTGTCGATGGATCTATGAGAGTAGAATTAGAAGGACAGCAGAACCGGAGCACGGAGACCAGCTCCATTATGAGCCCGAGCAGAATCTGTGCACTCAAACAGCCCAGAACAACGTCAAAACTACACTCTTCACACGGCACATATTTTCCAGTCCATTTTTTGGGTAATTTCAATTTTTTTTATTATCGTATTATTATTATCGCTTTTTTTTTTTTTACTATTTTTCTGTTATTTTTGTTATGTTTGCTGTTTATCATTAGGTGTGGTGTATATTATATTATATACCGCATTATATAACGTATTTATTTGTGTAAAGTTAACAGTTTTATTGTATATTTTTGACCCGTTGTATGTTGTTATTTTCTATTTTATATGCCTTCAAAAAGAATATATATATATATATATATATTAATATAATATCTATCAATCAATATGCAACATCTTTAGTTTCAGTTTTTGGGGGGTTTTAGGAAAGGAAACATCATTTCATCCCTCAGATATATTTATTCACCGTGTGGCGAGGCGTTGGACTCGTTTGGGAGGATGTTCAGTGGACCGAAACACAGATGAATATACATGAAAACAGTTCGTAAATCAGACCGAGGGCTTCATTTGTAGGAAACTCTGCAGGAAAAACACACGTATGAATATTCCACGTCATTAAGTCACAGTGTGATCCATAAACATCAAATCAAATCAAAGAGCAAAAACAAATAAACAAACAAATCTGGACGTCTGATAAGTTCACCTGCAGCCAGTGGAGTTTGTAAAACATTTCTGAATATCATAAATAGGAGAAAAATAATATTATATTATTAATAAAGAAAGAAAAGCTGCTTCTGCTGACCCTCTGCTGCAATGCGGCTCTCAGATCCTTCATTAAATGTTTGCTTTATTTCATTAGTTATTGCATATGACCACATTTTTCCAGTTTATTTGTTGTTCTTTTTCGGTTGATATTCCTTTTTTTAAATTGTCTTTTTCAAGTTATTTCTATCCATCCATCTATTTATGCAACCATCGTTAAATTTCTTACCGTGCATATCACACGTTAAACTAGAAATGGCACTTCCTGTTGGCTTTCTCTACCGATGTCTTCCACAACACTGGTCTCTCCCAGAATAGCTTCCATCTTTTTTTTTTTTTTTTACAGAATCCTATGTAAATACAACCTACAGACGTTTGAGACTCTCCCTCCCTTTCCTCCCCCACCCTCCCCCCGAGACACAGTGCCACCCCCCACCCAACGCCTACCACCCCGGACTCCGCCCACATTGGTCTCGTTGCCTGCAGCCACCGTCCCTGTTTTGTCATCATTAAACCTCCCCTCCTCGCCTCTCCATTCTTTATGTATGTCACCTGCACGGGGCTTACAGCGCCCGGCAGCGCCAGGGTTAACTCTTATTGTTAGTGTGTGTGTGTGTGTGTGTGTGTGTGTGTGTGTGTGTGTGTGTGTGTGTGTGTGTGTGTGTGTGTGAGGGTTTAGCGTATGCGTGTGTAGGTGCATATACGTACACCACCGCGCCTTTGTGTGCATGTCCGCACAGGCATGCCATCCTGTCCGTGCAGACCATCACTTGTTTGTCCACGCACACGTGTGTGTCCGGCGGTTTAATGTAAGTGTGTGTGTTTGTGAGTGTGTGTGTGTGTGTTTTGTATCCACGTTTTCGATTGTGTACATGCGTACGTGAGTGTGCGTGTTGCGCTCTTGTTCCCTCGTGCGTGTCCATGTGCTCGGTTGTTGTATGCATGTGTCCACGCGGCCCCTCGGCCCGTGTGTGTATGTGTGTGTGTGTGTGTGTGTGTGTGTGCGCTGCGTATCAGTGTGTATGTAAAGGAGAAATTTGCCTGTCCTTGCCTAAGTGAATGGCTAGGATTAAGCTGACAGCCCACCTTAGTGATGGCGAAATAATTGGTTGTTCAGCGCTGTCCTTGTCAGAGTGCTGACAGTCTTGCAGATGTCCTGCGCGGTTCTCCAAAGGTTAGGCTCAGCTGGGGCCGCCATTCATTAATCATTCCGCTCTGACAGTGCACGGAGCAGCCTGCAGCTGCCACCCCGTCCCCCTCAATTTCTGTCACCGCCTTGCACCACCACCACCGCCACCGCCGCCGCCGATACCCCCGCACCACCTCCAACCCAGCCCCAGCCCCCGCTTCTCGGTCTCCCACCCCTCCGCCCCGACGTCCCTCCACCTCCACCCCCAACCTCCTATTTGTATGTGTGTTTGTGTTCTCCGCGGTATACACAAACAAGTATGCATAAACATAAATTTGCATTAAAAGTCAAGGGATGTACACACAGAACTGTGTGTATGTGTGTGTGTGTGTGTGTGTGTGCGTGCGTGTGTCCATGCACCAGATATGTAAACTGGACAACAGGGGCGAGGCGCGGATGTAAACAGCACTTTTGGGTGAAGTCTTCACCGCTAATGATCCGCCGAGCGCCGCTCTCCTTATTTGTGCGGCGAGGTAACGACCGGCGTTTCACCGTGAGCATGTAGATACAGGACGGCGCCTGCCCGTCCTGCCCGTCCTGCCCCCCACCCCCCCTCGGCTTACGTCACCGCCAGCGCCAAGCATTAGCCAGGACTCCATTAAGCAGCGTTAACCCCGGTGGACTATTAACCCGGTAATCCATCAAGGGGAACAGTCGTCCAAACAGCACGACCACGCGCTCGGTGGCAAGGCGTCACAGCGGGACTCTGCGGAAACATCTGATGTTTTATGAAATATAGATAAGGGCCATATGGTTTTCAAGGTACAGGTCAACATATTTCATTCCGGGGGACGCGGCCTGAGAATGACTGTTATGATCTACGCAAGGACTGACACCCTCTTAAAATTACCTCCTTGGCGAGACCCGACCGCGGCCGTGGCGGTTTCCACCGAGTCAGCGGCAACACACCGACCCGACCCGGCTCCCCTCGCTGCCTAACGACCCCCTCGGCCCACTCCGACTCCCATTCCGGGGGGGGGGGCTTTCTTTATTCGGCTCCGCCCACGCCCCTCTCTCTGGCGGGGAGACGGGGGAGGCGGCGGGGGTGGAGAGGTCTAGCAGGCAGAAGCAGGACGGTGTGGAGGGTTGGAGCGACGCCGCCGTCCGTTCGCCCGAGATAAACCCTCCATTACGGTTTATCAGCTCCTCCCTGGGAGCGATTAGTGCGCCGGCCGGTAAAGGGGCGGCCATTCCGGCTCTCCCAGACCAACATTAACCCCTGAACAATTGACACGTGCGAACGCGTGTCAGATAAGTTCGATTTGGGCGCGGTTTCGGCGAGGGTGAGAAGCCGTTTCTTCAGGGTTCAGATTCTGGGGCAGATTTTTTCATGGGGGTTTCGGAGGCGTTGGATAATGTAAAGGATTAGGTCCATATGCACAACGGAGGGGAAGCCAGCTTGCCAGGCTAAATGTAGAAGATTGAAAGAGTGCAGGGGTATTTTCAGAGGCTGGGCGGCAGAAGGTCAGATCAATAAATGAAAAAAAGGGGGCACCGACAGAATATGCTAATGCCGCCTCCCTCCGCTAATGCCCAGTTAAATGTTAAAGCTACACTTTAAAGAAGAAGCGCCTCTCCGCGTCGGCCTTGCGCTGGATCTGGACAGAGTTCACACAACAAAACCTCAAACCCGCATGAGGCAAATAATTAATGACGGTTCCTGCTGGAGCATTGTAATTTGTGCATTAGCAGGCCAGCTGACTTCTCACTGTGTCACCGTGAGACAAATGCACTTGAATTATCTTTTCCCACCACAGTTACGTGATGGGATTACCATCTCCAAGCTTGCTGGAGCTGCGAGGTGCCTGTACAGCAACACCCAGATAACGTGGATTTAAGTTGTTACCACGGTGACGCAAGAGCCCCCCCGGTCGTCCCCCAGCCGGCCCTGGGGGCACCGGATCGTTTTCGCCCGGCCCCGCGTAGAACCTCCACCTCCTGAACCTACAGCCCTCCTTAACTAGGCTCCTACATTATGGAACGTCTCACCAGAGAATATCAGAAAGGAAGGTTATGTGGAGAGGAATTTTTTTAAGAGAATGTGAAAAACTCTGTTCTGCTCGGCCTTTTATTCGTCTTCATTCTAGATGTTTAAATTGATTGTGTTATTTTAATGGAATTGTTTTCATTTAATTTTATTTTAATATTGTTATCCTTCTAGTTTTCTACCTGATTGTATTCTGAATTGCATCCCATTTTGCTTGTCACATTTTATTGTATTATTATTATTTTTGTTATTGTTATCATATATAGACAAACAGACAGACAGACCCCAAGGTGAAATTGTACTTTTATTTGTTATTATTATTATTATTATTATTATTATTATTATTATTATTATTATTTTTACTATTATTTCATTGCCTTGTATTAATGTACAGCACTTTGACCTCCATGCAATTATGATAGGTGCTGTACAAATAGAGATTGTATTGTTATTCTTGTCATTATTATTGTTGATATTATTGTTATTGTTATTAACATTACATCTGTCTACTTTTAGAAAAGCAATCGTGGTCCCAGAGTCACAGTGGGCTGCGATCGCTGACATCAGCAGAGCCGGAGAGACGACTGGGTATGGTTATTGTGTGTGTGTGTGTGTGTGTGTGTGTGTGTGTGTGTGTGTGTGTGTGTGTGTGTGTGTGAGGCAGAGAGAGAGCCCTGTGTTGTTGTGTGACTCAGAGGAAATTCCCTTTCTTGTTGCGTCCAAACAGCAGCGTTCCCCCTGGAGACGAAGGCCTCGCGGTGGCTCTCACTATTTATCCTGCGGGTGCAAACAACTCGTGCACGGAAACCGCCGTTTTCCCCCAAAAATCGACAGGTACGACGACTTAGCGTATGGACTAGAGATGCAGATGTTGCGTCGACTCCACTGGCCGAGATTCAGATAATTAGACTAATGAACTCTGTGCGTGCAAGGTGATGGGGGAGGCGTGCAGGTTGCAGGGTGAATGGTGCAGGGTGCAGGGTGCAGGGAACAGGTTGCACAGTTCAGGGTCCACGGTGCAAGGTGCAGGGTACAGGGGGCTGGGAGCAGGGTGCAGGGTGTGGGGTGCACAGGTTCACAGTGCAGGGTCCACAGGGCAGG
>NC_137195.1:3518387-3540887 GCF_960531495.2 Zeus faber
CAGGATTATTTCAACTGTGAACGACAATGAGCAGATGTATCAGGGCACATTTAACGACTGAGATTTTCTGATTTTCAGTCTCTCCTGCGTTCACACACATAACAACTTCCGCCTGCGAGGAGCACGACTCTGCAGACGGAGGACAGACGGACTGAGATTTGGAGCTCTAGCACTACCAAAATAGAACTTCACGTGAGATTCCCACGAGAGACCAAATACCTTGTGATATGTTGACACCAACACAAACACACAGGTCCACACACCGCCCACTTCCTGCTTTCTTTGGCTTCGCCGTCGTGCGGGCCAACGATCTCATTGGCTGTTGAAAATTTCCGCTGCGATTTGAGGCTTTGACACGCCCACGATTTTAGAAAGACTCGCCCCGATAAAATCAAACGCATGCGGATGACAGTTACGGCACGACAGCGCAACTACCCCGGACTACACTGGACAAACCCCAATCTGGCTGGGGCCAAATGTGGCCCCAAGCTTAATGAGGGGCATGTGGACTGGGAGAAGAAGTACTACCTCTCCCTCTTTTATAATATACCCCTGATCTTCATCTACTCTACACTATTTTACTCTACCTCTCCCTCTCCTATTATACTCTACCCTTGCTCGTACCTCCTTCTTTTACCCTAGATGTACTCTAGCTTTACTATACCTCCCTCTACCTCTATTCTGCCTTAACTTTGTCGGGAATTGATGAGGGAACCACCATTTTAGTCAATCATCTCAAAATAATAAGTTATCATTTGATTGTTAAATTTAAGTCAATAATGTGATAGAAATGATACAGTGCAATGTCAAACGAATTCAAGTTTAAATTAGTTTCTTTCACAGGCATCAATATGTGACGTTGAAAAACAAGACCTCATAGTTTTATGCAGGCACACACGCACGCACACACACACACACACACACAAACACACACACACACACACACACACACACACACACACACACACTTTCTCTTGTTTTCACACTCCTTTCCCCCAATTCATATTGTCCAGAATGTTCTGTCTCTTCATGAAAAAGTTAGGTGGTGCAGCTTTAAGCTCGAGCTGCGTCGCTGCACATCAAACGCTCCACCTCTGGCCTCTGTTCCCATCGCACAATATTGT
This sequence comes from Zeus faber, assembly GCF_960531495.2. Lineage (NCBI taxonomy): Eukaryota > Metazoa > Chordata > Actinopteri > Zeiformes > Zeidae > Zeus > Zeus faber. The sequence continues at coordinate 3,519,512 of NC_137195.1, forward strand.
AAATTCAGACTCCTCAGCCAGCGGGGTCAAGGCCTCGCTGCGCTGAGGTGAAGGCTGTGCGACCTTCCTCTGCCTCCCACACAGCGTGAGAGCGCGCGTGTGTGAGAGTGAATGTAGATGGGGTTTTGTGTGACTGTGTTAGTGTTTATATACTGTGTGTGTGTGTTGGTGTTTGTGTGTGTATTTATGTATCTGCATGTGTCAATGTGTGCATGTAGGGTCTTTCTGTGTTGTGTTTTAGTGTGTGTGTGTGTGTGTGTGTGTGTGTGTGTGTGTGTGTGTGTGTGTGTGTGTGTGTGTCTTAAGTATGTTCACTATCTTCATGTACATTACATCGGGGTTATCTCTATGTGTGCAAGTTTAATTATTCTGAAATATGTTTTTAGTGTTTGTTTGCGGTATCTTTATGAACAGGTATGTATAAACGTGTAGTGTTTGGCTGTGTGTGCGTGTGTTTGTTTGTTTGTGTGCAAGCGTGCGTGCGCGTGTGCACGTAACCCTCCTAGTGTGTTCATTCCTGTGTTTCTGTGTGTGTGTAAGTGTTTGTGTGTATATGTGTTTGTGTGTGCATGTGTTAGTGTGTTTGTGTGTCTGTTAGTGTGTTTGTGGATGCGTGTGTGCCAACATTTCTGCTGTTCTCTCCTTCGTGTGTGTGTGTTAGTGTGTTAATTTTGCATGTGACTGTGCATGCATGTGTGAATGTTGTATGCGCATGTCACTGTATGTGTGCGTGTGTGTGCGTGTGTGTGTGTGTGTGTGTGTGTGTGTGTGTGTGTGTGTTCTTGTGTCCTTTCTCTCTCTTAGCTTCCCACCGCTGGTGGCTAATTGCTGTTGACATTGTTTGGCCCCGCGCCGCTCAGTTTGGGACAAAACCCTTCATTCATGCGGTGTGGACAGCTCGTTAGGGCTGCAACCACTCCCTCCCTCCCTCCCTCCCTTCCTCCCTTCCTCCCCCTCTCTCCATCCCTCTCCCTCCATCTCTCTCTCTCTCCCTCTCACTCTCTTTCTCTGACCTCCTTAATTAACTGGTAAGGAACTGCTGGGAAATTTGCACACAAAGGCCTTGTTAGCCTCCCGCTAACCAAACACTCTCCTTTACTCACGACACACACACACACACACACACACACACACACACACACACACACACACACACACACACACACACACACACACACACACACACACGTAGACACACAATTTCCCGTTAACGTTCCAAAGTTTACGCCGTGTGCAGTCGTCGTCATTTTAGGGGTCATTGTGTAGTCTCAGGGGAACAAAGATGGAGTGATTTGGTACAGACACACACACACACACACACACACACACAGTCACATGCAAAAAAAACGCCCGCACACACACATGAAGGAGAGTACAGCAGAATTGTTCGCGCGCACACACACACAGAGACACATGCACGTGCACGCACGTACACACACACACACACACACACACACACACACACACACACACACACACACACACACACACACACACACACACACACACACACACACACACACAGGCCTCCTAACATTTATGCGATTTTGGCAATGTGTGTGTGTGTGTGTGTGTGAGTGTGTATGTGTGTGTGTGTGTGTGTGTGTGTGTGTGTGTGTGTGTGTGTGTGTGTTTTGGAGGATCCATTTCATCTCCTGCCCAACCACATTAGCAGCCCCCCCCACTCCACTCCACACCACACAGTGTAATGGTTCCCACCATAACAACGCCAAACCGCTTCTTTCTTACATTTGTTTAACTTCTTTATTCTTTATTCATCTATTTACTTCTGTGAAAACTTCTCCAGCTTTACTGAACGATTTCCTCATGAAATTAAAAAAACGGACTCACATACTCGAATTTGATGCGGCAGAATAAAGTTTTAAAATACAGATGCTTCAATAATTGGTTGATGAGTGTGTGTGTGTGTGTGTGTGTGTGTATGTGTGTGTGTGTATTCCATTTCAAGAAATTGCTAAATTTGCAACAAAATTTGGACAATTGAAATATAAGGAAAGTAAAAGGACAAAGGAAAGGAAGAACAAGAGAATAAAGAACAAAATAAAGAAGGAAAGAGAGAAGGAAGGAAAGGAGAAGAAAGAAAGAGGGAAGGAGAGACATGAGGAAGGAAAGAAAGAAAGGAGAAGGAAATATAGAAAAATAAAGACAGGTAAGAGAAAGAAAGAGAGGAGATAAAGAAAGAAAGAAAGAGAGAGAGAGAGAGAGAGAGAGAGAGAGAGAGCGAAGGATGGAGGGAGAGAGGGAGAGGAGGATGAACTTCTGGTCGCCTGGGGAACACTCAGCAGCCCATCTGTTGGCACCGCTCCACATATTGTGACCTAGATAAGAGAGAGAAACCTCTCTCTCTCTCTCTCTCTCTTTCTCTCTCTCTCTCTCTCTCTCAGGTATCTCTTCCTCCGTCTCTCCGTTTGACACTTGTCTATTCATTTTATTGTTCCAGTTGTCCCAAAATAGCGTCCGTTTGCATAATTCCAGCCTATACATATGTATGATGTGGAGACGAGGCCGATCCCACCAATGACCGGTGAACAAAGCGCCGTCAAGTTCGATAACAAGTAAAGAAATACCACATTTTAGGTTTTATTTTCCACGCCACGCTCCTTGGTGTTGAAACCTCCATATTTCTGGGAGAGGAAATGGCTTTTGTGGATCCATCGATACGCCGCTCGTTGATGGGAGATTAAAACGTATTTCCACACAGCAACAAAACAACGTCATCCAGTCGCTTGTTCCCAACATGGTTTCAACTCTAAATATTCATTTTATGGAACTCTATGTGGAGTTGAGATGGAGGGATACCGTACATGATGGACGGACAGACAGACAGACAGACAGACAGACAGACAGACAGACAGACAGACAAACAGACAGACAGACAGACCGTAGACAGACAGACAGACAGACAAACAGACAAAGTTAGACAGACAGACAGACAGACCGTAGACAGACAGACAGACAGACAGACAGACACACAGACGAAGAAGAAGAAGAAGAAGAAGAAGAAGAAGAAGAAGAAGAAGAAGAAGAAGAAGAAGAAGAAGAAGAGCTTCCATTCACATCTCTCTACATTCTGTTTGTTTTTGGGACCTTGGGTCAGGTTGACGCGGAGGCTTTGGTGTTTTGAGGAGCTCAGATCTGACCTTGAAGGAGGAAGAGGACGAGGAGGAGGAGGAGTAGGCTCCTCCCCTCTTTAATCTGTTTTTGTTTTATTTTGTTACATCCTCCTCTTGGAGGCATTGTGTAACTCATGTTAAGAAAAATGACATACAGGTACACCCCACCTACTGACCTGTCTAACCACCACTCAGACCTAGGACCAGCTCTCTGTCTGTCTCATACACTGTGTATACAATACCAAGCATCTCATCACCCTTTATATACACTATATAAAATATATATACTATATACACTATATACACTACATACACTATATATGCTACATCTACTATATACACTATATACACTGTATATACATCTCATCTCATCATTGAACTCAGTTTCAGTCTCGTTCCTGCAGTTTGTCAGTATTCACTACACTAGCGTTCGTAATCACCACACCCCCTTAGCGTGAAATAACACTATATACACTATATGTACTATATACACTATATATACTATGTACACTTAATATGCTATATACACTATAAATACTATATACACTATATATACGATATACACTATATATACTATATACACGCCCCCTTACCGTGTATTAACACGGGTCCTCGCTTATCGACCAATTCACTTAACGACCTGGTCCTAGGAACAGCACTCGGTTGTTAAGTGAAGAGAACCTGTGTTTTAAAGATTTATTTACTGCATTCACTCTGGAGAGATGAGGCGGGCCACACACGCACGTGGAGCCCAGAGAGCATTTGGTGAGAGGTTCCCATTGTGCACGGCTTTGACAATATTATGTTTGGCTGAAAAGAAAATTAATTTGGCTTCTTTGCGGCGAAGTGCACTTGTCGACCATCTTTAGGCCACTCCAGCTGGAGGTGGAGTGCTGCCCCCTTCCCCCACACCTCCCCCGACCCCCACACATCCCACTTCCCATCAGCCCCACCCTCCCTCCATCCCACCTCCCACCCACTCATTGTCTCCCCTGCCTTCCTAAACCAAACGAGGGCCCCGGGGCCCCATGCACGCCCACCAACCAAAGGGTTGGGGGTTGGAGGGTCATGTAAAGATTTTTTTTAAGGTGGTGCAGGATTGTACAGTATTCCACCATCTTGTTTTTTTTTCCACAATTCTCTGTGTTTCCCTCATTGTCTCAGCGCTGAGAGCCTCTTGAAACACCAGTCATTTGCACACATGATGACACACTTTGCACATTTTTTGCACAGCTTTTTTTCATTTTCAGGAATTATTTTTTATTTTTGTTATTATTTCAGCAGTGTGATTTATCTTTATTTGTCTAAATTATTGGGGTTATTTTGGTCAGTTTAATTGGTCCACGTTTGGTTATTATTTCCCCTCAAATGCATATTATTTTGATTCTGTCAGATGAATCATTGATAAGACAAAAATACGTATTCAAGTATATTCAGTTTCAGAGATTTGTGACTGTTATATATTAATGTATATAAATATCTTAAATTTTTACAACATTCTAACATTGTCATGTTACTTTTTTTCCCATCTGGATTTCTATTTATATATATATATATATATATCAAATGGAAGCCAAAGCAAGAGGAGCCAAACCACTGAACCAATCAGAATGCCTCATCCTACACCTTTACTTTCTACACTTTAACAACTCTGTACTTTCACAAGAGTAATTTTGTGTCAAAGTTTTTGTACTTTGACTTCAGTAAAAGCTCTGAGTAGTTCTGCCACCACCGCCAGACAGTTAGAGCCAGACACTCAGGGCTGATGTCCAGGGTTGTGAAAGGTTTCAGCTTTATGGAGCTTTCTTTTCAGACCTGAAGTACGTCTCGTGTTCAGGGTTCTTCTTCAGCCGTGAATTTTAGTTCATTTTTTCATCAAAAAAGCGTTTCTTTAACTCTGGGCTGGAATCTGATCCGTCTGCATTTACTCAAACCAATTCCACTTTGACTTCCAGGGAGTTTATTTAAAGACCAGAATGGTCTGTTCAGAAAAGTTGTTCAAACTGACTTTCTGTGGCTTTAAATCAAGTGTAGTGGGTGGAGCCAGATCTGTCAGACAACTCGACGGTGCCACATGCTTTAATGGCCGGCCAATTAAAGTAGCCGGTCCCTCCAGCAAGGCCTGCTTTTCTTTGTTGCTGCCTTCCCTCCACTTCCCCTGCATCCACCTGCTGGGCTCTACTCTTCTATCCAATGAAGGGGTTCAAGCTCATCACTCGTATATTTCCAGCCCATTAAAGCTGCTTTCACACATGCATTGCAACCCTGAAATGACCCGGACATTACCCGGAGAAACTGTATGTGTGAACGCGAATGTCTGAATCATTTGGACCGGACAATACCAGGACTTCGACATCCGGGTGCGCCGTAGTATGGACGCACCGGCAATGGCTCTGCATTCAAATCGTAGTTTTGTGTTCATTATTATTTGTATTGTTCTTATTTTTTCAGGCAGTGCACTGTTGCTCTTACAATATTAATGACAAGTACCCCTGGACGCCCGTTCAACACTTAATACGAACATTTTCGCAACTTACCAGTGTACTTGTTGCGATCCCTTTGTCCTGCCGCCACTGTTTACCAATATGCCGGCGGAGGAGGAAGAGAAGAGGCAAACGTGCCGGAATTCTAGGCCGATCTCAGACGAGATACTGCAATCCACCGCTACCGTGCATTTTACTGGCAAATGTTCAATCTTTGGACAATAAAATGGACGAACTACACGCACGGATTAACTTCCGTGGGACATCGCGAACTGCTGTGTGCTGGCGTTCACAGAAACCTGGCTGGACGCTACGGTGCCTGACCCTGCCGTTACCCCGGCTGGATTTTCCGTCTACCGGCACGACAGAACCACAGAGTCAGGTAAACCAGAGGCGGTGGGGTCTGCATTCTGGTATTAAGTCTCGCTGGGGTTCGGATGTATCAGTACTTTCAAAACACTGCTCTCTGGACCTGGAGCTCTTAACTATAAAAGTCCGTTCCTTTATGGAGTAATCAGTTGACTGGAGAACGCTCATCCCGAGGCAGCTTCTATTGTTTGTGGCAACTTCAATAGCGCTAATATGAGGAACGTTTTGCCTAAATATCACCAGCATATCAACTTTCCTACCAGTGTTATTCACAACTACGGGACAGCTATAAGCACCTCCCTCGCCCTGCTTTTGGTAAGGCAGATCACACCTCCATTCTTCTCCTACCAACCTACAGACAAGGATTAAAGCAAGGAAAAACGGTTTGTTGGACACTCCAACACTGGAGTGAGGACTGCAGTGAGGAATCCACTGCTGCTCTCCAGGACTGTTTCAAAACCACGGATTGGCAGATGTTCTGTGTTGCAGCTGATGGGCACATCGATGCATACACAGACTCGGTCTCAGCCTACATCTCCAAGTGCATTGATGACGTCGTCCCGAGAGTCAATGTAAGGACTTTCCCCAACCAGAAGCTCTCGGTTAACGGTAATGTCCGTGCTAAGTTCAGAGCACGGTCCTCCGCCTATAGCTCTGGGGACCTGGAGGTCTTGAGGAAGTCTAGATATAACCTTCGGAAAGCCATCAGAGATGCCAAAAGAGCCTACAGGGACAAGCTGGAGTCAGGCTACCACAATTCCAACCCCAGACGCTTGTGGTGTGGAATGCGCACCATCACAGACTACAAAGGGAGAAACAGGATTGATGCTCTTCCCGATGAGCTCAACACCTTCTACACACAGTTTGAGGCGAGCAACACCATCCCAGCTGCAAGGCTAGCGAAGGACCAGGATGACTGCATTCTGTTCCTGGCTACGGCTGACATGAGGAGAGCTCTTAAAGAGTAAACCCTTGGAAGTCTCCAGGGCCTGATGGCATTCCAGGCCATGTCCTCAGAACGTCTGCAAGACGTTGAGAGAGAGACTCAAGTAGTTTGTGCCCGCGGAGACTCAAGAAGTTTAGCATGTCTGTCAGGACTCTCACCAGCTTCTACCGATGCACCATTGAGAGCATTCTCACCGGCTGCGTCACCGCCTGGTACGGCAGCTGCTCCGCTGCTGATCGCAAGGCGTCCCAGAGGGTGGTGAAGACAGCAGAGCGCATCATTGGCTGCCACCTCCCCTCCATGCAAGGCATCTACCACACGGAAAATCACGGAAAATCATAAAGGACAAGAGCAACCCAGGCTACGGACTGTTCACGCTGCTGCCGTCTGGTAAACGTAACAAGAGCATCCGGGCACGGACTACCAGACTCACCAACAGTTTTTACCCTCAGGCCACCAGGCTTCTCAACCTGCAACATTTGAAGTCACCTATGTAAATTAAATGTACATCACCACAACTACATGTACATATCCACCGGCACTCCTTCACTTTATATATATATATCTATATCTTGTGCAATAGACTGACCTATTTCAGTTGGAACTGCTACAATGTTCCAAATTTTAGTTTCCGTTTTAGGATTATTTTCTAATTGTTATTTTATGTACATACACTGCGACCTCTTCGTATTTGTAACTCGACTCTTACTTTATTTTCTCCTTATATTTGCCTTGTAATTTAATCTTTTTGTGCCCACTACCTAGTTGTTGCCTGTCATGCCCCAAGAATTTCATTGTACCGAATGACCTTGTGTTGTATTGTACACTTGACAAATAAAACACTTTGAACTTTGACTGTACCCAGTCAGCAACCCAGTACAAAGTCCGGGTAATGTCTGATTGAGCATTATGTGTGAACAGAGCAGGTGAGCCAGTGGGCGTGTCGCGTGTCTATCATGCGTCAGTTATTTATTTTCATCTGGATCTTTGTGTACGGAGTGTAGCTGCTTCGTACTCCTTTCTGCTTTCTTTTATATTCATTTCCACTCTTTCGTTGATATTATGTCCAACTACATGGAGTATCAACGCCAAAAAAGACAAGTCAGTAGCCCCGTCCACCATCTTGGGTGTGTTTAAACTCTGCAGCGGCATGCATCATTACTTTTTTTTTTTTTAAATCAGGATTATTATTTATATATATATATATATATATATATATATATATATATATATATATAATGGAAGCCAAAACAAGAGAAACCAATCCACTGAACCAATCAGAATGTCTCGTCCTACACCTTTACTTTCTATAATTTAATAACTCTGTACTTTCACAAGAGTAATTTTGTGTCAAAGTTTTTGTACTTCGACTTCAGTAAAAGCTCTGAGTAGTTCTGCCACTACCGCCAGACAGTTAGAGCCAGACACTCAGGGCTGATGTCCAGGGTTGTGAAAGGTTCCAGCTTTATGGAGCTTTCTTTTCAGACCTGAAGTACGTCTCGTGTTCAGGGTTCTTCTTCAGCTGTGTTTTTTTTTTTTTTTCCCCATCAAAAAAGTGTTTCTTTAACTCAGGGCTGGAGTCTGATCCGTCTACGTTCACTCGAACTGACTCCACTTTGACTTCCAGGGAGTTTATGCAAAGACCAGAACGTTGTGTAAAGAAAAGTTGGTCAAACTGACTTTTTGTGGGTTAAATCAGGCGTAGTTTGCAGAGCTGGTTCTGTCAGACAACTTGCCGGTGCCAGGCGCGTCCAGGCTCTCATTTGCCGGCCTATTTAAGCAGTCGGTCCCTCCAGCAAGGCCTGCTTTGCTTGGTTGCCGCTCTCCCATGCACCTGCTGGGCTCTACTCTTCAATCCAATGGGGGGATTCAAGCTCATCACTCATATATTTCCAGCTCACTAAAGCTGCTTTCACACATTCACTGCAACCCTGAAATGATCAGTGATGATGATGATGATGCAACGTCATGCGTCATTCAGTCCTGCGCGCTCTACCAGACTCCGCCCCTCGTCAAAACCAAACAGAGTATTTCCAGTAAGTGTGAACGTGTCTGACCAGACAATGTCCGCTTGTGTTTTACATGTGTGAAAGGGGAACTTCATCTGTGAAAGCAGCTTAAGTGTCTATGTGTTTGTTGTACACATTGCTGGGAGTGATGAGCAGTAGAGACCAGAGACCAAACCAAACGATGCTAAATTAATAAAGATAATTTAAAAATAAATCTAAGAATTGTCTGTTAGAACTCTCTAATAAACTGGATCTCTGACCTCCTGATTCACTCCCTCAGGTCCTTTAACCCGGAGTGGAGGTGGATCTGGTCCACCTCGTCCTTTGAGGTACAGTATTTAAATCCGGACAGCCCTCTCATAGCACCGGCCTCCAGAGGTCCAGCCATGGGTGTCAAGTGGCAGAACAGACGACAGGAGTGGTACTCATCATGGCCGTGCCGTACGCCGCCTTCTCTTTGTCTGCCACTGTGTTAGGGCCACATTAAATTTTAAGTGCAAATGTGATTATCGCTCTGCATTCATTTTTAATGGGCTCTGCTGCTATGTGTTTTAGCACGCCGCAAAGCACTGCAAACAGCTGACTCAGGAACCAGTTCTCCTTTTTCGCTGATGGCGCACATATTTCGCATATATCCATGCCGTGCTTATTTCTACTCCTCCTCCCCAAGCCCCCCTCTTCCTCATCTTCCTCCTTATCCTGTTATCATTTGTGGGGAGGGAGTGGGGTGGTGAAGGGGTCTGGATAGTGCCCTCAGAGGTCTACATTTCGGATAGGGTCGACAGCGGCCCGGGTGTAGGTGACGATGTCAGGCGTGGTATGGTGGAGTGATGCGCAGAATCCCAATGAGGCTTTAATGGCGAGCGTCGATTTACAGATGGGGTCAGCGACGGTCAGACCTCTGATCATCACCTTGTAACCAACTGCTGTTACATTGTTCCATTCCATTTGGTTTGGATTCAAATAAAAAAGTTCAAATTTTATTACCTTTCAGTTTGATCTACTGTATTCACTCGGTGTACATATATATTTACAGCGGAATGCATTATAAGCCATTACTATTTGGGGTTGTAAGGCAGCTGGGGGCATAATGTACAGTCTGGGAGAAAGAAGCGGGTCCAAATAAATAAATATTAAAATATTCTAGAGGACAATGTTGGAGTAAGTCCAGACATTGAAGCTGAAGAGAGGTTGGGTGTTCCAGAAAGACAAAGACCCGAAGCAAACCTCAAAGCGAACCATGAATAACCATAAAGAACCTCCATGAAGAACCTCTACGAAAAAACCTCCACGAAGAACCTCCATGAAGAACCTCCACGAAGAACATCCACAAAGAACCTCAACAAAGAACCTGCATGAAGAACTTCCATGAAGAACCTCCATGAAACATCTGCATCAAGAACCTCCACTAAGAATCTCCACAAAGAACCTCCATGAGGAACATCCATGAATAGCTGTGGCAGTTTTGCCTACCACATGCCATCCAAGTGGCGTGTGGTAGGTAGCATATACAGGGCCCCCCGGCACAGACACACAGACGAGGAGGTTGTAGACACACCAGTTTAATGTGTTTGGTTCCCCGGAACAGCACAGCCCACTGGCTTCCTTCCCCCATGGCGACAACAGAATGCCCCCTCCTTCCATCTGGAGCTTGGGGCTTTGGGCTGCTGTGCTGGCTGGTGAAGGCATGGCTGGACTTGGCTGTTGCGGGGGCTGCTTAGAAGGGTGGCCTGGCTGCTGGGCTGCTGGATGGTCCTGGCGGTGGCTGCTTGGCGGAGGAGCAAGCCATAGGCACCCGTGGCGATTGCTGCGGCTGCTTCTCCCCTGGTCCTCCACCGGAGCCCCTGGGTGCTGCTGCTGCCAGTCGGGAGAGGGTTGGTGCTGGGGCCCCCCGTTGACCCGCTGGTGGCTCCAGGGCGTCTTCAGAGAGCCCCTCTGTGTCCCTTACCTGTAACGGAGTGTCCCTGTTCAGGGGCCAGTGTGGCAGTTTTGCCTATCGCACCCCACCCAAGTGGGGTATGCAGGGTCCTCCGGCACAGAGACATAGACAACGGGGTTGTAGACACAGCAGTTTATTGTAGAGATTGAGCTTCTCCATGAAGAACCTCCACAAACAACCTCTACGAAGAGCCTCCACAAAAAACCTCCATGAAGAACCTCATTGAAGAACCTCCAAGAAAGGTTGGAGGTTTTGGAACGGCCCTAAAAGGCCCCCAACTGAAAATCTGAGGCAAGCTCTCAAACAAAGAGGCCCAATAATATTTCCAATTCCCAAATAAAGAATTGAAAGAATCATCGCTGCCAAGGAAGCGGTGGCAAGCTGTTAAAGTTGCCCAAGCATGAGTGGCCGAATACATACTGTCAGGGTTTTTCCAAATTTTTACGCAGCGACTTTTTTTTTAAATTATTATTTTGAAACTCCTGTTTGACTTGATACAGTTTAGGTGAGGTCAGCTTCCCTTTACTTGGATATCAGCTGGAAAATGCATTTTGACATGAGGTGGCCAAACATATATAATTCATACAAACATGCACAATTGTGTGACTTTACCAGAATGTGAATTGTTAAAACAGAGGTTTATTGTTTATTAGGATTATTAGAATTTAATTGTCTATTGCAAATTGGCTTTTTTTCCATCCATCCGTCTATTACTAAAACTGAACGCTGCTTGGCTCTGATTGGTTCCTACTCTCGTCCTCTCCACTAATGCTATCTTCTTTTTCATCCTGTCTTATTTTATTCTATTACGTTCTCCCGGTTTGGGTCCCAGCGTGCGGCTGTTTGATGCACTTTGAATCAGAGCAGACGGATCGAAAAGGAAACAACCGGGACCTTAATAACAAAGGACACACACACAAACACACACACAAAATAAAAAATAAAAAAGGTGAGACCACGCAAAACACAAAGACAGCGATGTGTGTGTGTGGCTTTGAAATTAAAACAGATATATGGGCCGTCCGGTATGGAAATCAATAAGGGCATTATTAGCCGACGTGGCCACCCGGAGAGAGAGAGAGAGAGAGAAAAAGAGAGCGAGAGAGAGAGGTGAGGCTTAAATGCATATATATTCATAATAACAATATGGGGATATATATATATATATAAAAAGGCATTGGCGCGTCTGTGTGTGTGTGTGTGTGGTAAATTCCAGGCTGGCTTTTATTAACTGCCAGTCTCGCTGCCAATATGTGCAGTGACTCCGCTGCCCAAAACTGTAACTGTCCCGCGCCAGATCAAATTAGAGAGACTGACAGGCAATAAGAGCCACGGCGAGTTAAACGCATCTCCCCGCCGCGGCCGACGCTCCAACCTTTACATATTAGTCTGCGAGTCAGAGGTAACTCCTGATAAAGTTTTATTAAAGCTATGTGCAGCCCCCCCCAACACCACCACCACCGCCCCCACTCCCTCCCCCAAACACACACACACACACACACACACACACACACACACACACACACACACACATACACACACACACACACACACCCTCCCTTATTCCATCTTTCCTTATCCCTCTCGCTCTCCCTCCCTTCCTCGCTCTCCCTTGCCCCCCCCCCTCTCTCTCTCCCCCTCCCTCTCTCTCTCTCCCTCTCTCTCTCTCTCTCCCCCTCCCTCTCTCTCTCTCCCTCTCTCTCTCTCTCTCCCTCTCTCTCTCTCTCTCCCTCTCTCTCTCTCCGCTAGATCCAGATAAGCCCTGACAATGACACTGGCATCCCAAGGACATGCAAACAGCTCACTGCCATTCGCTTTTTTCTTTTCTTCCTTTTTCTCCTTCCCTCCCTCCCTCCCCCATCTCTCTATCTCTCTCCCTCCCTTTCGGTCACCCTTGCTAGTCACCGTAGCCGGATCGATGTATTCTTGGTAAAATTCTGTGTATTTTCCGTTGAAATAGTTTCCACATAAAGGCGGAGTTCCATCTCAGATTCAATGTCCAAACGGACGCTGGACTCTGTTTGTTTCCCGTGAATGTGGAAGCGTCTTCAAAAGGCCATTTCACCCTAATTAACAGCACAACCGTGTGAAGCACCTCCGTAATGGCTCCACATCCTCCCTCAGCCTCCATTCTCTCCTTCCTTCCTGCCGCCCTATTCACTTGTTTTTACCCCACCTCCCTTCTCTCCCTCTCTTTTCTTTCTCTCCTTCTGGTTCTACTCTTCCTCATCAGCCTGACTTTTACCACAAGGCCACACAGGGAGCTGCCAGAGAGGCCTATTCACACACCCTACCCGTCTGTCTGACTGTCTGCCTGTCTGACTTTCTATCCTTCTGTCTAACTCCCTCCATGCCTGTCTCACTGCCTGTCTGTCTGCCTAGTTTGAACTGAGCGCGAGGCCCGCTGCCTTAGTGACTCCTCCGTTTGGGTCTCTCTCTCTCTCTCTCTCTCTCTCCCAGTAGCTGCATCACATATCGACAGCTAGGAGCTAACGGTTGAGGTTGCCCTTCACAATAAGAGCGCTGACTGCTGTTGTCAATTTGAGCCGAAACCTGAATGTGTCCGTGATGCCACAACATGTTAGGATGGAGGATAAACCCTTCGGGTTTGTGATTGTGAGTTATTCACTGGGGTAAAAAAAATATTGATTTTTTCTTTTAACTCTGCAAAAAAATTATTCCAAGCCTCCAGTTGTCTGTTTGAATTATTAAAATAAAAAGCCCCTTCTTTACCGTGTGATTGCTGATGTCGCTTTTCTGACAGCAATGACGACGACTGGTTACCAAATGTACCGAGTACAATTCACTTTGGATTAAATTACACAATTACACACAACGACCTCCTTGTGTATATTTCTGCCATCTAAACTTTGGCTTTACACCACTTACACTATAATAATCATTTAAATGAGATAATTGATGAGATTCTCCAGAGGTGAGGGGGCCAGGTGCTGTGTGTCCCAAAGATCTGACAGAGTCCAGGATGAGGATGGGGGGATGAGAAGGGATTAGGGGGGGGGGGCTTCTTGGATCCAGACTTGACAGGACCAGAGGGCAAAGCAAGACGGAGAATCACCGATCTCTGTGCCAGGATCCATCCCCACTGGGTCTGGGCAGCCATGCCAAAACCAAGCGTGTGTGTGTGTGTGTGTGTGTGTGTATGTGCACGTGTCTGGTAAAACGTGCTCGGTGCCCTGGCATCTCACTGGGCGTACGCATGCGATACGGCCTGCAGCATCCCCGGGGTAACGGGGCAAGAGGGCAGCTTGCCTGGCGCGCACACACACACACACACACACAAACATGCACACACACACACACACACACACACACACAAACATGCACACACACACACACACACATAAACATGCACACACACACACACACACACACGCTGGGTGCCTGCCCGTGTCACGGTGCCCACAGTGGGAATGACATGGTGGGGAGCGGGAGGGTTGGCACGGGGCATTCAGCAACTGGTAGAGCTGGCACACAGGCCTGGCAGCATTCTTTCACATGCCGCGCAGACGTTCAACAGGATGGAAGTAACTGATTACAACTAGTAACTACTACTGCTCACTACTACTACCCATGACTCATGACACGCTGCTCTCACTCACTGACAGAATGAGGAACACTTATTTACACCAGTGAGTTAAAGAATCAAAGCAGGAGGACTTATGTTACTGACTTTCAACTTTTACTCCACTACATTCCAAAGCAAATATCTGTACTTTTCTTATCCACTAAAACAAAGTACATTCGTTTAAAAAAAAATCTGTATTCATATTGATATTCGCATATATACCGCTTGTACTATTTATGTGTGTGTTATGTTATATCAGGGTATTGGCTATGACAAGTACAGTACTTTTAATTTCAATGCTTGAAGTGCATTCAGTAACAGTACATGTATTAGTACAAGTACTCTATACTATAAAGTAAAAATGCGGATGTGGTACTTTCACTTTTACTGTAGTTTTGTGTCAGGATATTTGTACTGTAGTAGTTTAACTGTCCAGGTCCGGTTCAGCACCATGGACAGCGCAGCTGGGGATCATCAGTATCTACTGTCTACTATTCCAAGTCCAATGTCTTTTTCATTTAGATTGTAATCAATAATGAATAAATATATATAGTAAACTTCTATGAGACATTGATTCATTTAAAGAAATGTGATTCTAAAACATTGGTTTCAAATGCGTCACTTCTGACATGAAAACAAACAAAAGTCTCCTTGCGCATACTCTTACACAGGAAAATTATAAACCTGTACTTCATACCACTTCAGTTGAAATTGAATTGTAAAATAAAATAAAATAAATGAAGGCAGGGCACCCTGCTGCGAGGGGGGGGTCATGAAATAAAACAGTGTGTGAGATAGTAAGAAAGAACAATTGTGCATGTGTACATGTTTGTGGAGATCGCTTATCTGTGTGTGTGTGTGTGTGTGTGTGTGTGTTAGGAAGAGACAAAGAAAAAAAGAGGGTGAGAGAGGTTGCATGTGTGTATTTGCATGTTTGTGTGTGTGAATGTGCTTTTGCATGTGTCAGTGTCAGTGTGTGTGTGTGTGTGTGTGTGTGTGTGTGTGTGTGTGTGTGTGTGTGTGTGTGTGATGGATCACCAGCAGCCTGTATCTCCTTGCGGCCGGGGCTAGCAGCGCAGCGCTAGCGGCGGCGCTAGCAGCCTTCATTTGCATGAGGGAGATTTAAGCGGTCGGAGTTAACGGTGACAAGTCAAGGTGTTTCCCTTTAATTACAGCAGGCAAGGTCACCGCTCACTGGCTCTGGCAGGGTGGAGGCAGGGGAGAGGAGGGGAGGGTGCAGGGAGGAAGGTTCGAGGTAGGGGATGAGGTAGAGGTGATGGGTGGAGGGAGGGAGGGGATGGGTGGAGGGAGGAAAGGGTGGCAATAGCAAGGGAGGGTTGGTGGAGGTAGGGGATGAGGTGGAGGTAGGGATGGAGGTACAGTGGAGATAAGGACGGAAGGTGGTGATAGAGTGAACGTGGAAGTACGGAGGGAGGGTGGCGGTCGGCTTGGGCGGAGGTAGGGGGCAGGGAAAGTGGAGGTGGGGATGAGGTGGAGATAGGGATGGAGGTTCAGTGGAGATAGAGAAGGGGGTGGCGATAGATGGAGTGAGCGTTGAAGTAGGGAGGGAGGGTGGATGTAGGAGATGAGGTATGATTTAAGAAGGGAGGGTGGACACATGGACATAGCGAGGGAGGAGGGAGGACTGATGGAGGTAGGGATGGAGGATGGCTGGAGCGTGTGGTGGAGCATCGAGGTTTAGTGGAGATGGGGGGTGGCGATATGGGAACCGGGGTGGAAGTATGGCGGTAGGATGGAGGTAGGGCGGGGCCGTGGATGTGGGGAGGGGATGAAAGATGTTCACGCCTGTATTTACATTCTCATTTCCAACCTGACTGTCAACCACCCCTCTCCCCCTCTCTCCCCCTCTCTCCCCCTCTCCCTCCCCCGTGTGTGTGTTTGTTCAGCGCAGCAGAGAACAAGAGGCTTTCAGAGAATTATTTAATTTAAAGCGCCCGGGGATCGTAAAATATGCTGAAAACGTTAAAAATTTCTTGATACCCAAGGTTTGATTTGGAGTTTAGTAATGAGTCTCTCTCTCCCTCTCTCCCTCTCTCTCTCTCGCTCTCTCTCCCTCCCTCCCTCCCTCCCGCAGGCTACAGACCAGCTGTGGCGTTACAAGCCACTGTTGCTATTTTGTTTTATTACTGTCATGTCTTGTGTGAAAGTCGGGTCACGATGATAAAGTAAATAGGCTCCGCTACAGGAATCAGATGAAGCAGCTGTTCCATGTTTTAAGACATACATACAATACATACATCATTTACTTTAGAGATGACATCAGGGTGTGGGTTTCCCATTTCTATAAATATCGCTGTAAAGTGCTGTAACAGAACGTAGATGATCCGTACGGGTCGCCCGCCACGGTTGGGCTCGCATGTGAACCGTGGATTCATTGGAAAATGGAACCATGGTGGTGAAACAGAGTTGTACTGACGCTGTTACTTTTTAAAGTCATAATTCCTTAAATGTGGATGAGTGTTAGAGTGAAAAGCAGAGACAGGACCGATGCTGCTGTGTTTGACTCTGGAGCACAGTGATTGGTTGACGCTACGTGGCGCTGTGTTGCTGATACTTTACCACATGTGGTGAATGAGCTGTGGATACAGACAATGTGGCCATGTTGGAGCGCTCAACATCCAGTAGTAAACAAATAGCATGTGTACTGAGAGATGCAGACTGCTCTACTCATCCACTGGAACCTTCATTCTCAACTGATTTTCATGAAATTCAGTTTGTTATAAACGTCAGAAATTGAACATGATACTGGTTTCTTATTGGAATTAAATTCAGTTACTAAAATCTAATCATGTTTTTTCCATTCGCTACCATGTTTAAAGGAAGAAGGTATCATACCTGCCTCGTGCCTCATACTTTTATTTAAAGCAGCACCATGTTTACACCACTGTTGTAAAAGTCGGTCCGGTGTCAGAAAATAATTTATTTCACCGGACAAATTTGAACCTTATCGCTCACATTTCAATAACAGTCCATGCAAAAACATAAACATAGAAACAAACAACAACATGTACAGGGAAAAACATAAACATAGAAACAAACAACATGTACGGGGAAAAACATAAACATAGAAGAGAGTAAATAAGTCCAGGAAAACTGGAACAGCATTTGGGCACATGGCCTCTTCCTGACATAGTTATGGTTGTAAATAAGGAAGAAAAGGAGAGGGATGCAACAAGTAGGGTATTGGGGGTGTGTTCAAAGCAGGTGTAGGTGGTGTGTGTGTGTGTGTGTGTGTGTGTGTGTGTTTGTGTGTGTGTGTGTGTGTGTGTGTGTGTGTGTGTGTGTGTGTGTGTGTGTGTGAAGTGTCCACCGTTGAGTGTACAGGACTTATCCTAATTGGTTCTAGGGAATAAGGTCGGTATCATATCGTGCAAGCAGCGGAAAAGGCTCCGAAGTCATCCGAGTCCTGCAGCCATACAGACACCCCACAGCCGCAGGAAAGCCCTGAGCACTCGCCCTGCAGCCACACAAGACCCCCCAGCCCCCAGAGAAGCCGGAAGCCTGGGGGGAACCCCCACACCTGGACCCAAGAACATAACCCAATCCCAGGGAGTGCAAAGAGACCCTGCACCCCTAAGGCGCACACAACCCATCCCCATGAACAGGCAAAAGACGCAGCTGCAGAACCCGGGCAGCGGGCAGCAGGCACCAGGCATGGACCGCAGGCCCGGAGCCAGGCCCCACGCTGACAGACCGACACCCTGCCCGAACCGCGCTCCCCGCAGGTGAGCTGTCGGGACCTCCATGCCCACCCGCGCCCTGCACAAGAGCGAGGCACGCCCCACTGCAGCCGACCAGACGCCCCACCGGGCTGTGAGTCCCAAGTGGCCATCCACGTAGCAGAGTGTGCGCAGGGCACCTGGACGTTAGCCCACCCCAACAGGCCGCCAGATATATGGGCCCACCTCTGCACCTGGGGCACCCACCGCAGAGAAGCCAACCAGCGGGAGCAGAGGTCTACAGCTGCCTCCGCACACCAACCCACACCGACAACAGTAAGAGCCCCCCCAGGGGCCCCGGAGTGCACCCGGCGGCGTTCCCGACAGTCCCACCAGTTCACAGTATACCAGAAACAACCAGGCACAAGCCGCCAGGACTCGAGCCCAGATGGCAGGAGACCCAGCCGGCAGGGAACGCCCCCGGAAAACCCCAGTGCTTAATGTGTGCTGTTGGCAATTGCAGTTAAAATTGCGGAATGTGGCGGTGCGAGTCCTCCAAGTTAGTCAAACCCAAATCACTCACACTTGTCCTGCCTCGCTGGTCTGCCGCCTCTTTGTTTCACAGAACAGAGGGCGGCAGACGGCCCCTCCACCCACAGCTCGCCCCCCAAGCGACGAGCGCCCCGTGCACCGAGAGCGCCAGAGGACAGGTATCCAGGCAGCCTGGTGCAACGACAGCAGTCCGCCCCCCAGCGAAGGAGACCACATGAGGAGCTCCGCGCTGAGCACACCAGGCCAGCGTGTGTCATTAACGAGGAATACGTTTACGAGGAAATATTTCACGCCTCACAAATATATGCATATCCATGAATTATTTGAAGCTAAACAGAAAAAAATCAGTTCCTCAGGTCACGAGACACAGCTTCACTCTGTTTCACAACAATTTCCGAAATAACCACAAAATCATAAGGAAAGCTCCCCATGCTGTATTAAGAAGATAACTATAGCTCCTTCTTATATTATATCATATTATATTATATATGTTTTATAATATAAGATTTATTGTAATTATATTATAGTATATTATATATATTTATGATATTATATATGTTTTATTATATTAGATATATTTTAATTATATTATATTATATTCCCTTTGAACTGAAGAAAGTAACACTTTTTCTGATAATTGTAAAACCTCCTCTGTTCCTGTGCAGCAGTACTACTTCCTGTGCCAGTGTATAACCAGTACACAGACTCAGAATCAGTGAATCCACAATCGTGGCTCATGTTGGGTCGATGGATTCATTGTGCTTACTAAGAAAAAGATTCAATTAAATAAATGTTAAAGTTGAAATTTTAACAACAAAAGATATCACATGTAGCTTTAAACCCCTCAACCTGACACACACACACTCTTAATCCCTGGTGACAAACTAAACTGCTGTTTTGCGGTTGCAGCCTTAACCTGGCGCACGCCGCCGGGTGACGCGAGGTATTACACACCCTTGATATGATCTCTCTCTCTCTCTCTCTCTCTCTCTCTCTCTCTCTCCCCCCCTCTCCCTCTCTCCCTCCCTCCCTCCCCCTCCCTGTGGTGTTACACAGTGAAGCTGACAGGTTTGGAGTTCACAGAAACAGCTCAAAGCTGTGAGTTAGCCCAGGAGAAACAGCGAGAGGGAGGGAGAGAAGGAGAATGAGCGAAACCCAAATATACCTTACATCCCTCATTCAATCTGCCAATCATTTAATCAATCAGTTATCTGTCATCTACTTTTCTCTCACCTAAATGAAGTTGTCTGAGGACGGTATTTTTTCATGTGTGTATTATTTATTCCACATTTCTTTGAGACAAGTAGTAAATAAAAATCCATGTAATCATTTACATTTAAATGTATTCACTGACTTGACTTATATGAGGCCTGAAAGGATCAGAGCACACATCCACCATTGAAGCAACCTCAAATTGAACTGCCTGAGCACCTGTTTCTACATTTAACCAGATACAAGCGCATGACATGTTTAAGGAATCAGAATTAAAGGTGTTTTGTCAGTGAGTTGTTTTTCTTTTCTTTTTTTATTAACGTTAGTGATATTTGATCAGTACTCATTTGTTGTCAAGTCAAGTTTATTTCTACAGCCCTTCATCACAACAGTCTCCGAGGGCTTCACAAACACACGTTTCACTGAGAAATTAACAGCGTCCGAGGCTCCGAACCCTCATCCAGGCAAAGTGTTGTCAGTGCACTGAGTCAAAACAACTTCAAACGAGTCAACATCCACAGCAATAGGAAGAGTTAGAGATGGAAGATTAGTCAGGTGTTCCTGAAAGAGACAGGTGTAATAATTAAATATGAATAAACTTATAACTCTTACAAACACTATACTCACAATGCACACTATACTCACAATACTCACAATGCACACTATACTCACAATGCACAGCACACTATACTCACAATGCACACTATACTCACAATACTCACAATGCACACTACACTCACAATGCACACTATACTCACAATGCACACTATACTCACAATGCACAGCACACTATACTCACAATGCACACTATACTCACAATACTCACAATGCACACTACACTCACAATGCACACTATACTCACAATGCACACTATACTCACAATGCACAGCAC
Source organism: Zeus faber (assembly GCF_960531495.2). Taxonomy (NCBI): domain Eukaryota; kingdom Metazoa; phylum Chordata; class Actinopteri; order Zeiformes; family Zeidae; genus Zeus; species Zeus faber. The sequence continues at coordinate 3,540,314 of NC_137195.1, forward strand.
ACTATACTCACAATGCACACTAGACTCACTATACTCACAATGCACACTTTACTCACAATACACACTATACTTACAATACTGACAATACTCAATGCACACTATACTCACAATACACATTATACTCACAATGCACACTACACTCACAATACACACTATACTCACAATACACACTATACTTACCATACTCACAATGCACACTACACTCACCATACACTCTATAGTCACAATACTCCCAATGCACACAATACTCGCAATAGTCACAATACTCACAATACACTCTATACTCACAATACACACAATACTCACAATGCACACAATACAAACTCTAAACACTATCCCAGTGGTTCCCAAACGGCAGAGGGTGCATAGAGGCTACAGGGGGGCTCGACCAGATAGCAGATAGACTAGATAGAACTTGTTCACACATGAAGCAACAAAAACGCTTGCAAGTTCACATAATAATAAAATAATAATAACTTAAATATATATAGTGCCTTAAAAAACCCAAGGTCGCTTCAGAGGAGAGGGGTATGGGGGGGGGGGGGACAGATGAAGGGAGAGAGGTGCAGGAACG
>NC_137195.1:3545887-3553387 GCF_960531495.2 Zeus faber
TATTTATGTTCTGAGTTTGTCACACCGCGGAGAGATGTGTTATTAACAACCCAGCCAAATCTGAATGATTAGAAAAATCTGCAAGTATTTAAAATTTGGTTTCAGAATCGCAATAAAAAAAAAAGCCAGTTGCCTCTGCTCCGTGACGTTGGGCGGGGCGCGTCCGCTGAAGGCAGCCAAACCACGCCCCACGGCGTGAATCACGTCAAACCTTTACACTGGAGTCACATCCATGTTTAGATGTTCTGCTGAACCCAGTCCTGTGCCTCCAGTTACTCAGCTCACAGCGCCGCTGTCTGGCTGCGGGACCCCCCCAAAAAGTTACGCCTATGACCCCATCAAAATTATCCCGACCACAAAAATGGTGAGAAGCAGTTTAAGGGTCTTGGTTCAGTCTTTTTTACATGTTTTCAGCAGCTACTTCCTCACATGTAGAACGTGTTTAGAAACAAATCACTGAGTTCACTTTACAGGGACCTTAATGTGCAGTTATATTTTTATTAGAGAACATTTTTGTTTCATAATTTTTCAACGTTTCAACACATTGATAAATCCACCATGACGTCACAGGCCAACACGAAAATATGAAGAGAATCTACTATGGCTTTACTCGACCTTTTCTCAACTCTACCTCTCTACCGTACCTCTATTCTAACTCTACCTCTACTTCCCTCTTCTTCTATTCTACCTCTACCCTCTAATCAATAGGGAGCTGATGAGGGAATCCACAATTTCCCTCAATAGGTGTGATTGTTTAATTGGTTGAAATAAATACATAGAACACTATACAGTAATATCTCATCCAGGGTTTTTTCTTGTTTATATGTTTGGGGATTATGGATTATGAGCCCGTGTGTGTGTGTGTGTGTGTGTGTGTGTGTGTGTGTGTGTGTGTGTGTGTGTGTGTGTGTGTGTGTGTGTGTGTGTGTGTGAGTGTGTGTGTGTGTGTGTGTGTGTGTGTGTGTTGGGGGCTAATGTGTATTCTATATTAAATTACAGGCGACAGGACACTGGCCAAGCTGCACGTGTAAGCACTCAGCCGCCAGACGCTGTTCGAGTTAGGGAGCGCAAGGAAATATTGATCCAGCTGAGAATGCTTTTGTTTTCCAATGATGTATTGATTTTCAAAATAACAGCGTATGGATGAGGAACTTACTTTGGCAAGTTGCCGTCGTTTGTCATCTTGTGCACAGTGATAACAGTAATTATTATTATAATAATAATAATAATTATTATTATTATTGTTATTATTATTATTATTATTATTATTATTATTATTATTATTGGACAGCTTCCCCATCTGTCTCTCTGTTCCTCTCTTCATCACTGCTGCTAAAGTCAGACACTGTAGGGACAATAATTATTTATTGCACATTTGTTTACTTTCACTCCATTTACTGCACTGGTATTCTGCACCTTAAACCAAAGAATTTGTCTCCACTCTCTCTCTCTCGCTCTCTTTCTCTCTCTATTTCTCTCTTTCTGTCCCTCTCTTTCAGTTCTAAAATGCTTTATTGAAAATACAAATTCAACATTTGTATTTTCAAGATGGAACATCTCGAGGACCCTACAGTCCAGATATATTATAACTAATTATACAAATGACAATAATAATAGTAATAATAAAAATAATAATAATAATAATAATAAGAAGAAGAAGAAGAAGAAGAAGAAGAAGAAGAAGAAGAAGAAGAAGAAGAAGAAGAAGAAGAAGAAGAAGAAGAAGAAGAAGAATATAGCTGAAGGCAGCGATACACAGGGTCCAGTTTGTTTTTTTTGGGTACGTATTACAGTTTTCCGGGTTCTGTGAAACATAGCACAAGTTACAAAAAGCAGCTTTCTGCGTGTGGCTGTAAACCAGGGTTGGTCATCGCTTTAACTCGCTATGATGCTCTTGTAAATACAGCCGTGCTCTCGGAGGCTGATATACTACTCACAAAAAGTTAGGGATATTCGGCTTTCAGGTGAAATTTCAGGATGAACCTAAAATGCACTATAACCTTTACAGGTGAACTTAATTTGACCTTCTCTAAACTTTTGAATGCACATGTCCAACTGTTCAATGTTTCAGTACTTTTTGCACAACTTGCTGTTCTCTAACAAGGAGCTGAACGGCAAAATTCACAACAGGTGTTTGATCCATGAATGGACCAACACATTTCCTGGTTCAATTAGAATTGGTATTTAAACAGTCCTCTTCATCATGCTGTTCACATGTTGACATCATGAGACCAAGACCACACCGAACAACTGATCAACAGCACCTCGCCTTGCAAGGCTTCAAACAGGATGTTGTCAGAGGGAAGTGGCCACTGAGCTTAGAGTGTCACAGAGTGTCATCAGCAGCTTGCAACAGAGATACAGAGACTGGAAGAGTCACAGAAAGGCATAGAAGTGGACGTCCTTTGGCCACATCCCACACTGATGAGCACTTCATTGTGAACAGTGCCCTGCACAACTGGATGATGTGGTCAGGTACCTGCAAGGGTACCTGACCACACCACCAGGCACAGGCATCATGGTCTTGCACGGGCCAGGGAGCATTTACGCTGGACGAGGGACCAGTGGCCTCAGTGCCGTGCTCTGATGAAAGTCGATTCACGTTGAGCAGAAATGATGGCCGCCAACGAGGTTGGAGACGTCAAGGAGGGCGCTACGCATCAGCCACTGTTGTCACCAGACGAGCCTTTGGTGGTGGTGGTGTTACAGTATGGGCAGGTGTGTCTAGTCAATACAGAACTGCCCTACACTTTGTGAATGGTACAGTGACAAGCCCAAACTACCTGAATAACATCATTAATCCAGTCATTGTGCCCCTGCACGAACAACACAGGCCTCATTTCATCTTCATGGTCGACAATGCTCCAGCTCATGGAGGTGGCATCATTAGGGAACATCTGCTGGAGACTGGGGCACCTCAAATGGAGTGTTCTGCACTTTCTCCAGACCTGAATCCCATAGAAAACCTATGGGATCAGCTGAGTCGTCATGTAGAGGCTCATAACTCTGTACCCCAGAACCTCAATGACCTGAGGGCCGCCCTTCAAGAAGAGTGGGGGCCAGGCCTCAGCAGAGAATAAGTCGACTTGTGAACAGCATGAGACGTCGTTGTCAAGCTCAAGGGCAATTGATGCTCAAGGGCACATGACAAGTTATTGAGACATTGACATTTTTTGTTGTGGTAAACCCACCACTGTTGTTGGCTTTTGTTTCAATAAATTGTTTGAGATGAGAAAATCACCATTGCATGCTTCTACTTAAATGCCCTATGTAACGGGTGTGGTTAGGACCCAATTGCGCACAAAGACAGGCAGGGATATTTGGTAATGTCTTTTATTTGTAGAGCAGACGGAAGACAGGCAGGGAGCAGGCAGGATACCTCGTCGGGGACAGGCAGGTGCGATAACGAGGAGTGCAGACTGAAGACAGGCTGGGGGGCAGGCAGGGTACGTGGTCGGAGCGAGGCAGAGTCGGTAGCGGGGAATCAGTCCGGAGAACGCTGGAGAGTCTGGTGCAAGCATCGAAGACAATCTGGCAATGGGTGACTGGTGAGAGAGGCATATATAGTAGTTAGATTACAGATGAATGGAGTTGGACTAATGGGACAGGTAAGGAGAGGGAGGGGAAAGTAGAAGAAGGCGGAGATCATGACACCCTACTTTCATGATATAATATCACTGTAGCGTGAACTTTGTACGTTTTCCATAAATTTCACCCGAAGCCAAATATCCCTAACTTTTTGTGCGTAGTGTATATGAGTATCAGTGTCGACTTTCCGGACTGTGATACAAGGCATGTATGGTGCTGTCACGGTGATGCACTGTGTTCTCCTCTCGCTCTGGGCCGTTCACAGTGCAGTTTTCCAAGTTTCCTTTAAACACAGCATTGGCTAAAGCTATCTGTATATAGGTGCTTTCAGACATAAACTCTGGACAATGTCCGGATAATCAGGTGCTGACATTGTCCAAAAAATTGTATCGTCTATATATATTTTTGCAGCCCGACCGATGCCAGAACACCTATCCCAGCTATTACCAATGTTTCTATATTTGAGACCATTTAACTTATAGACAAACAAATAAATAAAAATAAACACACAAAGAACTTTGTGATAGATAAAAAAGAATTTATTTCCGAGTTCCAGTGAAAGTATCATCACTTCCGAAACAAATAACCTTACCCGAGTTTCCCATGAACACGGCATCGCTTCCTGCTTGGAGAGCCGTGTCCGTGTGTAAACAAACATGAATGGATTTATAATTCCTAGTCGGACATCTATGCTAATTTTGGTGAGTGCCTTAGAAGTATTGTAAAACAGACAAGTACAGGATAAATAATCAGTGTCCTGTGTTTATTTTACTTATTTACAAATAGGGTTAGGGTTAGGGTTAGGGTACACATCGGCTGTGTAACTGCTGATCCCTATGTGGTCAAAAATTTCAAATAATGTAAACAATATTATAAACAATATAAACAAAGGAGTGGAAAGGGATTTAAGGAAAAGCAGAATGGAGTGCAAAGCAGCTACACTCCGTGCACGAAGATCCACACAAGGGTAAATGACACTTCTTCACCCTTAGTATCGTACTTGCAGGTGCTGGAGGGAAATTACCTCTGAGAGACGAAGCTTGGACTTATATAATTTCGGATGATGATGTCACTAAGCGGCCCGCTCGTGAATTGAATTAAATCACAGTTTTTGCTCCAAATGTACATCGATATTGATCAAACTCAAATGACAAGACGTCTGAGACATCAGCCCTGCCGAGTGGACCCCTAATTATAATAATACATTTGCAACTGAGGACCATGGAGAATCAAATTATTTACACCTAGGACACAAATTCACCACAATTCATATATGGCATTTAACCGATTGCACATGAACATGGGGAGAACTTCACATAGAAAGGCCCCAGTATCCTAGTATCGCATTTGAATAACCGTTCTCTCCCTTTATTCTTATCTAAACTTATAAACCAGTATTTTGGCCAACTCTGGTAGATTTGCAGATTTCCAATTTACAGTGATGTTTATTAACGTGCCCCGGCCCTCTCAAATTTACCAAATAAACAAATGGAACTAAAAGCTAATTTGTTTATTTGGTTTATTTGACAGGGCTTTCTGTCCCTGCACATCTAACACACCAACCAGCAACAAGCAGCACATGCATTGGAAAACAGACATAAACCAGCGCACACGTCGTGCGACAGCTTCCAGGTCAGATTTATGCATACATACATATAAAGTGTAATGAAGAGCCGGCAGCTCGGCCCTGACCCCGGCGCTCTGGGGCCAAGGCCGCGGAAAAGTCCGGAACCCCGGGACCATCAATTAAACCCATCACATCAAGCTCTGCGAGAGGCCAGGCCAAGTCCAAGGGCCCTGGAGAAGAGGGATGGATGGATGGATGGATGGATGGATGGACGGTTGGATGGATGGTTGGATGGATGGATGAATGGTTGGATGGATGGATGGATGGATGGAGGAATGGTTGGATGGATGGATGGATGGGTGAGAGATTGATGACTTTCGGGGCTATGAAAAAAAGGTGGAGCTATTTCACGTTCCATCCCGTATGCAGCTTATTCCAGTGCAGTTGATCAGACACTTTGCATTTGATGTGGTCTCAGCAGGGCATGCACTTCTTTTATCGTGGCCAAAGGGTTCAATTTTGGATTTCTATGTCAAACAAAATATTTCCAAATGTCTTCAGGCTAAATTTTTCTCAAGGTTCTTTGTGGCTTAAGGTCTTTGTATATTAGAAGGATGGAGTGCTGGTTTAGAAGGATATAGTGATGGTTTAGAAGGATGGAGTGATGGTTAAGATGGATGGAGTGATGGTTTAGATGGATGGAGTGATGGTTTAGAAGGATATAGTGATGGTTTAGAAGGATGGAGTGATGGTTTAGACGGATGCTGTGATGGTTTTCGAAGGATGGAGGGATGGTTTAGATGGATGGAATGAGGGTTTGGATGGATGCTGTGATGGTCTAGATGGATGGAGTGATGGTTTAGATGGATGGAGTGATGGTTTAGAAGGATATAGTGATGGTTTAGAAGGATGGAGTGATGGTTTAGAAGGATAGATTGATGGTTTTGAAGGATGGAGTGATGGTTTAGAACGACGGAGTGATGGTTTTGAAGGATGGAGTGATGGTTTAGACCAGGGGTGTCCAAACTACGGCTCACGGGGCCAACAGCAAATTCAAAAAATATTATGAAATATGGCCCACAAATGAAACTTGCACTTGACTGTATTGTACTTCTTATTTTTAACACTAGGTGGTGCTACTGTCTTGAACAAGGCAGCTTCTCCACAGAACAAGAGCAATCAAAGAACAAGAATTCAACAACGTTAGCATGTCCAGAAACACAGTTGTGAATCAAAGACATAGACTTGTCAGCTAACTTAAAACATCAAGTGTCAGATAAAGCTTGTGCTTTTGATTTTTACTCGATGCATGTAATGAGAGCACAGTTGCCACAGACACCGCACAGCTGTTAATTTTTTTGCGAGGAGTTGACAATAACTTTTGCATTACGGAGGAGTCGCTTGATCTTAGCAGTCTAAAGGGTAGAACAAAAGATAAGGACATTTTTGAAGCTGTGTCAGATGCAACAGACAAGATGGGACTTAAATGCTGTGTGGAGTGCTGTGTGGAGTTACAACGGATGGGGCTCCAGCAATGACAGGCAAAGGAATGGCCTCTATGGTGTGCGCCATGGTGCAAGAGAGTGGAGGTGAGGCTATTAAAATGCCCTGTATCATCCGCCAAGAACAGTCCAGCTTGGCGATATGATGAACACTGTTGTGAAAACTGTCGAGCACGAGGGCTCTACCACAGAGAATTTCAAGCCTTGCTATCTGATGTCGATGCTGAATATGGGGACCTGCTCTCCCATTCTGATGTGAAAAGTAAGCACTCTGTGTGACGCTCCGTCTCTTTGAGACACAACTATGCAACTTCAATGTTGCACACTTCCCCATGCTGTCCGAAATCAAATTTGCTTTTCCAAAGGCCAAGCTTTCTCCTAAAAAGGGAAAATATGTGTCTGTGATCACATCTGTCATGACAAAATACGGTCAGTGCTTCCAGGATTTTTTTTATCATTGAGAAAGAAATCAAGTTGTTCTCCACTCCCTTACTGATGGATGCAAAGAAGTGGAAGAGAGTCTGCAATTGGAACTTGTCAAAATGCAGTGTGATAATTCTCTGAAGAATCCACATTAGCTTACAGACTTCTACCAGAGCTTGGAAAAGGCCAAGTTTCCTCTGATGAGATGCGATGCAAAAAGAATGACGAGTCTGTTCGGCTCCACATACATATATGAGCAAACTTTTTCTCTGTTAACCCTGAACAAAAGCAGATTGAGAACCAAAATGAGCGACATCCATCTCTGTGATGTCCTTCACATCTCAACCATCAAACTGACTCCTGACCTGCCAGCCATACTTCCGTCCAAAGAGCAGCATCACTGCTCCAGCTGAGTGCAAC
>NC_137195.1:3570887-3580887 GCF_960531495.2 Zeus faber
ACACACACGCACACACACACACACACACACACACACACACTAACACAGGCACACACACACACACACACACACACACACACACACAGACACACACACACTAACACAGGCACACACACACACACACACACACTAACACAGGCACACACACACACACACACACACACACACACACACACACACACACACACACACACTAACACAGGCACACACACACACACACACTTCTGTTTCTTAAACCCAGTTGGCAGTTTAAAGTCAGAAGGTTTTCATTCCACTTTGGCTCCTTCATGGAGAAGTTGCGTAAGGAGTCTGTTCCTCATCCATGATGCTACAGATACATGATGTGACGGGTTCGGTCGCTACGTCACGTCCAGTGTGGATGTCATCGTTCCGACAATCTGTCGGCAACGGATGTACAATCTCAATCAGGTTTTTTGGTTCTTTTCCTGGCTCTCAGAGACGGTTTGCACTGCCCCACCCCCCTGCCCCTCCAGGACGGACCCGGTTCCCTCCGCTGACGGAGCCGGGACGGAGCCCCCGTCACCGGAAGCAGTAACCCCACCCCAGCGTTATTCAATCGGTTTGATCGTTTTCAACCTGTCCTACACCCTCTGCCTGTGGAGAAGGAACGTTCTCCACCCGTTCTCCCTCTCCCGTCCACGTCCCCGCACAGCAGCCCCAACTGTAAAAGACACGTCTGGTGTCTGACGACGTTTTTAATCAGAAAGAAATAAAAACATTTAGGAACATAAACACCTGTCTCCATGGAAACCAACCTGTTTCAGTTTCTTTGCAGTCCTCCTCAACCATCCTGCTCAACCACCCTGCTCCACCCACCCTCCTCAACTATCCTACCCCATCCACCCTCCTCAACCATCCTGCTCCATCCACCCTCCTCAACCATCCTGCTCAACCACCCTGCTCACCCACCCTGCTCCACCCACCCTCCTCAACCATCCTACCCCATTCACCCTCCTCAACCATCCTGCTCAACCACCCTGCTCACCCACCCTGCTCCACCCACCCTCCTCAACCATCCTACCCCATCCACCCTCCTCAACCATCCTGCTCCATCCACCCTCCTCAACCATCCTGCTCAACCACCCTGCTCACCCACCCTGCTCCACCCACCCTCCTCAACCATCCTACCCCATTCACCCTCCTCAACCATCCTGCTCAACCACCCTGCTCACCCACCCTGCTCCACCCACCCTCCTCAACCATCCTACCCCATCCACCCTCCTCAACCATCCTGCTCCACCCACCCTCCTCAACCATCCTGCGCCATCCACCCTGCTCCACCCACCCTGCTCACCCACCCAAATTCAGTTCATCCTGCCCCACCCCACCCACTCTCCCAGACCAGCAAGAAATGACCAAATAGAAAATGTCCGTCTTCACTTGGACCGCCTGGCCAGGATCAGCCGTTTCATTGATGAGATAAAGTTTGATAAAAAATTATTGATTTTTATTATTTGATGAATTTTAATCTATGACTTGTTGTGGTGTTTGGTGCGAGGTTAGAACCGAGCTTCGCAGCCGAGCTTCGGCTCCAAAGTAGAATTCCTCTGAGCCGCGGGGAATTGACCCATCCCAGGAATGGCCGCTAGTTTAAATTGTCTGATCAACAATGGAAGCGGACTTGGGGCGAGGTCAGACATCTTGAATAAAGCAGCGACGCCCTGGTCCTGTATCGCCGGGTTCTCCGCTTCCTTGTCTCCGCCGCGGTGGAAACGGTACAAAGGAGGAAATGAACCCTGGAAGCGGTACAGAGGGGGTGTGATTTCCCGCCATCGTAAATCCCGACGCTTAACGGCGCCGTCATCGTCTCCGCGGCGTTGATTGCTCAGTCGCGGCCCTTCAGCGCCGCCATCGCACTCCCGTCCCGAAAATGAGAAGAAGAAGGAGGAAAAAGGTCTTATTTGCGAGCGCCTGAGGCCCCGGGGTGGCGCGGGGAGAGCGTCCTGTCAGCGCCCCGCCACCGCGCTGCGGGACCCTCAGGGCGGGGGGGCGCTGGTCTTTGGTGATGACACGTCGTCATCTTTACGAGTTGTCACGGCACCGCGTCCTCGCCAAGACGTCACGCGTGGAGCTATGGGACCGGGCGTGTCAACACCACGGAGTGGCGCGGCGGGTGGGGGTCCTGGTTGTCACACGTGTTGTCTAGAAAAATAACCGCTGCCCCACGAGACCGGGGCGGATGTTTCCGCTCTTGTCGTTACCGTGGCGTGCAGGGGAGGTTTGACGCCGACGCATCGCGGACCCCGGGAAGATCAGAACGTGTTGGAATGTTTTGTTTGATTTGTTGTTTTCCCCAAGATGTGACAGCAGGATCCGAGGCGGGATTTTCTGGGTCCAAACAGAAGGAATTTCTGCTAAAATGTTGTTTTTAATACAAAGAACAATAGAAAGAGCTGAACATGTAACCTGTGCAGGCACTAGAATCACACTTTGTATATTATCTATATTTTATATATTTGCCTATTTCTGATCTGTATTTTTGGCAATTTTATCTTCATGTTATTATATTTAATTTAATAAAAAAATATTTAATTTCATTTAATTACATTTAATTGAATTTAATTTAATATTTATTCAGGTCTGTACAGCAATTCACAAATCTTCACATGACAAATCCTTCGTACAGTATATGAAAATGTACTGTACTGATTCTGATTCTGATTCTGATTCTGATTTTGATTTTGAGAGGCATACACCTGCTCAGGGACCCGAGGAAATAGAATTTGACCCAAACTGAACCAAATTGCCTGTAATAAAATGTGGACCCCAACCTGTACGTGTCCCGGGTAGGGTTCACATTTGGGTGTACTGAAGTGGTTTTGAGTAAAGGGTTCCGTGCAATTAAATTATTAATTATTACATGACATTGATCAGACGCTTTTATCCAAAGCGACTTACAATTATTCAAACACCGACGGACGCAGCCATCAGGAGCAATTAGGGGTTAAGTGTCTTGCTCAAGGACACTACAGCATGCTAGCAGGAGGAGCCTGGGATCCAACCAGCAACCTTTAGATGACTAGACCACCAGCTCTACCACCAGAATAATCGTCATGTGGTGATTTGCGTTGATATTTGGACAATGGCTGCCTCTGGCCTCCCGCCTCCCCCTGCATCACTCCCACGTACCCAGCCCCACCCCTACCCCACCCCCAACCCCATCACCCCTCCTCATTCTTTCTTTTCTTTTCTTTTCTTTTTTTCTATTTACTTTGTTCCCGAGGCCCATGGAAGCGACAGTGGGAGCCCCATTTGCAGTGACATATGGGGAACAGGGGCGGGCGGGGAGCCAGTGGCCCTGTCTGGAGCGGTGACTTAGTGCCAGCCCTCGGTGGCTCTGGCAGCACAGGGACAGAGGGATGGAAGCGTGAGGGAGAGGAAGGGGGGGGGGGGGGGGGGGGGTTGGATCCACGCTGGAGTTTTTTGCCCCCGAGACACTCTGCTAGTCCCAAGATTAGAGAGGTAATCAATCTGAAGCATGGAGTTGGCCAATCCCAACGCCACGCGGCCTGGCAACCTGGCAACCTGAGGGTGGAGAGTGGATTTGGGGCGGAGTGAGAGGGAGAGAGAGAGAGAGAGAGAGAGAGAGAGAGAGAGTTGGGTGGGTGGGTGGAGGTGTAAGGGAATATGCTTTTTATTAAGAGTCATTTGTCCCCTAACAAGCCCTGCTGGTGGACAGGTGATGAAGCACAGCGCCAGGGAACACATATGATTACTGTCATGGTTGTTTACCGGCGTCGGCCACCGCTGTCACCCCGCCGGGGAGCCTTGTTTCCTGGGTGCCGGGAGCACGGAACGCCCCTAGTGCCGCGGCCCTTCTCACGGTCACAACACGGAGGCAAGCCAGACCAAGGACAAGAATAACCTCCAAGTTTGGGCGTTATGACCCAGTGAAGGGAGATGTGACACACGTAGTATGTGATATGATACATGACAAACGTAGGATGTGATTTGATACATGAAACATGGAGCAAATGAAAACTGACACTTTATCACCTCACTTTAATAACAATTGTGACAATTACTAACAAACATGGTGCTGTCATTGTTATTACACGTTGTACATATTACATATTTCCGAATGCCACGTTTCACATTGTTCATCTCATTAAAATACTATTATTTTTGCATTTCATTGAAAATAGCTTCATGATGTATCTTAATTTATTATTTTATATGCATTTTTTGTGTATTATTATTATTACTTCATTGTTTTATTCTATTTTCTTAATATATTATTTTAATTTACTTGTTAAGTAACTTACTTACTTTCATACTCCTTATTGATCTATTATTATTATTATTATTTATTTTTATTTATATAACATGAATATCCTGTATAATGCATAATGTATACAGTATACACCCTATGTTTCATGTTTTCCACTGCAACGCCTGAATTTCCCCTACGGGAGATCAATGAAGTACCATCTCATGTCATCCTATCTGATCTTAAATGCTTGCTGTAGTTCCCTCTAAATTGCACGGTTCCTCAATAAATGTTTTATGGTACGAATAATGTTGTTCAACGGGTGATCAAGGAGCAAAGTGTCCCGTTTCACCGCCACGATGTTTAGTGAAGGGCTGCGATGGAGCGTTTGGGTAATGAGCCACGGAGGAGGAGGTTTTTAAATCACCCACAGTCACCTTTGCTAATTGTCATCATTGCGTCCTTATCTAGACAAACGCACGGACAAGGAATCCTAAGTACTGGACCGTGCAGACTCCACAGAGGAAGCCACGACATTATTAGAACTTAATGCGCTGAAGACTGTTAAAGGTAAAAAAAAAAAAGAAGAAAGAGAATGGAGAAAAAATGAAAAGAAAAGCAAGAACCATCCCCACGGGGCCTTTTACAGATAAATGAAATAATTAGGCTCCGCTCCCGAGTGGCCTGCACCATTTTATTTCATTTCTAGAGAAATAATTTAAGTTTTTTTCTTTTTTTTGTTGTTGTTTTTTTGTCAGGGTGAGTGTGTTTATTTTCCCCCTCTTCATATTTTTGTGCATGTTTAATCTTTAATCTTCCACGGGTGAGGAGCGTCTCCCCTTGGGCCACGAGGTGCTCGATGGCGGCGACCGGTATCTCCGCCGCCGGAGAGGCCAACCGCGCGTTTGACCGTGGCGGCGAAAAGAAATCAGTTTCCAGCGTCGACCCTCTGCATATGGACGGGAGCAACGAGGCCGCCGGCCGCTCCCGGGGAGGGCGGAGAAGCGCCTTTTAATTGGGCCGAGAGGTCCCCGCCGAGTCTCATCTGTGAGCTGGCGGGGACTTAATTACTGGCAAACATGTCTGAGGAAAACAGTATCGATGCCCGGCCAAGTGAGGAAGAGGCTTTAGAATAATGTCAACAACCCCGCGGGTCATCCCAACCTGTAAACAACATGCACCCATCACCAGAACGGAGGAGGAGAAAACACAAACCAGAGGCAGCCGAACGGAACAAGTTGGATGAAATCAATAAGAGAGAGCGAGTAGGAATCAGAGAATGAGGCTAAATTGGGCTTTTTCGTTTTGTTGGGTTCGGACGGTATTATGCATCTAAAGGTCGGGCTTCTCAGGGGGGGCAGCGTTCGAGGCGGAAAGATTCCCGTGGCTCCAGCATGGAGGCCTCTCGCAAAGCCACTCGGAGGAGGAGGAGGAAGAGGAGGAAGAGGAGGAGGAGGAGGAGGAGGATGAGGAGGAGGAAGAGCAGGAGGAGGAGGAGGAAGCGGCGGCCATGGCGGCTGAACCGAGGGGATTATGAGCGTGATTGGCCTCCGGTGGGGCTCCACGCCACCCGGGGCCTGGCGGACCCTGGCATCACTGGGGCCGCTCCGCTCACGGGACAGTTGTCTTCATTGGTTGCAGTCGTCCACTCGCTCTTTATGGATGAGCGCCGAGAAACACATGTCGCTGCAAACACGCGGCTCTAAGCTGCGGGTGGGCGGGGGGGTTTGGGAGGCCGGTGGCGTGGTTGTGTCGCTGATGAGAAAACGGCGGCGACGACTGACCATGGCCACCGCGCACGTTCCCGTGGCAACGGCGGCTTCCCAAGGCAGCGGGCGGACGCGGAGCGGCGTGGGGCGGTGAAGAGGCTCGTGGAACGGAGGACGATTGGAGCCAACGTTAATATTCCTACTGAGGCTCCGGGCTGCGGCACAGCAGTACGACAGCACGAGAGGACGACAGGACGACAGGACGACAGGACGACAGGACGACAGGACGACAGGACGACAGGACGAGCTCCGTCTGGCTGAAAGTAGAAGCGGACATTTGTAAAAGTGGGCTTTACTAAACTGAGTGACATCAGTTTTCACTTTTGATAGATAGACAGGCAGAAAGATAGACACACAGACAGACAGACAGTTCAGACAGACAGACAGACAGATAGACATAGATAGATACATAGATAGATAGATAGATGGATAGATAGATAGACAGACAGACAGACAGACAGACAGACAGACAGACAGACAGACAGACAGACAGACAGACAGACAGACAGACAGACAGACAGATACTGTAGATAGATAGATAGATAGATAGATAGATAGATAGATAGATAGATAGATAGATAGATAGATAGATAGACAGACAGACAGACAGACAGACAGACAGACAGGTAGATAGATAGATAGACAGATAGATAGATAGATAGATAGATGGATAGATAGATAGATAGATAGATAGATGGATAGATAGATAGACAGACAGACAGACAGACACTGTAGATAGACAGATAGATAGATAGATAGATAGATAGATAGATAGACAGACAGACAGACAGACAGACAGACAGATAGATAGACAGATAGACAGATCGATAGATAGGTAGATAGATAGATAGATAGATAGATAGACAGACAGACAGACAGACAGATAGATAGATAATATGGAAGGACAAATATAAATGTATGCTGGGATATGCAGGTAAATTTAGACATTTATTTTAATTCTGAGGGCTGACTCACCCTGGTGCGTGTGGGTATACCGCTGTCCTCACAGCAGCTGGCATCACACGTCTGTGTATTAATCCAAATTGTGACTAGGTGTTGTGGACGGTGTTGTAGCGGAGTTCCAGCGTGTTCTCCTCTCTGCTCGGACAGTTAATTATTACATTACATTTAGCAGACGCTTTTATCCAAAGCGAGTTAATAAACTGCTTGTATTTCGAGTCTCTGTCTTAAATTCCTTTTTTTAAAGACGCCGCCGTGCCGTCTCCCAGCAGCCGAACAGCCGGGACGCGTCCTACGAGTTTCATGTGACCTTAACAGAGGTGAACAAAATCACATTTTGTTTTTGTAACTCCTTCCACAAATTCAACCTGGTGTGGACGAAACTATCTATCATTCATGTGGGTTTGATGGTTTCTGAGCGCCAGACACTTCCACTGCCATTTTGTTCTGAACAAAAACAATAGGGCTCCCGCCCCCTAAATATGAAAAAATATTAAATCAAATTAAAAAAAAAAATATATATATATAGATATATATATATAGATATATATATAGATATATATATATATATATATAAAAAGAAAAAAAGTGTCAATGTATGAAACTGAAATTTAAAGTAAAAAAAATAATAACATTATTATCCCATGATAGTTATTTATTCTGGATTCTTCGCATTGTTTATATTCATTTTCTTTCTTTAATTCCTTTATTTTTTTCGTTATTTCATTTTAGACTTGTTTTCAGTTCAACATTCAAACATTGTTTTGATTCATAATTATATTTTGTCAATCCAATCCAATCCAATCTAATCCAATCCAGTCATCTATATTTTTCTATCCTTTTTATCCCTGAACCCTCCCCAGGGAAACCTCCAGGACAAAGCGTCTCTTTGGCTCAAAGCTTCAAGTTTCAAAACCTTGTACACTCCACGGATCAAGGAACCGCTTTCCGACCGTCCCACGGACGAGAGCGAAGCGGCTAAAGGTCTCAGAGGCGCGGCCCAAGTTCTGCTGAAGTGGAAGACAAATAAAATAGAACAGATATGAAAAAATAAATGAAAATCCCGTCCTCCTTCTGAGTGGAAAAGAAGTAAACACTGAGCTGACGTGGGCGATGCAGCATGGAGGAGAAGATAGAGAGAAATTAAAGGAGAGGTCTCTGACCCCACACACACACACACACACACACACACACACACACACACACACACACACATACACACTCGGTGTGACCTCTCCCAAGAGCACAGGAAGTTTAACGGAGGTTGACAATCTATAAAAAAAAAAGTAAAAAAACAAAACAAACTCAGGGGAGAGAGGAGGAGAATGGTAATTTGGCTGCAGAACACAGCATTTCTAATCTCCTTTAAGGTGTGTTTTTACTCATCCTGCTGCAATTTGCATCCCCCCGCCCCCCTTCCTCCCCCCCGCGTCGCTGCCCAATTATTATCACGCCGCACGTCAGACGGCGGAGACTCAAACTCAAATTGTCCAAAAAATAAAATAAAATAAAAATGCGAAACAAATTGAAGCTGAGGAATAAAAGCTTTGTGCAGGTGAGGATGAGGTGAAGACTCCGGGGGACAGTTGTTCTCTCTTAGAACGTCATTTCTTTAAAAATAAAAAAATAAAAAAAATATATAATAATTATCTTTAAGTGCTCCCAAAATGTGCTGGAGAGAGAGGTGAAGCAAAACCAAAAGGGTGACGCGTGGTAACAAGTGGGAAACACTGTGGAAGGTTTCAGAGTGTCAGGGAACACTTTGTCTCTGCTGTGTTCCTGTTCGTGTTTGTTTTAGTTTTAGTTTTAGTCTCAGTTTAGTTTTAGTTTTAGTTTAAGTTTCAGTTTTAGTTTTAGTATTAGTTTCAGTTTTAGTTTCAGTATTATTTTAAGCTGTCTTTACCTTCCTCGTCACTCCACCTGTATTTAACCTGTTCCCGGTTCACTCAGTCCTTGTCAGATGGTCGTTGTATCCACTGTGTCAACACCACATGCATCGAATCTACCCCGTCTTCAGACGACCTGCCCTACTCAACCTATGTACCCTGCCCTGGACTGGACCTTCCTACACTGATCTACCTGCCTGACCGTCCTACACCGATCTATCTGCCTAACCTTTCTACATCGATCTACCTGCCTGACCTTCCTACACAGATCTACCTGCCTGACCTTCCTACACCAATCTACCTGCCTGACCTTCCTACACTGATCTACCTACCTGACCTTCCTACACTGATCTACCTTCCCGACCATTCCCCGCCTGCCTGCCTGCCTGCCTGCCAGTCCTGTGTTAGCTTCCTGCCCGGATCGTTCCGTCTGAAGGAAGGTCCGGTCTTCGTCCCAACCTTCCCAGCCGCTGTGTTATCTCCTTCGCCCCTTGTCTCCCTGCGATAAACCACAGTGTGTTATGACAGTATCCTGACAGTTTTACTTTCAGTTTCAGTTTGAGTGTTAGTGTCAGTGTTCGTGTTTGTTTCAGCTTTTATAGTAGTGATTTTCGCCGGCTTCCTGGAAGCATCGCGCAGCGTCAGAAGAAACACGTTTGAAACAGTCCTTAAAATGATGTTTTATGGGCTGGGGGGGGGTTTGGAGGCGGTGATCCAGTCACACTTTAAATATCAGCAGCGGCAGACGCCTCACATGTCGGCCCGGCAGTAGAAACACCTTCCTTCTCCCTCTCTCCTTCCTTCCCTGCCCTCTCTCTCTTTCCTCCCCTCCCTCCTTCTCTCCTTCCTCCCCTCTTGCTCTCTCTCTCTCTGGCCGCCCGGAACAAACGAGGCCCATGAAAGCATTCAAAATGGATCTGGTATGAATATTCAACAACAACACCAGCAACAACAAAAAAAAAAACCTAGATTCCTAATTTTCACCTTCCTCCTCCACGCCGCCGCCCCGCCCCGCTGCCGCCCCGCCGCCGCCGCTTTTTCTTTTACTGCATAATTAATGTGCGAAGTGAGGAGTGTGAATTTGTTTGTGTTGCATAATAAAGAAGACAACTCCTTTCTTTTGTACTGTTTAGGAAAAACATTATGGAAAATCA
>NC_137195.1:3585887-3588387 GCF_960531495.2 Zeus faber
TACAATCTGTAATATTTCACAAACTGACCAGGACATATCAGTGGGGTCCACTCAGTCCACAGCGGTCTCGATGGCTGCTGAGACCAGCTCTCCAAACATTCGGTCCTGTCGGGTCCGGTCCAATCTCCCTGTCTAGGAGGACACGCCCCCTCACCCTCAGACCTGTCAATCTCTGCTCAAGCCCCGCCCCCTGTTCTCTGCCGCTTATATCCCCAAACTGGTGTGACGAAAGCCTTCTGTGGAGGAGCCTCACGTTTGGCCGATGTTGTTGTAGTTTCTATGGCTTCCGACAGAGGGC
Organism: Zeus faber; assembly: GCF_960531495.2. Taxonomy (NCBI): domain Eukaryota; kingdom Metazoa; phylum Chordata; class Actinopteri; order Zeiformes; family Zeidae; genus Zeus; species Zeus faber. Next base: position 3,586,186 of record NC_137195.1, read on the forward strand.
GTGGCATGTCCAAAATTACTGCTCGTGTTTTTAATTATTGTAATATTTATAATTTTGTGATCCTATTTCCCTCAAACTCCACTTCCCTCCTGGGGGCGCCTCCCCCGCCTTCCCAGCTCTCGCTGCTCTTTTGTCGCACATCTTTCCCTTCTGTTCCCGTCTCTCCCTTTACCCAGGGGAGGGTCACCTCATCCCAGCTCCCGGCTCCCAACGGAGCCAAGCGCACACACACACACACACACACACACACACACACACACACACACACACACACACGCGCGCGCGCACGCACACACACACACACACATATCCAATCTCCGCCCTGTGCCGTGTTCCTGTGGTGATCTCTCCCAAAGGGAATTCCCAGCAAAGACAATGGGCAGCTTACCAGGGTAAACAAAGCCCCGGTGCCACGTGCACACACACACACACACACACACACACACACACACACACACACACACACACACAAGGTGAGCGAACGCTGCCGCAGCGGAATGAGAAGCCACAATAGTCTAGCCGACGCCAGCCGCGTCTCCCTCTGTTCTCCAGATATTTACAATCAACGGTGAAATAATCACACCGACAATATCACGTTGTGGTTCCCCGCTGCCGCTGTGATTTATTCATACAACCGCTATGGCTTGTGGGTAAAAAAAAAGGAAAAAAGAAAAAGAAATCCACAGGAGCGAATTTTCGTAAACACCCGCCAGAAAAGAGCGGAGCCTCAGCATGAAAAGGTAATAGACGGCGGTTGGGGCGGGAGGAGAGCCCGACGTCACGGCCGGGTGGAGGGGTCTCCCAGAGGTTGCAGATGCGGGAGGGTGGTTCGCCCCTCCGTTTCACATCCGCTTACCGCCTGTTTGCCTCTCAGCGTAATGTCTGTTCACAAGATGAAAGAAGAGGGAGAGTGGCGGCCCCGCTCCGACATGGAACGCCGTTATGGAATTAGGCCGATAAAAGGGCCTTGCGACCGGGGGGGGGGGGGGGTCTGGCCTCCCAGGGTTATTAATAGCATCCTTGCTGCATGTCACCAACACCCAGATCGCCCGCAACCCACGTCAGGTTCCTGAGAACCAGAGCTTCAGGAAGGGGGGGGGGGGGGGGGGGGGGAGTTGGTGGCTGGTGGTGGATGGTGGTGGGGGGGCACGTGGCTGCCGTCTGGAGCCAGAGGTTAATTTTCTGTTGGTTGGCGGCTGCCTTCAGAGCGGGCGAGCGCAGGAAAAATGAGGCGCGGCTGAAACAAATAGCAGCGTCAGGTGAGATGTGTGGCCTTCGCTTAAACAGACCCATAAATCAGAGGGATGACTCGGAGAGAGAGATAGGGGGGAGGGAGGGAGTGGGAGAGAGAGAGGGGGGAGGGAGGGAGGGAGAGAGAGAGGGGGAAGGCACAACACGTGCAGCCACAGCAACCTTTCGAAAAAGCCCCCCCCCCCCTCGCCCGCAAACCTCTGCTCCTCTGGGTTCGGGGCTCGTTGTTTTTTTTTCCTGCTGCTCTGCAGGGGGTTCTCGGGGCGGGGACCCCTGCACCCGCTGACCCCCGTCCCTCCTCCCTCATCCCACGTACTGCATCCTGCTCCGCTGTTCATTTTGTCCGTGCGTGCATTACAGCGGCAGGCAACGTTCGGGCGGAGACGCTGCAGGGCGGGGGAGGGCGGGGGAGGGCGGGGGAGGGCGGGGGAGGGCGGGGGCGGCGGCGAGGGCAGGAAGGGAAGCCGCGCATTCTTCACTTGCGCATTTCCGCTTTTCACTCCACAGAGGTGACGTCATGCTCTGGGTATCTGGGTCTGATACCCTGTGAACAAAACTGACTCCACCTCCAGGTTGGACACACATGATGTGCTCCACATGATGCACGTTTTACCAACTCAGTATTTTTTACTACACGATGTGGTGTCTTTAGTGATTAAAACAAGATTTGGAAAGAAAATAAAGAACATTAAATGTATAAAAGATAAAAACGTGACGTAGAAAGTTTGACTGACTTCCAGAATGAAAAGTCAAAGTGCTTTGTTTCAGGTTCATGTGCTTGAGGAGTTGTGAAAACAGATCTGTCCTAAACTCGAAAAATCAGAATGTGTTTCATTGAATTCACTTTTCTTGTTGTATTTTTCAAAGTCTGAGATGTTAAATATGATTTTAATTTAACAAAGAAATGATACACATAGCACCCAAATCACCCAAAACCCAATGTTTTCACTA
>NC_137195.1:3615887-3618387 GCF_960531495.2 Zeus faber
CCCGGGGGAAGGACACGCCCCCATGGGAAAAATGCGGAAAAGACATTTCACAGCCTCCATCTGCTTGTGTGTGCGTGTGCGTGTGCATGCGTGTGCATGCGTGTGCGTGTGTGTGTGTGTGTGCGTGTGTGTGTGTGTGCATGCGTGTGTGTGTGTGTGTGTGTGTGTGCGTGTGTGTGCGCGTGTGTGTGTGTGTGTGTGAATGTGCGTCGGCCCTAGCTGCACCTAATGTATGTGTTGTGGTGTGTGTGTGTGTGTGTGTGTGTGTGTGTGTGTGTGTGTGTGTGCAAGCTGAAGCTCGTCCAGTTTAATCAAATTAAACAAACACAAACACACAAAAAGCAAAACTCCACAAATCTTCAGATTTTTGAAAACAAGTGTGGTTTGGACTGGCATCTGAGTCACAGTCAAAAACTGTGCTTGCATTTCAGCAAGGTTTTCCAGGTCGTGGTCATTGTGTCATTGTGTCGTTGTGTCATTGTGTTATTGTGTTATTGTGTCATTGTGTCATTGTGTCGTTGTGTTATTGTGTCGTTGTGTTATTGTGTCGTTGTGTTATTGTGTCGTTGTGTTATTGTGTTGTTGTGTTATTGTGTCGTTGTGTCATTGTGTTATTGTGTCATTGTGTTATTGTGTCGTTGTGTCATTGTGTTATTGTGTCATTGTGTTATTGTGTCGTTGTGTCATTGTGTTATTGTGTCATTGTGTTGTTGTGTCGTTGTGTTGTTGTGTCATTGTGTCGTTGTGTCATTGTGTTATTGTGTCGTTGTTTTTATTATGTCGTTGTGTTATTGTGTTATTGTGTCATTGTGTCATTGTGTCATTGTGTCGTTGTGTTATTGTGTCGTTGTGTTATTGTGTCGTTGTGTTATTGTGTCGTTGTGTTATTGTGTTGTTGTGTTATTGTGTCGTTGTGTCATTGTGTTATTGTGTCATTGTGTTATTGTGTCGTTGTGTCATTGTGTTATTGTGTCATTGTGTTATTGTGTCGTTGTGTCATTGTGTTATTGTGTCATTGTGTTGTTGTGTCGTTGTGTTGTTGTGTCATTGTGTCGTTGTGTCATTGTGTTATTGTGTCGTTGTTTTTATTATGTCGTTGTGTTATTGTGTTATTGTGTCATTGTGTCATTGTTTCGTTGTGTCATTGTGTCGTTGTGTAATTGTGTCGTTGTTTTTATTATGTCGTTGTGTTATTGTGTTATTGTGTCATTGTGTCATTGTTTCGTTGTGTCATTGTGTCGTTGTTTTTATTATGTCGTTGTGTTATTGTGTTATTGTGTCATTGTGTCATTGTTTCGTTGTGTCGTTGTGTAATTGTGTCGTTGTTTTTATTATGTCGTTGTGTTATTGTGTTATTGTGTCATTGTGTCATTGTTTCGTTGTGTCATTGTGTCGTTGTGTTATTGTGTCGTTGTGTTATTGTGTCGTTGTGTTATTGTGTCGTTGTGTCGTTGTGTTATTGTGTCGTTTTGTCATTGTGTCATTGTGTTATTGTGTCGTTGTGTTATTGTGTCGTTGTGTCATTGTGTTATTGTGTCATTGTGTTATTGTGTCGTTGTGTCATTGTGTTATTGTGTCATTGTGTTATTGTATCGTTGTGTCATTGTGTTATTGTGTCATTGTGTTGTTGTGTCGTTGTGTTGTTGTGTCATTGTGTCGTTGTGTCATTGTGTTATTGTGTCGTTGTTTTTATTATGTCGTTGTGTTATTGTGTTATTGTGTCATTGTGTCATTGTTTCGTTGTGTCATTGTGTCGTTGTGTTATTGTGTCGTTGTGTTATTGTGTCGTTGTGTCATTGTGTCATTGTGTCATTGTGTCGTAGTGTCATTGTGTTATTGTGTCGTTGTGTCATTGTGTTATTGTGTTGTTGTGTCATTGTGTCATTGTGTTATTGTGTCGTTGTGTCATTGTGTTATTGTGTCGTTGTGTCATTGTGTCATTGTGTTATTGTGTCGTTGTGTCATTGTGTTATTGTGTCGTTGTGTCATTGTGTCATTGTGTCGTTGTGTCGTTGTGTTATTGTGTCGTTGTGTTATTGTGTCGTTGTGTTATTGTGTCGTTGTGTCATTGTGTCGTTGTGTTATTGTGTCGTTGTGTCATTGTGTTATTGTGTCATTGTGTTGTTGTGTCGTTGTGTCGTTGTGTCGTTGTGTCGTTGTGTCATTGTGTCGTTGTGTCGTTGTGTCGCTGTGTTATTGTGTTATTGTGTCGTTGTGTCAACAATCGAGAAAAAGTGGAACTTAAATGTACGACAAAATATTTCAAACTTCAACAAGAGAAGGAATACGAGTCAAATCTGTTGCAATGTCTGTTTTATGCACAAATACACACACACACACACACACACACACACACACACACACACACACACACACACACACACACACACACACACACACACACACACACACACACACACACACACACACACATCTACACGTGTGAATACACACAAACACTCTGACATTGACGAAGACGGAAAAATGCAAATCGGCAGCT
>NC_137195.1:3620739-3638239 GCF_960531495.2 Zeus faber
GGAGTGAGGGGGGGAGAGAGGGAGAGAGAGAAAAGGGGGGGAGAGGGGGAGAGAGAGAGGTGGGAGAGAGAGGGAGGGAGAGAGGGAGAGAGAGAGGGGGGAGGGGGGGGGGGGGGTATCAATATATCACAAGCATCACTGAACTTCTTGTTTTCAGGTCGATCTTCCTGAAAATAATTCCATCAAATCGCTCGAACTACGTCCTGTTCCCCCCGAGTCTGATGCAGCACAATCACTACTTTTATTCTGAAAAGCCACTTCCTGTTTCCCCTCCAGACCACTCTACGTCGACTCCACCTCCATTCTCCTCCACGTCTACTCCACTTTCCACTGCCTCTACTCTACTCCGCCTCTGTTCTCTTCTGTTCTCCTCGACTCCACCTCCACTCTGCCTCCCTCCCATTTACCTCCCTCTTCTCCACCTCTTCTCTACCTCTACCCCACCCCTACTTCACTTCCGTTCCACTCCACCCCACCTCTTCTCCACCTCTTCTCTACCTCTACCCCACCCCTACTCCACTTCTGTTCCACTCCACCCCACCTCTTCTCTACCTCTACCCCACCCCTACTCCACTTCCGTTCCACTCCACCCCACCTCTTCTCTACCTCTACCCCACCCTACTCCACTTCTGTTCCACTCCACCCCACCTCTTCTCCAACTCTGCTTTACTTTTATTCTACTCTACTTCTACTCGACTCAACCTCAACCTCCCTGCAACACCTCCCTCTACTCTTCTCCACCTCTACTCTCGTTCTATTCTACTCAACCTCCCTGCTACACCTCCCTCTGCTCCACCTTTTTCTCCCCACTCACTCTGCTTCTATTCTACTCTACTCCACCTCCTCTCCACCTCTACTCTAGTTCTATTCCACTCATCCTCCCTGCTACACCTCCCTCTGCTCCACCCCTTTCTCTCCCCTACTCTACTTCTATTCTACTCCACCTCTTCTCCACCTCTACTCTAGTTATATTCTACTCATCCTCCCTGCTACACCTCCCTCTGCTCCACCATTTTCTCTCCACCTACTCTACCTCTATTCTACTCTACTCCACCTCTTCTCCACCTCTACTCTAGTTATATTCTACCCAACCTCCCTGCTACACCTCCCTCTGCTCCACCCTTTTCTCTCCACCTACCTCTATTCTACTGTACTCCTCCTCCACTCCACAGAGGAAAACCTAGGAGCTCCGTCAGTGCCTTGACGGAGGCGCATGGTTTCATTTGAATGTCAAACGAAGCGTTTTATTGGTCCAAGACTTGAAATGAAGAAGTAAATAACTCCATCCATGTTGATCTGTTTGTCGCTGACACGACTGATGAGGTCATGTAGAATTGGGTGGGGGAGGCGGTGTCGTTATCATGTCCCTGCCGCGGACATTACTAACCCTCGTAATGAGGCCCCGGGTTTGGGTGGAAACATTTAAGGGTGGAGGGATGACATGGATGAGTCCGGAGACGCCGGCAACGCACGGCGCCGCGTCTCCGGGAGCATGAGGCTGCATAGCTCCACGCCCGGCTCAGCATCAGCCCCCGAATTAGAATGTGTGTGAATGGAAACCACACACACACAGACACACACACACACCGACACAGACAGACAGACACAGACACAGACACAGACAGACAGACAGACAGACAGACAGACAGACAGACAGACAGACAGAAAGATCTAATGCATGCAGGCACACATGCAGGAACATGCACAAGCACTGAATATATACACACACTAACACACACTCTCTCTCCTCCATGCACACACACTCATTTCTCTCACACACACTCACACACTCAGGCACATGCTCGGCCTCAATATGCAAAGCCCCCGTGTGCTGGTTGAGGGATGGAGGGGGGGGGGGGGGGGGGTGGTGTGGGGGGGTGCTGCTGTGAATACTCATCTAAGCCTGGCAGAGCCACTGCCGAACCCCCCCCCCCCCCCCCCCCCCACCTCCCATTAACCCTGGGGCCAGGGGCCGATGTGCACGGGACACACATACACAAGCGGAAGCACCAGGGGTGTAGCACGGGGGTGTAAAGGTGCAGCCACAGAGGAAACAGCCTCACTGTGGCCCTCTGCTGGCCGCTGCCGGAAAAGCTGCCAACGATGGAGAGCAGGAGAAGAGCTGGTCTGAGTAAAAACACCATGACATGTCAACATGTCAACATGTCAACATGTCAACATGTCAACATGACAACATGCCAACAACATGCCAACATGTCAACATGTCAACGTGTCAACATGCCAACACGTCAACATGCCAACATGTCAACATGCCAACATGCCAACATGCCAACATGTCAACATGCCAACATTTCAACATGCCAACATGTCAACATGTCAACATGCCAACATGCCAACATGTCAACATGCCAACATACCAACAACATGCCAACATGTCAACATGCCAACATGCCAACAGGCCAACATGCCAACATGTCAACATGTCAATATGTAAAACAAGCCAACATGTAAAACAAGCCAACATGTCAACGTGTCAACGTGTCAACGTATCAACATGCCAACATGCCAACATGACAACATGTCAACATGTCAACAAGCCAACATGTCAACATGTCAACATGTCAACATGCCAACAGCCCAACATGCCAACATGTCAACATGTCAACATGCCAACATGCCAACATGTCAACATGTCAACATGCCAACATGTCAACATGCCTACATGTCAACAAGCCAACATGCCAACATGCCAACATGTCAACATGTCAACTTGTCAACATGCCAACATGCCAACAGGCCAACATGGCAACATGCCAACATGGCAACATGCCAACATGCCAACATGTCAACATGTCAACATGCCAACATACCAACAACATGCCAACAAGTCAACATGCCAACAGGCCAACATGCCAACATGCCAACATGCCAACATGTCAACATGTCAATGTGTCAACGTATCAACATGCCAACATGCCAACATGCCAACATGCCAACATGCCAACATGCCAACATGTCAACATGTCAACAAGCCAACATGTCAACATATCAACATGCCAACAGGCCAACAGGCCAACACGTCAACATGCCAACATGTCAACATGTCAACATGCCAACAGGCCAACACTTCAACATGCCAACATGTCAACATGCAAACATGCCAACATACCAACAACATGCCAACATGTCAACATGTCAACATGCCAACAGGCCAACATGTCAACATGCCAACATGCCAACATGTCAACATGTCAACATGTCAACATGCCAACAGGCCAACACGTCAACATGCCAACATGTCAACATGTCAACATGTCAACATGACAACATGCCAACAACATGCCAACATGTCAACATGTCAACGTGTCAACATGCCAACACGTCAACACGCCAACATGCCAACATGCCAACATGCCAACATGCCAACATGTCAACATGCCTACATGTCAACATGTCAACATGCCAACATGTCAACATGCCAACATGCCAACATATCAACAGGTCAACATGTCAACATGCCAACATACCAACAACATGCCAACAAGTCAACATGCCAACAGGCCAACATGCCAACATGCCAACATGCCAACATGTCAACATGTCAATGTGTCAACGTGCCAACAGGCCAACACGTCAACATGCCAACATGTCAACATGTCAACATGCCAACAGGCCAACACTTCAACATGCCAACATGTCAACATGCAAACATGCCAACATACCAACAACATGCCAACATGTCAACATGTCAACATGCCAACATGCCAACATGACAACATGTCAACATGCCAACATGTCAACATGTAAACAAGCCAACATGCCAACATGTCAACAAGCCAACATGTCAACCTATCAACATGTCAACATGCCAACAGGCCAACACGTCAACATGCCAACATGTCAACATGTCAACATGCCAACAGGCCAACACTTCAACATGCCAACATGTCAACATGCAAACATGCCAACATACCAACAACATGCCAACATGTCAACATGTCAACATGCCAACAGGCCAACAGGCCAACATGTCAACATGCCAACATGCCAACATGTCATCATGTCAACATGCCAACAGGCCAACACGTCAACATGCCAACATGTCAACATGTCAACATGACAACATGCCAACAACATGCCAACATGTCAACATGTCAACGTGTCAACATGCCAACACGTCAACACGCCAACATGTCAACATGCCAACATGCCAACATGCCAACATGTCAACATGCCTACATGTCAACATGTCAACATGCCAACATGTCAACATGCCAACATGCCAACATATCAACAGGTCAACATGTCAACATGCCAACATACCAACAACATGCCAACAAGTCAACATGCCAACAGGCCAACATGCCAACATGCCAACATGCCAACATGTCAACATGTCAATGTGTCAACGTGCCAACAGGCCAACACGTCAACATGCCAACATGTCAACATGTCAACATGCCAACAGGCCAACACTTCAACATGCCAACATGTCAACATGCAAACATGCCAACATGCCAACATGTCAACATGTAAACAAGCCAACATGCCAACATGTCAACAAGCCAACATGTCAACCTATCAAAATGTCAACATGCCAACAGGCCAACACGTCAACATGCCAACATGTCAACATGTCAACATGCCAACAGGCCAACACTTCAACATGCCAACATGTCAACATGCAAACATGCCAACATACCAACAACATGCCAACATGTCAACATGTCAACATGCCAACAGGCCAACAGGCCAACATGTCAACATGCCAACATGCCAACATGTCAACATGTCAACATGCCAACAGGCCAACACGTCAACATGCCAACATGTCAACATGTCAACATGACAACATGCCAACAACATGCCAACATGTCAACATGTCAACGTGTCAACATGCCAACACGTCAACACGCCAACATGTCAACATGCCAACATGCCAACATGCCAACATGTCAACATGCCTACATGTCAACATGTCAACATGCCAACATGTCAACATGCCAACATGCCAACATATCAACAGGTCAACATGTCAACATGCCAACATACCAACAACATGCCAACAAGTCAACATGCCAACAGGCCAACATGCCAACATGCCAACATGCCAACATGTCAACATGTCAATGTGTCAACGTGCCAACAGGCCAACACGTCAACATGCCAACATGTCAACATGTCAACATGCCAACAGGCCAACACTTCAACATGCCAACATGTCAACATGCAAACATGCCAACATACCAACAACATGCCAACATGTCAACATGTCAACATGCCAACATGCCAACATGACAACATGTCAACATGCCAACATGTCAACATGTAAACAAGCCAACATGCCAACATGTCAACAAGCCAACATGTCAACCTATCAACATGTCAACATGCCAACAGGCCAACACGTCAACATGCCAACATGTCAACATGTCAACATGCCAACAGGCCAACACTTCAACATGCCAACATGTCAACATGCAAACATGCCAACATACCAACAACATGCCAACATGTCAACATGTCAACATGCCAACAGGCCAACAGGCCAACATGTCAACATGCCAACATGCCAACATGTCAACATGTCAACATGCCAACAGGCCAACACGTCAACATGCCAACATGTCAACATGTCAACATGACAACATGCCAACAACATGCCAACATGTCAACATGTCAACGTGCCAACATGCCAACACGTCAACACGCCAACATGTCAACATGCCAACATGCCAACATGTCAACATGCCTACATGTCAACATGTCAACATGCCAACATGTCAACATGCCAACATGCCAACATATCAACAGGTCAACATGTCAACATGTCAACATACCAACAGGTCAACATGTCAACATGTCAACATGCCAACATGTCAACATGTCAACATGCCTACATGTCAACAAGCCAACATGCCAACATGCCAACATGTCAACATGCCAACATGTCAACATGCCGACATGTCAACAGGCCAACATGTCAACATGCCAACATGTCAACATGTCAACATGTCAACATGTCAACATGCCAACATGTCAACATGTCAACATGCCAACATGTCAACATGTCAACATGTCAACACGGATGTGTCTTGGACCCATCGGTTTTAGTGGCACGAGATGGTGTCCATATGTTATGTTATGTTATGTTGTGTTATGTTTTCATACGTTTTATTTTCATATGTTATGTGATATTATGTTTTCGTATGTTATGTTGTGTTTTGTTTTCGTATGTTATGTTATCTTTTCATGTGTTGTTTTTGTATGTTATGTTATGTTTTGTTTTCATATGTTATGTCATGTTATGGCATGGTATGGTTTGTCATGGTATGGTATATTGTGGTATGTCATGTCATGTCATGTCATTTCTTGTCATGTCGTGTTCTGTTGTGTTGTGGTCTGTCATGTCACGGTATGCTATGCTATGCTATGCAATGCTATGCTATGCTATGCTATGCTATGCTATGCTATGCTATGCTAAGTTATGCTATGTTATGTTATGTTATGTTATGTTATGTTATGTTATGTTATGTTATAGTATAGTATAGTATAGTATAGTATAGTATAGTATAGTATGGTATGGTATGGTATGGTATGGTGTCGTGTCATGTCATGTTATGTTGTGTTCTGTTTCAACCTCTTCAACATCAGCGTCAGCTTTGCAAACATTCCTTGATGGCTCAGAAATGCTTCCTAATATCAGTCAGCGTTCCAAATTTTTTGACAGATAATAAACAACACACGGACGGCCCAAATGTAGACAATTAGAACAGAAATGCACACACACACACACACACACGCACACACACACAGTTTCCAAACACACAGAGACCTAGATACACATGTTTACACGAAGCTCATCCATATATAGCGCACAAATGCAATTAACCATTCAAGTCAACATAAGTCAACAACACAACACATTTTATACTAATAAACATAAATTAAGCCTTTCAGCACACACACACACACACACACACACACACACACACACACACACACACACACACACACACACACACACACACACACACACACACACACACACACGTGGGTATACAGTCTTTCAAAACATCCATTTGCTGTCCATGCACACACACAGAAATTTGAAAAATATGCATGTACACAAAACAGACCTAGAAATGCTCACAAGCTAGCCCTGTGTGTGTGTGTGTGTGTGTGTGTGTGTGTGTGTGTGTGTGTGGAGGGGGGGGGTCACCATGACCAAAAGTAAAGTTTTAATTCGTTCCTCTGGGACGCTGCTTACTCACTCTGCCCCCTGAGGAATGTCTCCCTGTGAAATCTATTCAAATCACCTCCTCCCGTCTCCCCCGTCTCCTATTATTACATTTCACATACCCCCCCCCCCCCCCCCCCATCACAAAATGACAAATCACCACACACTTCCCTAAAATACTTTCCAGACATTTCCTTGTTCGGGAAGGAGGAAGGAATCTGTTTTCTACCAAAGTTACTTTGAAAGTAATTTGACAGACTGACTGTCTCAGATGTAATGACTGTTACTATTATTGTAACTGTTACATTACTGTTACTATTAATGTAAATGTTACATTACTGTTATTATTAATGTAACTGTAACTGTTACATTACTGTTACTATTATTGTAACTGTTACATTACTGTTATTATTAATGTAACTGTTACATAACTGTTACTATTAATGTAACTGTTACATTACTGTTATTATTAATGTAACTGTAACTGTTACATTACTGTTGTTATTAATGTAACTGTTACATTACTGTTGTTATTAATGTAGCTGTTACATTACTGTTACTATTAATGTAACTGTTACATTACTGTTGTTATTAATGTAACTGTTACATTACTGTTACTATTAATGTAACTGTTACATTACTGTTACTATTAATGTAATTGTTACTTTTACATTACTGTTATTATTAATGTAACTGTTACTGTTACATTACTGTTACTAATAATGTAACTGTAACTGTTACATTACTGTAACAATTAATGTAACTGTAACTGTTACATTGCTGTTACTATAAATGTAACTGTTACTGTTAATGTAACTGTTACTGTTAAATCACTGTTACTGTTAATGTAACTGTAACTGTTACATTGCTGGTACTATTTATGTACCAGCCGTACAGTAATGTAACTGTAACTGTTACATTACTGTTACTATTAATGTAACTGTAACTGTTACAAGACTGTTACTCTTAATGTAACTGTTACTGTTAATGTAACTGTTACAATTAATGTAACTGTAAGTGTTTGATGTCATCCAACAGGCTTTCAGCGTCAGTTCTGTGTTGAATTTAATCTCTAAACTTTCGCTGATTTCACCTCATCAGTTGACAAAGATCTGAAATCATCAATCTAGTTGATAAATCTTCACTCATATTAGATCTACAAGATGGAATTCAAAAGTTTGTTCTGATTTCCGTAAGGCTCTGCCTCGGATCTGGACACTGCACAGGGATGTTTTGTTTTATTCAATCAACGCCGGAAAATAAAATAAATGTAATAAACACATCTAAAATAAAAATAAAAATGTATTGGTTTTTATTTTCTATTCATTATTTTGTTGTTTCCTCTGAGTGTACGTGGGCCAGTCCGCACCCAGAGCGATGCGACTGGACCAGCCGGACAGTCCTCAGTGCGCCGGGGGTGGAGTGACCGTGGTCTTACTTCTGGACCAATCACTGTGCACTTACATCATTTAGGTTCCTCTTGCACCGGTTAGTTCCTGTCCTGGAGTAGGAGCTAAATGAGTCCCTCAAAACGAGTTCTAAGAACTACCACCGTTCCTAGTTCCTGCAGTGCGTACACCAAAAAAGGGACGGTTCCTCCAAAAGGTCTTAGAACAATGAAAAAGTTCCTTGGTGCCAAAACGCCTAGAATTAAGGGTCCGGCCAAGTGGCGTCATTAGCGGTGGGCATTGGTGGCTTCAGCCTTGAATAGCCCCACAGGGCAGCCCCCGATCGCACCCTCCCTGACGGAACCGACTGTGCCCACCAGCGATGGGGTTCCCATCTGTGGCTTTGTTTGACTGTGTTTCCTTATGGAACCAAACAAGCAACGTGCGTAATGAGGACACATTCTCCGCCCGTCACTCTCCTTGGTCTGCGCCAGTCAACCGCAGTACGCACGGACATGGTTGAGGTCTCTTTGGAACCGAGACGTTTCAAACGTCAGATGTACATTTGGAGCAGAAATTACTGGAAAACTGTTGCAAATGTACTGGAGGTTGAGGAACGTGGGCCTGACCTCATTTCATTTGAGCAGCTTTGTGACATCATCATCCAACGTTATATAAGACCAAGGTTGGTCTCTGGGAACTCCGTTGCATCCAGCGTTCTGCGTTTCACGAAACCCCGAATATTGCAGTCGGTCAGAGAAGGCGTTTTCGCACCGCAGCAGGCTCCTTTGGAGGAAGCATCCCTTTCTTTTGTGTTGATTTACGGAACCTCGGACACCGCTAATATGTCCCCAACATGACTCAACTGCACCCTGTGCATTGTTGCCTGCAGCTATATTTATGTTTGTTGTTGTTGTAGTTGAGACAGTGTTCCTACTTGTAAAACAATAAAAATAGAAAACGTTCTCATATTTTTACGTGGCTTGGTTGTCTCTCGATTGCGATTGGTCAATGGCGGCAATAAGCGCCCAGGTATTTCTTAAGAATCACCACTGATCTGTTAATAATGACCACTGTCGTCACGGGCCACCACTTACTGGCCCCCGCGTGGCTCCGCCTACGTGCTCATGCCAACACCAGCCCGTGGCGACATCTTCCTGCCTTCGTGGCTCACGCGCAGGATTTTTTTTGATCTTTGTTTCATTTTTAAGTGCTGCTGCTGGTCTTACCGTCAGCCTGCGTGCTTCCCGAGGCGGCGGCGGGAACGTGTTTTTGCGTGGACGTGACGTGGGCGAACTGGCCCTGTGCTTATTTGGGCGGAGAGATGAAAAAACTGCTTAAACGTGCGTCATTATTAAATACATCATATTGATTTACATGCACGCACACGCACACACACACACACACACGCACACACACACACACACACACACACACACACACACACACACACACACTGCAGCCGTACAGTCTGTGGTTTTCTCTCCGTTCCAATAAAAGCAGGTGATGAGAGCGTTCCAGGTGTAATTAGTTTATGCAGACGTATGAGGCTGGTGGGACGGTCGGTGCTGATATTACGCTTCCTCCAGCCCCGCGCTGCTACGTGCACACAAACACACCAGTTGTACAGTGATACATGCTGCCTCCCGGAGCACCCCCCCGATGGGATGGGAGATGTTGGGTGTTGGGTGGAGGGTGGAGGGTGGAGGGGGCGGAGGACTGGAAGGATGAGCGGAGGAGCGCGGCAGAGAAGCCCCACTTGATATATTCGTAATGTTCCTTAATATTTTCATTTTGATGTAATTTGTGGCCCCGGTTTTTTAAATATCCGCTCTGTAATAATGTTTAATTTCAAGGGTCAGTCTGCCAAGGAGTATATTAAAGCTGATAAAACTCATTTTCCACCGGCCCAATATCGCGCCCAGATCAGGTTAGGAGGCCAGCCTCTCTGAATATTTCATCTTTTATCATGCCGATAATGGGGAGATGACAGAGGCGCATTATTACAATGAGAGAATTGCTCATTTTCCTGACGGGGAGGGCTGGATGGCTGGCTGAATGGGTGAATGGCTGGCTGGCTGGCTGGCTGGCTGGCTGGGTGGCTGGCTGAATGGGTGAATGGGTGGCTAGTTGGCTGGCTAGGTGGCTGACTGGCTGGCTGGCTGAATAGGTGGCTGACTGGCTGAATGGGAGGCTGGATGGCTGACTGGCTGGGTGGCCGGCTAGGTGGCTGGCTGGCTGAATGGGTGGCAGACTGGCTGAATGGGTGGCTGACTGGCTGGCTGGCTGAATGGGTAGCTGGCAGGCTGGCTGGCTGAATGGGTGGCTGACTGGCTAAATAGCTGACTGGCTGAATGGGTGAATGACTGGCTGGCAGGCTGAATGGGGGGTGGCTGGCTGGCTGAATGGGTGGCTGGTTGGCTGGCTGGGTGGATGGCTAGGTGGCTGACTGGCTGGCTGGCTGAATGGGTGGGTGACTGGCTGAATGGGTGGCTGGCTGGCTGGCTGGCTGGCTGGCTGGCTGGCTGGGTGACTGGCTAGGGGGCTGAATGGCTGGCTGGCTGGCTGGCTGGCTAAATGGGTGGGTTGCTGGCTGGCTGGCTGGCTGGCTGGCTGGCTGGCTGGCTGAATGGGTCCGTGGCTGGCTGGCTGGCTGGCTGGGTGGCTGAATGGCTGCATGGGTGGCTGAATGGGTGGCTGGCTGACTGTGTCATTGTCTGATTGGCTTACTGACTCAATGCCTGCCTGACTGATTGGCTGACAGACTGACTGACTGACTGAGAGACTGACTGTGTCTGACTTACACACTGGCTGGCTGACTGGCCGCCTTACTTATTGACTGGCTGATCCTCCGATTGGCTGAATTTCTCACAACTTTCTGACTGACTGGATGACTTTCTGACTAACTAACTGACTGAATAACTGTCTGATCGAATGTCTCACAGATTTTCTGACTGTCTGGCTTTCTGGCTGGCTGCTGAAAGTGGAATGCTCTGCGGAATGTTTGCGGCAAATAAAAGCGATTCCTCCCAGAGAGAGAGAAGGTGACAATGGAGGTGGAGGAGGAAGAGAGGGGAGGGCTTGGAGGGGGAGAGAATAGAGAAGGAATAACAGAGGGAGAGGGAGAGAGAGAGGGAGGGAGAGGGAGAAGCAACTTTCTCTTATTTGATTGCGATGAATAATAAATTTGCAGGCTTGGTGATAGTTGTTGCAGAGTGTGTGTGTGTGTGTGTGTGTGTGTGTGTGTGTGTGTGCGGTGTGTCGGGTATCAGCGCTGGGATGGAGGGAGGGATGGAGGGAGGGATGGAGGGAGGGATGGAGGGTGGGATGGAGGGAGGGAGAATCCGGGTGATAATCAGTGATTTTCAGAGTGTCCCCATCCTGAATTAACCCCTTTAATTGAGCCATTAGCGGAGAACAAAGCGGGGGCTCGGCAGGGGGGAGGTTGGGGGCTCGGCAGGGGGGAGGCAGGGGGGAGTTGGGGGTGAGGAGTTGGAGGGAGTCGGGGGGGGGGTGGCGGTGGTCCCGCACCGCGACTCAACCGGAGCTGGCGACGCCTAATAAATGGACCCAATCAAGGCTGTTCTGGGGTAGCACCTGAGTCCCACACAGGTCAGAACCATTAGACCCACATTACAGCGGCTTGATAGACGGGGGCGCTACTCCCTCCGCCGCCGCCGCCCTCCACCACCTCCAGCCGCCTCCACCCACCGCCCCCAATAATGAGGATAACGAGGAGGGCATAATGGCATATTAATGTGCTGGCAGCAGGAGAGAAGCCGTGTGCCGAGAATGCAGCGGGGAGGAAGAAGCGCTCACATCCCAGGCTGCAGCAGAAGTTAAACTACCCTGAAAACACACGGCCAGCGTCAACACTCAACACTGAAAATCTTTAGTGAAAGTTAATTATACCTCCATGTGTTATTATGTTGATGAATGTACACTACATTACACTATATATCATTATATTATATTGTGCTTTTGTCCAAAGCAACTTACAACAAGTACGTCTTGTCAGTCGCAGGCAAAACCGGCTGTAGATGACGGTCACAGCTCCACCCTCTCAGGGAAAACGTGGCTTTTCTGTGTATATAATAAAAAGGACGATTTTTTGCTTTGTGAAAAAGTTAAAAGTATATTGTCCTCGAGCCCCGCCCCCCTGCAGGACTTGCACCCCAGGCGGTGCAGGACCGGGGCTAAAAGCATCATCCAGGATCCCGACATCCCAACCACGGGCTGTTCCGGTGGCTGCGGTCGGGCCGACGCCTCCGCAGCCACGAGACCAGAACAGAGAGACTCAAGAGGTCAAAAGGTCACTGAGCTCTGTCCCAAACGAGGCCTCGCCTCATGAATACTGGCTCCACCTCACTGCTGCAATACTTGCACACATTTATATTCCTTGATATTTATTATTATTTCATTCTCAGCTCGCAAACATTACACTGTTAACATGGCACAATGTACAAAATTATTATTCTTTTTTTAAATTGTACATAATTATGCTTATACTTTGTTGTCCGTCCTGTAAATAATGGCATCATTACATTATTTTTTAAAGCTATTTATAGATTTGCATTTTTATTTTGATTTACTCTTATTTTCATTCGTTTTTGCACTATGCCCAGCAGTCTCTGGAATTTGCCTTTTTTGGCAATTTCACTACATGTATGTTCAGTGCAATATGTATGTGAAGAATAAATCTTTTAAATCTTGAATATTTTGAGTCTTTGAATCTTCTTAGTAAAAGTCTCCTGGAATTGAATTACTCATGTACAAACACTTCAAAGTTGTTCTTAAGTACAAGTACGTGGCTTCCTGTTATGAACCAATCAGGTTCAACGTGGTCGTCCCGTCGCTCTGTAGTGGTTCATGCCTGTGTGTGTGTGTGTGTGTGTGTGTGTGTGTGTGTGTGTGTGTGTGTATGTGTGTGTGTGCGTGCGTGCGTGTGTGTGGTCTCACCTGCTTGACGTGGGCGGGGCTTTTCGTTTGATATTTTATCTCTTTTGCCCGTTTTGCAAATTTTAACTCATTCTCTTCCATCGAACCCGGTGCCGTGTCCTCATTTTGCAGCATTGCATCCAGTCCTAACACACAAAGTGTAGGAGTGGAAAACAGAACAAAACATATCCCGTGTTTGTGACCTCACACATGGATTTGCTCGCAGCTCCAGAGCGACGGGTCTGAATCGTGTCCGTTTTATTTTCGTCCCAGAAGTTTAAAAAGTGGATGAAATATGTGCGAGGGACATGCAGTGTTGAATCTGTGCGACAGGAAGCGTGTTGTTGATTTCCTTCTGCAGAGACACCGCGAGGCAGGACTCTGTGGACTACAGGAAGAAGACAGGGACCTGACAGGAAGTAGACAGGGACAGGACAGGAAGCAGACAGGGACCTGACAGGAAGCAGACAGGGACCTGACAGGAAGTAGACAGCCTTCTCATTTTTAGGATAAAGTCACAACACCCAACAAGCATATCAGCTTGTAGTAGTAATTCTCTGTCACCAGGACTCGGAAAACTCACTTCACCACGTCAATATGTCAGCTGATGCTGCATTCAGGGTAAACTCGGAAAATTGTAACTCGCTTCAGACATAATGGTGATGTCAAGACAAGCGACAGCATGAACTGATGCTACGTTCCATGGGAACTGGAATATTTTTAAACTATATGTATTATGAATTATTATTATTATTATTATTATTATTATTATTTAATCTTAACCAAATAAACTCTATTTGTATACAACCTTTAATGCACAACGTCCAACTGAAAGTGCGTTACAGTGGAGCAGAAATGGTCGTATTAGATAGTAGAATAGTAGATATTCTATGGACGGAGTATTAGTCTTGCTATGTGTAAGCACCGTGCTCTCCCTGAAAAGTCGCCTCTCACGTCGCCGCTGAGATCCACTCGTGTTATCGTCGGAAGCAGAAGGCCGACCTTCAACCTCCACGGGGAAGGTCATTGTTCAGCGTCTTTGACTTGTGAGAGGAGGTGAGAGCCCTGACATCATGGCACCGGGATAACAAGCTCCATCCCAGCGTCAGCACAACAAAGGAGCTTATTGTGGAGAACAGGAAGCGGACCACGCCCTGATGGGGCCGTAGTGGAGGGAGTCAGCAGTTTCAGGTTCCTGGGGGTCCACGTCAGGTGGGCATCGAGTCAGCGAGACAGCGGCTCCTCCACGTCAGACGGGCGTCCAGGCAGCGAGACAGGCGCTCTTCTCCCTCCGCAGGCTGAACACACCACATCACTTTATTGTCAAACGACGTCCTGCTGCACATTATCTACTGTATTTACATATATGAAGCTTTTATTTACACCTGAATACTATTTATACTTTCTTTTAAAACCCTTTTAATATAACTGGGTTTTTTATTACTCTAATACCGCTTTAAACTTTTCAACTTGACTGTTTACTTTGCTTACCTTTATTGCTGAAGAGAGCTTGGAACAAAATAATTTTGTTGCCAGCAACGGCTGCCACCGTGTGTTTCGTTGTGCATTGACGTTAGAGAACTCGAAACTTGAAAGGACGTCGATGGGAAACCTGAGACATGTAACATAAACAATGGAGGAGAAAAGTCTGATCATTCCAGAGAAAGAATGACTCAAAATCATCCGTTGAGGATTGACGTAACCCTCCAACATCTCCATCTAAATCAATGACACCAGGACTGAAAATGGAGATATTATTTTATTTTTATGGCTCAAGTGAAGCACTTTGAGTTGCCCTGGCGTGTGAAAGGTGCTGTGTAAATAAACATGCCTTGTCTCAGTCAGTCAATAATAATATCAGGAAATGACACACGCCCCGCCCTGACCTTTAGAAGCGACACACCTTGCCATCCCACGTCTGATCTTGCAGAATTTCGTCCTTTTTTCCACAGAAGGAAACAAGTTCCAAAACTTGGACGGATCCCACGTCCACGCACGCCAGATGGAGGTTCCCGGGGCGATGGGAACGGTCCGGGCGGAGTTTGTAGAACTGAAATGCACTGATTGAAAGGGAGGGAAAACCCTGTTGAAAAGGCGTGGCATGGACCCCATCCCCCGGCACAGACACCGTGGTTTCCCCTTCCTGCGTGTTTGAAATCCTGGTTCGGCGTCCTTCATTGCACCACGCCCCACGCCTCTTTAACCCCAGCTGAATGGAATTATCTGGTGTTTTCCGAGTCCATGAGCCAATCAGGTTCCACTTCCTGTCATCACGTGGTAATGGATCCAGCGCCCGGCTGGGAGTGCTTACGTTAACATTTGTGATTTGAAGTTGAAGCTACATAATCTCCTCAGTTGATGAAAAAAGAAATTCACGATACAACATGTTCAAAACATAAAACCATAACATACATCATCATCACAATCACAATCATATATCATCATATATCATTGATCAATATCGCCAAGATATTTACAAAATACCTATCTTGGAAAACATCATTAGCTCCCTATAGAGTAGAGATAGAGTAGAGTAGAGCAGAGGTAGAGTAGACTAGAGGTTGGTTGTAGAGTAGAGTAGAATAGAAGTAGAGTAGAGGTAGAGTAGAGTAGAGTAGAGCAGAATAGAAGTAGAGTAGAGGTAGAGTAGAGTAGAGTAGAGCAGAATAGAAGTAGAGTAGAGGCAGAGTAGACTCCCTTGTTCCTCTTTTCTTCCTTTTACAGTAAATCTGTTATTTTCCAGTTCAGGGACGTGATCTTCGTCCGTGATGTCATGGTGAATTCAAGCTCCACTTCCCTCAGTGATGTCATTATATTGTATATGCACATGAAATATTCAACTGATACAAATGTTGACCAAGAATAATATTACAAATAATTTGAATAATAATATTAATAATAATATTAATAAAAATGTTAATAATAATATTAACAACAATATTATTAATAATATTAATGGTAATAGTAATAGTAATATTGATGTTAATATTAATATTAATATTAATATTATTATTGTTATTATTATTATTATTATTATTATTATTATAAATAATGATAATAATAATAATAATAATAATAATAATAATAATAATAATAGGAATAATAATATTACTAATAATATTATTATTAATAATAATAATATTGTTTAGCACATTTTTCATCACACTTTGTCGACGACATCATGTGACACGTACGTTCACATGACTCAAGTGAAAGAAGATCTCCTTGTGTTCATGACTCCGCCCCCCAGTTCCTCCTCCTCCACCTCCTCCTCCTCCTCCCTTGAAGTTCAAGGTGCCAGACTCTCTTGGAGCAGCCAACAATCCCCCTCACCCCTCCTCACCCCCCTCACCCCCCTCACCCTCCTCACCCTCCTCACCCCCCTCACCCCCCTCACCCCTCCCCACCCTCCTCACCCGTGGAGAGGAAGGGGAAGTGATGCCGATCCCAAAAGGGCAGCGGAGGTCAACAGCGGTACGCCTCACCCACGGTAATGCCAACAACCCCAGGGAAGTAAGAGTTTGGGTCGGGGGCGGGTGGGGGCAGGTTGGGGCAGCTGGGGGTGGGTGGGGGCTATTCTGTCTGAACCAATACCCCCACCCCCATTCTGAAACCCCCCCAACCCCCCAGACTCCCCTTCACTCATACGAACACTACCACTAAAAAAAAGTCCCAAAATCTGCCACAGAGTTGGGTGGGGGACGAGTGGAATGGGGGGGCACTCACTCAGCAGGCAGGGGGAGGTATGTGTGTGTGTGTGTGTGTGTGCATGCGTGTGTGTGCGTGCGTGTGTGCGTGTGTGCGTGTGTGCGTGTGTGTGTGCGTGTATGTGTGTGTGTGTGTGTGTGTGTGTGTGTGTGTGTTGTGTGTATTGTGGAGGACGGTGGGTACCAGACTGGGGCACCTCAGGGGAGTTTCGGGGCGTGGAGGGGAAACTGTGCACCATGTCTGCTGCACACACACACACACACAC
>NC_137195.1:3643239-3653239 GCF_960531495.2 Zeus faber
GCAACAGTGCTGTGGAACGCTGGCTGTGGAGTGGATTTGGCGGCAGCGCGGCTCTAAGTGAACAAGGCTCCGTGGCCCCCTGCCAGCCACATCACTCCCGGGGACGGCGCCGTCGGGCCGTCAATCACGGGCCCTCCAACGGGAAAAGGCACCCCAATCGGCATGGGCGGCCCCGCGCGCCGCGTTCTTCTGCGGCACGAAGCGCCGCAGACACCCAGGCACACACACACGCGCGCGGGGAACATGCTCCCACTCCAGCCGCCTGCCGGGGGACGGGGACTATTTCCAGGGGACCCCGTGTTGCACCGGGCTCCCAAATACGTCTTGATTAATCCCCAGAACCTAAAGCTAAATTTAGCTTTGATTTCGGGGACCCTGTGAACCCGGAACGGGAATTTCTTTCACAAGCTCGTTCGCCCGCGGCAAGACATTTCCAGATCAGAGTCTGCGTTTTCTCACTGGAGAGAATTTTAAATGGTTTTGGAGTTGGCAGTCAGCGAGCCGCGCGCGATGCAACCACCCGCCCGCCTCCAACAGCCGTCTCCGCTTAAAAAAATATCCCAGCATGCAGTGCACCGTCTTCTTTGCCGTCGCCTTTAATCAACAGCGCCAACCGCTCAGACAAACAGAAGATGTCTCTGACCGTCTGTGAGACACGTCCATCCAGAACAAGTTGACTCCTAAACAACTCTCCAACTTTCCGCTCGGTTCGGGGCGGAGTTTGTAAAGCTTCACCGGACGCGTTTTGGGTCCCCCTGCGATTCTTCGCCTCATTGGGCTTGGGTGGAGGTGCGTGTGCCACGAGTGTGCACGTCCACGTGCCCCACAGGCGTCCATGGGGACATTTAGGGAAGGTAGAAGGTACACTTGCATGTATGCAGTTCAACACACACACACACACACACACGCACGCACACACTCTCGCGCACACACCCCAGGGTGCGCCGCCTCCCTGCCACCCTGCCTTCCACCCCGTGCCTGTTTGCGGTGCCCTCTGGTTGCAGGTGATTGATGACGGCCACAGCCAGGAAAATCATTTGGGTGGCTCCGTCTGCACAGCACGTAAATCAAATCAGCATGGCTAATGATTCCCAGCCAACGTCTGGCAGACGCAACGCGAGCCTGTCGGCGCTCTGCAACGGGGAAGAGAATGGGAGGGGAAAAACAACAACAGAGAAGGAGAGAAGAGAGAGAAAATAAAACATCGATAAGCCCCCGAAAGCATTTGATTTGACCAAACGGTTTCCGGGGATCGGCTCACAAAGATGTTGCGGCAACAGGAGACGCAGCCCAGGGGGGGTAATGAAGGTGGAGAGAGAGAGGGGTGGAGAGAGGGTTGGAGAGAGGGATGGAGAGAGGGGTGGAGAGAGGGGTGGAGAGATGGGTGGAGATGCAGCAGAGGAGAAGAAAGCATGACCAAAACAGAGCTGATAAGATGTGTGTGTGAAAGTGAGTCGTTTAATGCAGATTAGATAGACAGACAGATAGACAGACAGAAAGATAGATAGATAGATAGATAGATAGATAGATAGATAGATAGATAGATAGATAGATAGATAGATAGATAGATAGATAGATAGATAGATAGATAGATAGATAGATAGATAGATAGATAGATAGATAGATAGATAGATAGATAGATAGACGGATAGATGGATGAATGGATCACAGCCAGTGGGTGATGGATCACTCTGCAGTGCTGGTGTCGCTGGGGACGACCTATTACAGGTTTTCATCACAACGTCTGCTCGGTGGCAACGCCTCCATTGCTTCATAATTGATGGCGTCGTTAGGGGCTAATTAGGGCCGCGCCCCCGCCCCCCCTGCGCCCGGCGCCCGGCGCCCTGCTCGGCGGTGAGGGCGGGGTGCCGCTCCCCGCCTTAACAAGCTCAAATAAGGCAGAAACAGAGGTTACATCTGATCAGGAGGCTGAGCTGGAGCAGGGTCCCCTTCCTCTGCTTTGTGTCAGCTGCTCTTGTTCTTTTAATTTTATTTCGTTTTTCGGGATATTTGATCTTTTCCCGTGTTGCTTCCTGCTGCAACACCAACAGGCCGGGCTAAGAACCGAATCTGGCACCAAAAGTTCAACATTTGATTTCGTGCCCTTGATAAAATGGTAGTGGGGCCTCCCTGATCTATAACTTTGAATTGTAATACTTGTATCAGTTGTCATTGCTTTTAACATTTTTTTGTACAACCTCAACCAGGGTTGTTTTTACGATCTGATTTTATTTTATTGCAAAGTGCTTTTAGTTCGAAGAAACATGCTCTACAAATAAAAATCATTATTATTATTATTATTATTTATTATTATTATTATTATTATTATTATTATTATTATTATTGGGGTTAGGGTTAGGGTTGTTGTTGTTGTTGTTGTTTTTGTTGTTGTTGTTATTATTAGTAGCAGTGGGGCGGAGTCTGACATCACCTCCATCAGGGGAAGCAGATTCCCACTGGTCTCATCACATGCTGAATAAACAATACAGACGATGTGGCCGAGTCACATCACTGGTCAGGCTCGTTCTGATCCAACAGACTGTTGATGAAATGCAGGGATACCGTATAAACGCAGCTTATGGCCCAACGGAGGTGTGAACTTCTCCCTTTCCACTTTTTACCCCACGGACGTCTTTGCAGATCTAAAAAGTTCACCTTTTGTACCGAGAACAAGGACGGAGGAGTCGTCGTTGTAGCCGGGCAGAACGGGGGGGGGGGGGCAGCTCATCAGAGCCGGGTGCCCATGCGTGAAAGTCAATCCACTGCTTGTGTGTCTCCTATTTATTCATTAATGACACGAGGCCACGACGAAGAAGGAGAAGAAGAAAGAGAGGAGGAGAAGGAGAGGTTCCATTCAAATAAACACGGCAAACCCCGTGGCGAGAGGGAGGGAGGGAGGGAGAGAGGTGAGGAGATGGAGTGAGCGAGCGAGGGAGCGTGGAGATGTGGGGGTGCGCCGGGAGGAGTGGAGGAGCTGAAGGAGGAGTGGGACGACGTCTTTTAATTTGGGGAGGCCCCTCGGGGGGAAATCGACTCCGTGAACACGCAATTACCGACGGCGAATCATCAGCAAAGCGCACGAGTGCGGAAGCGAAGCGAAGAGAGAGAACCTGAGAGAGGGAGGGAGGGAGGGGTAGGGGGGAGGGAGGGAGAAGGAGGGGGAGGGAGGGAGGGAGGGAGGGAGGGATCTGATCTCAGCTTCCATCGTCACAATCACAGCTCGTACTGATAAGACAGGAGAAGAGTTTCTTAGTTCCCCAGAGGGAAATCCAGGCGCTGCAGCAGCAACAACAGTGCAGGAGAGAGAGCAAACACAACACGACACAACACAACAAAACACAACACGACACAACACAACACAACACAACACGACATGACACAACACAACACAACACAACACAACACGACACAACACAACAAAACACGACACAACACAACACAACACAACACGACACAACACAACAAAACACGACACAACACAACACAACACAACACAACACGACACAACACAACAAAACACGACACAACACAACACAACACGACACAACACAACACAACACGACACAACACAACACGACACAACACAACAAAACACGACACAACACAACACAACACAACACAACACAACTAAACACAACACAACACAACACGACACAACACAACAAAACACGACACGACACGACACGACACGACACAACACGACACAACATAACATAAAGCACCACAACATAACATGACACGACTTGACATAACATGACATGACATAACATAACATAATATAACATAACATGACATAACATGACATAACACGACGCAACACAACACAACATAACATAACACAACATAAAGCAACACAATATAACACAACATAAAGCACCACAACATAACATGACATAACATACCATAACATGACATGACATAACATAACATGACATGGCATGACATAACATAACATAAAGCACCACAACATAACATGACATAACACAACATAACACAACATAATATAACATAACATAACACAACACAACATAACACAACATAACATAACACAACATAACATGACACAACATGACATAACACGACACAACACAACACAACACAACACAACACAACACAACATAACATAACACAGGATAAAGCAACACAATATAACACAACATAAAGCACCACAACATAACATGACATAACATAACATAACACAACATAAAGCACCACACAACATAACATGACATGACATGATGACATAAAGCACCACAACATAACACGACACAACAAAACACAACATAACACAACACAATACGACACGACATGACACAACACAACATGACACGACATAACACGACAACACAACATCACATTACACAATATAACATGACATGACATAACCTGTGCAGGAGGGAACATGGAGGAGCACAATGCTGCTGAGGACTAGTAAGGCCAAGCAGGTGTCAGTCAGTGCTCTGTGGTGTATAGTGAGGAGAATGGAAATAGAGTAGTGGTAGAGTAGAGGGAGGTGGAGTAGCGTTTGAGGTTTAGTGGATGTTAGAGGTAGAGAAGCGTAGAGGGAGGTGGAGTAGAGATAGAGTAGAGTAGGGGAGGTTTAGTCATGGCAGAGTAGAGTAGAGCTGGAGTAGAGATAGAGTAGGGATAGAGTAGAGTAAGGGAGGTTTAGTCATTGTAGAGTAGATGTAGAGTAGAGGTAGAGTATAGGTAGAGTAGACACCCTTGTCCATCTCTTCTGGAGGAACAACAGATGATCGTCATCGTATCAAAGTAAAAATATCAATTTGTCAAAATGTTGAGGAATAAAAAATTTTCTGTGTTCAAACAAACACACACACACACACACACACTCACACACAAAGCCACGGTGAATCCATGCAATGTGCAAATGCTCTGTCTGTTCCTTCCTGAAATGATAGATGACTAAAGCAATATATTATAATAATATAAAAATAATGTAGTGGTAATAACATAAATCAGTGGTAATAATATAATGCAGTGATAGTGATATAATGCAGTGATAGTGATATAATGCAGTGATAGTGAAATAATGCAGTGATCATCCAGCCAGTGAAGTTCAGGAGGATTTCAGAGGGTGTGGGGGGTGGGGGGGGGGGGGGGTCATCATCAGCCAATCGTGCTCTTATTAGGCGTTAAGTGGCCCCATATTCGGGTCAGGGCCCCTCATTTCAGCAGGGGGAAAATAATAGTTAACCTCTGTGATAGAGAGACACAGAACCCATTTAGCCCCCTCCAGGGGCCGCCACGGGCCCCCCGGCAGCAGGTCGACAGATGCCACGCCCTCCGTCCCCGCAGATCGGGCAGCGCGCTCCGGCTCCAGAAGCAGCCGCCCAAACGTATCGGAGCCTCGGCTGAAACGACCATTATTCACGTCTGATATCCGAGAGAGCCTCTTTGCTCCCCCCGCGGTGTCCTGTGATCCCACGACGGTGGAGGATGTCAGTCCTCTGAAGTGCTCGACGTGCACGACCTTCTCAAGCTGCTTTCCGGGCGCGTGCAGGCGTCACCGCTCGCTTTGAGGCTTTCTTTGGAGGCCACTCGAAGGCAAGAGGTGACACAGGTTCAAGACTGTGGCTTGGACGAATCTTTGGTCAGACGGAGCGTCGCACATAAGCACAAAGGTAAATACGGAAGGCGACAAACGAGAGGATTCTATGAACTGTTGTTAGACGTTATGAGGGGAGGTTTCCTTTGACAAAAGTAAATATATGCTTATATCGCAGAAATGTTGAGGTTGAAACTTCAGTTTTCATGAAGGACTAACATTGATTGCACGGTGTAACGTCTGTAAAATAATGAACCTTCAGATCGGTCCATATCAGCCTCCACGTCACTGTGCGTCGGCACCGCCGCCAGGCAACAACGCTCGGGGAAACAGGCGGATTTACGGCGCAGGAAGTGCGTCAACCCAATGTGCAGCCGTGAGCGGAAGTGGCGGACGTGGGAGCGACGTTCTCCAGGTAGATCATGAACCCTTGAATATAAAAACCACTCATTGCTTGGGAGACGTCAACGTCGTTGTGCGTTTCATCCAGAAGAGAGGCGGCTCCCCCGTCTGCTCTGTTTACGGGCCGGTGCTGAGCCTTCCAATATGCCGGCGACGCTGACCTACGTAGGCTGCCTACGCCTAGGATTGTGCGGCCACAATAAACAAAATCAAACTAAAATTGAGACAATTTCAAGTGACCACCTCAGTGAACACCTTTCCTCGTTTATTTTTATTTCCAAAGGGGTGTTGACCACTTCCACGGAGCGCTCCGAGCGATCGCAAAGCGATCCGGTTGTTGTTTTTGCGAGAGCGGCGCAAACGGTTGCCGATTGCCCCTTCGCCAGACGTCCAACTTAGCGGCATTGAACGACGTCTACGTTTAAGAAATGTGACGGTGGGGCGGGTGTGGCGCGATTCAGGCAGCCACGCCTGTCTCGGGCCTCGTCAATCGGGCACAGGAGCAGGGGGAGGCTGCGCACCTGTTGCCCATCAGAGCAATTGACGAACACAGGTTAAGACCCCCCCCCCCATCGCCACGCCCGCAGGGGAGAGCCTCTGTCGCGGCAACCTCTCACCTGCTCCCGGCTCGTGACGTGGTGCCGCTCTCTCCGCGGCGCTGGTGCGTTTGCACCGTCGTGGCCCGGGCCTCTGTGTCGCAGCGCGGCCGTAGAGAAGCCACTCGGATGGAGCCGCGACGGCGACTTTGCGAGACATTTCGGTCCAGGAGGTTTCGAGGGACGTTTTGTGGCCTTTTTTTTTTTTTTTTTTTCAAATCAAGTCTCCCGTCGAAGAGTCACCGCACGGCCTCGCCCCCCTGAGGCGACACATTCCTGAGCGGAGAATCCGGGCGTCTTTAGGGGGCTTCAAAATGTCAGATTTTGTTGATATGAAAATGGGGCTGTCCTCTGGAGCGGCCCCTGGTGGGAGCGGCTCCGGAGCGGAAACTCCGCTCGACGCCGGCAACGATATCAAACGGTCTCTTTCAGATTAAAAGTCAATTTAATTTTTTCGCTTCAATGTAATTGTGCCGGGTTAAGAAAAATGAAAAAAGGATCCCCCCCCCCCCCCCCCACCGTGACGCCCCTTGGCCCCGGAGCCGAGCGGCCCCTCCAATAACTTTTTCCTTTGAGTCAGGTGAAAGCAAATGCATTTAAGCCGGGGGCCGACGGTCGATTCCATACGGATGGCTCTCCTAACTCGACCAGCGGTGTATGATTTTTACCAGATAACGATTCACAAATAACTTTCAATCCCACCCTCCGCCCAAATCTAGTTTCCCCTGAAGACTCTCTTCGGGTGCAGCATATTGTGTCGGGCTCAGTGGCTCTTTATTGCCCCGACTCCCCAGTTGACTTCCATCACGGAGGAGGAATCCGGGGTCCGGGGGTCCGGGGGTCCCGCGTTGCCTCCGGCTCATATTGGGAAAAGACACCAAAGCGGAGCCGCAAACCCCCGCGCGCCCTCCTCCATCCCCCATCTTCAACTCCGCCCGAACCCCACCCCCCACCCCCAGAGGCAGACGGGCTTAGTCCGCAAATCATCTCAGGTAGGTTACCCCGTGTGGTGGAGGTGGTTCGGGTGGAGAGACGCCTCCATTGTCAAGTTTATTAACCTGCTTACATCCCAAAAGCCCTTCTCCTCCTCTCCTCCCCTACATTAAACAGTGGATCTATCTCGCTTTCTCTCTCTCTCTCTCTCTCTCTCTCTCTCTCTCTCTCTCTCTCTCTCCCTGTCGCTCTCCCTCTCTATCTCCTTCTCTTTCTTTCTTTCTATCTATATCACACGCCCTGAAGCCAAAATCCTCTCCACTTTGCATAATGCTCCATTTAAACTGATCGCACTGACACGAGCGCAGGGAGACGGGAGAGAACGGGGGAAGCGCGGGGCCTTCCCTCTCCCTCTCTCTCCCGCTCTCTCTCGCCCTCTCTCTCTCGCCCTCTCTCCCTCTCTCTCTCTCTCTCTCGCCCTCTCTTCCTCTCTCTCTCTCGCCCTCCCTCTCTCTGTCTCGGTGTCTCTCTTCCATGGGCGGCAGGGCTTGACCCCCGGTGCCACGAATTATCCACAAGGTCAGCGCCGGCCTCCCATCCCACGAGGGAGACACGACCTCTTCCTAATGTGGTCCCTCACCAGGCCCGCACACACACACACACACACACACACACACACACACACACACACACGCATGCACGCACGCACGCACGCACGCACACACACACACACACATACACACACATACACACACACACACACACAAGTACACACACACACACACATACACACACATGCACACACGCACACGCACACACACGCACACAAACACACACACATACGCACACACAC
Organism: Zeus faber; assembly: GCF_960531495.2. Lineage (NCBI taxonomy): Eukaryota > Metazoa > Chordata > Actinopteri > Zeiformes > Zeidae > Zeus > Zeus faber. The sequence goes on from NC_137195.1 coordinate 3,651,593, forward strand.
ACATACAGGAACACTGCAAAAACTCCTTGCAGAGGGGAAATCACAAAAAAATTGATCTATATTATGTTTTATAATTTTCTTTTGTTTTGCGTGTTGAAGATTTAAATTTCAAAGCTAAGCTTTGAAAAAAATAAAATAAGATTTTAGTATATTTTAATGCCTTACCCTCAGGAAGCATATTCCATGTCATTATATTATGAATACAATATATGTGTATATATATATATATATAAAATTTTTTGATATATATATAAATATACACATACGATAATGTTTGCAAACTTGCACAATTTGACACTTTTGTCAAAGGGTTTATTGTTGAAAGAGATTTGTTTTCATTTATTTATTTATTTATTTGTAATTGTATTTATTTATTTATTATGATACATTTTTTGATTAATTGTTTTATTGTTTATTTGCAAATATTTCTACTTTGAATATCTTCAATCAGAGATGTTGGACTGCAGCATTTGTACAATGCACGGATGTACCGTGCCTTTGTGTGTGTGTGTGTGTGTGTGTGTGTGTGTGTGCAGTTGTAATTATAAAGTGAACACATGAATAATAAAATATGTCATATATACAGTTTATTATTACGACTCGACTACATCTACCTCGTTACTTAATTAACCCAGCGCGTCTCCCAACAAATCAGACATTGTCAGAGAAGGTGAAACTGCGACAAATCCCCCAAAACAGAGATTTGTGAGACGACTGGAGAGCGGACGATGGAGACGAGACGCCGTGTGACACATTCTTAAATATTCCAATCTGCAGTGGGCAGAGACGCCGGGAAGCTCATGAATTCAAATGGCGGATGCCCCGAATGCCAATGCGTCGGCTCTATCCTGCCGCGACCAATTTATATTTTCCATACTGGTCCTTACAGTGCAAATGGAAGTCAGCGCGCGCCTTCCACCCCAACCTCCGCCCAACCTCCACCCAACCTCCACCCAACCGCCCCCCCGGGGGGGGGGGGACCAGGCTGGTCAGGAGTCAAGGAAATTCTGATTCCCCCGCTCAGCGCACCAAGGGCACCTAAACACAAACCAAACAGCTCCCATAACGCCTCAGTGCGGGCAAACCTGACGCCCTACCCCCACCCACAACCACCACCCTTAGAGAGCGGCTAGTATTCTAAATGGTAATTACCACACACACACACACACACACTCACACACACACACACACACACACACACACACAGGGACTGGACCGCACTGATGAAATGCAAAAGACAAAGCAGGAGGATGGATGGAGTGAGTGAGTGAGGAGGAGGAAGGAAGAGGAGGGAGAGAGAGAGACGGAGAAAAATGGAGGAGAGACGGAGGAAGACAGGAAAAGAGTGGAGAAAGAAAGGAGGAGGGCGGGACGGAGGTGAACAAGCTGTGGATATGCAAATGGGAGTTGGAGGTACAAATGTGCTCATGGCGCTGACCCGGGGCCCGCGGAGCCCGGCGTCCAGGGGCCATAGCGGTGAGGAGTGGGGCGAGGGGGCCAGGGGGCGAGGGGGAGGGTGGGGGGGTCATGGCTGGACCTCCAGTGGTTATCATTATGTTTTGGGGGTGTAGGGTGGGGGGGGGCGGCCTCCATCCTCCTCCTCCTCTCACCTGACTCCATTTGTGTCGCAGGGCAAAGGTGAGGCAG
>NC_137195.1:3658359-3663359 GCF_960531495.2 Zeus faber
TCTACCCCTACTATACCTCTACTCATACTCTACCTCTACTGTTCCTTTACTCTCTAGGAGTAACTGAGGAGAGGGTTGAGATGAGAGATACTTGTTTTTTTCAACAGTTAATGTATTTTAAACTGTATTTTAACATCTATCTAAAGTATAATTTTTATCTCTGTATTTGTATTTATTTCATATTTATTTTATGTTATTATATTTTACAGTGTACGGTGGGGGGCGGGGTACACACTAAAAACATTTCACTGCAGTTTTACTTGTAAAAGTGTCCATGTGACGCTTTAGGCAATACAGTGCAATAGTTGGGATTTCATTGTTTAATACATCAATATAAATATTGCCACACCCTCCACTTCCTGTATCTGTGTGTGTGTGTGTGTGTGTGTGTGTGTGTGTGTGTATGTGTGTGTGTGTGTGTGGTGGGCGTGGCTGCATCAGTTCATCACAAGGCCGTATATCAACCCGGGTTTTCCATCCACTCATCACCAGATCATTGTTAGCACTACCATGTCAGTCTTGCTCCCGGCCACGCTGTGCTGATGCCTAGTTAGCATGTTCAGTGGGTGTTCCCCAATGCTTATTTCAACTATCCGGTTGCTTGCCTGCCTACCCGTCTGCCCGCCTGCCCTGCCTAACTGTCCTGCCTGACCTACCTGCCCTGTCTGCCCTGCCTGCCTGCCTGTCCTGCCTGCCTGTCCTGCCTGTCCTGCCTGCCCTGTCTCCCTGCCTGGCCTGTCTGCCCTGCCTGCCTGTCCTGCCTGCCTGTCCTGCCTGTCCTGCCTGCCCTGTCTCCCTGCCTGCCGGACCTTCCCCGCCTGCCTGCCTGTCCTGCCTGACCGTCCTGCCTGACCGACCTGCCCTGTCTCCCTGCCTGCCTAACTTTTCCCGCCTGCCTGTCTGTCTGTCCTGCCTGCCTGACCTTCCCTCCTCTTACCCCCTGCTCCCTTCAATAAACCCCTGATCATATTTACCACTATTCCTGTCTCTGCATCTTGCACTCGGGTTCCCGAGCCTCAGTCGCAACAGTTATTGGACATTTATCTGTTTTTTATAGACGTCAATTTGTGACGTAGACAGATGAGAGTTAGCAGGAGCTGAGTCCAAAACAAGATGCATTGCTGCAAAAACAGAGGGAGGGAGAAAAGGGGGGAGAGAGGAATAGGGTGACGACTGTTTACTCTCCTCCTCTCTCTGCGGAGCCTCAGGCCACTGCCTCTCTCTCATTTTCTCCTTTATTTCAAGCTCCTCCATCCCTCCGTCGTCACATTTACATAATTGTTAGGTTCACAGCGTGATGTGTGTGTGTGTTGTTGTCGTCGTGTCAGGATGGAGGATGAGCCCAGGGTGTGATGAAGAATAGAGAAAACGTAATGGAGGGAAAAGAGGGAAGGATGGAGGGATTTCCCTCTTCTACTCTAAAAAACGAAATAAGACAGAGATCCCTCCTCCCCTCATATCCCCTCTTCTCTCCTCTATCCTTTCCTCTCCTCCTCTCTTCCTCCCCTCTCTTCACCTCTCCTCACTCGCTCACCCCTCCTCTCATCTGATCCCTCCGTTTCTCTCTTCATCCTTCCTTTCCTCTCCTCTCTATTCATCTCCCCTTTCCTCGCCTCTTCTCTCCTCTCAACCCCTCTCACCTCGTCTCCTTTCCTTTCCACTCTCCTCCTCTACTCCTTACTTCCTCTGCCTTTGACCTCCATCTCCTTCCTCCCTCCCTCCCTCCCTCACGCTCCCCCTCCTCTCTCCTCCCCTCACCTCTCCTCCTCTTCTCATATCCCCCTTTCCTTTCTCTCCCCTCTCCTTATCTCCTCCTCACTTCCTCTGGCCTCCCCTTTCTCTCCCTTCCCCTCTCCTCTCCCCTCCTCATCTCCTCCTTACTTCCTTTGCCCTTCTCTCTCTCTCTCTCTTTCTCTCCTTCCCTTCCTTCTCTTTCAATCTTCTCCACTCTTCCATTTCTCCCCTCTCATTTATTTTCCTTATCACCTCATCTCCTCCTCTCCTCTCCCTTCCTCCTGTCTTCCTCTCCTCCCCTCACCATCTCCCTTCTCATCACTTTCTCTCTCCTCGTCTCCATTTCTCCTCTCTCCTCTTCTTATCTCCTCATCTTCTCCTCTCCTCCTAAATTCCTTAGTCCTCTCCATTCGTCTCCTCCCTCCCTCCCTCCTACCCACCTCTTCTATCTTCTTCCCTCTCATCATCCACCACTCATCCCTTCCTCACACCTCCTCTCCATTTCTCCTCGTTCTCCTTTCCTCTCCTTATCACCTCGTCTTCTCCTCTCCTCCTAAATTCCACTGCCCTCTCCTCCCTCCCTCCTCCCCCTCATCCCCTCCTCTCCTCTCCCTTCCTCCTGTCTTCGTCTCATCATCTCCCCTCTCGTCCCTTCCTCTCTCCTCCTCTCCGTTTCTCCTCGCTCTCCTCTCCTCTCCTCGCCTCCTAAATTCCTTGGCCCTCTCCTCTCCTCTCCTGTCCTCTCCTCCTTCCCTCGCTCCCGCCCGCCCTCCCTCCCTCCCTCTCCATCTCTCTAGGAGGCAGTTGTCAATCACTGCCCTCCCCTCCTCCCTCCTCCCTCCATTCCCGGCGGAGCTCATTGTGCCGGCGGTCGCCAAGAGGCGGAGGAGAAGCGGCAGACGGAGGGAGAGCTGTCAATCATTGTCACTAATTATTAATTTCTGTCACTCAGACCCTCATGGCAGCCACGTAGTAGCCACCAACCCATCCCCTCTTCTCTCTCTCCATCCCTCCATCCCTCCATCCCTCCATCCCTCCAGTCAGGGATGCATAGCGATCCTCGGATCGGATGTGGGTCCGATCACGGAAAGATCAGAAACGGTGTCGAACAAGTTTGATTTTAAAGAAAGAAAAAAATAAAAACCTTCGACTTTTAACATTTTTTTCTCGGTGTCAGTCGTTGGGACAGAGATGATCTCATGGGAATTTCAATGTCATTCATTACAATCGTGGGCTCAAAAGTTAACACAGTGCTACCCCCTGTTTAACTAAAGATGCCAACATATAATATTTATATTTCTTATTATAAATATTATATTATTTCTTAAGTTTAATTTTACTTTTATTTCTTCTTTTATGACTCAATTGAATTTAATGTAATTTAATTTAATTCACTTAATTAAATTATGAATACAATTAATCATTTTTACTTCATTAATCCCCAGGTGTAATTGCAGGCAAAAGGACCAAAATTAAAATGACATGAAATATCACATACGTATGTATGTATGTAGACAGTGAACTAGTGAAGCCAACACGAAAAAGTACCAGTGAGTCTCCAGTGAGTTCCAGTTGCAGTTTTACTAATAAAAAGTACGGTGGTAGTAACAGCAGCTTACACTGTGATCAATAATATGACGAACGGCAAGAACAGCGGCGTTGCACTACTTAGTCAACTTCTGCAGCAGCCGAAACAGCTGAATCCCCCCAGGGATCAATAGCGCGTTATCTCACCGTATCTTATCTAAAGGTCTTATCTAGAATACGAGGGTGATTTCCCAGCATGCATTTCAACAGCCACACGGCGAAAGCCTTCTTCCTCAAACTCCAGAAACGCACTTTCCTAGAAAGATGCCCATTTCCATTTTACATTTCGGTACTTTCGTATTGACGGACGGACAACGTTCAAACGAAAGCGCAGATATCCCAGAATGCATAGCGGCAGAAAGCTGAAAACGGGGGGGGGGGGGGGGGGGGGGGTCCGCTGACTCATTAACAACGTGGCTGAACTGTATTGATTTCACTACACACAGCGTTTGTTCTCCACCTCTCTTTCATCCCTCCCTCCCTCCCTCCCTCCCTCCGACATCCTTCTCTTCTCAGGCTGAAGCACACACACACACACACACACACACACACACACACACACACACACACACACACACCTCGTCTCTAGCTGCTGATTTGGTATGCCACCCCGGCCACACAAAGTTCAACCTTTCATCATTATGTGGCATGAATGCACACTCCCTCCCTCCCTCCCTCCCTCTCTCCCTACCCCCCTCCCCTCATCTCTCTCTCCCTCTCTCTCTCCCTCCATCTCTCTCTCTCTCGCTCCCTCGCTCGCTCCGTCAGGTCAGTCCCCTTGACTCCCTGCAGCTTTTAATTGTATTCTGCCCTCCACCCTTCCCACCTCTCAACCTCTAACCCCGCCTAGTAATATCCCACTCTAGACACACACACACACACGCACACGCGCACATGCACGCACGCACACACGCACACACGCACACTCACGCACACACACACACACACACACACACACAGTCGTCGCAGCACAACATCTCAGGTCCGAATTCAAAACTAAAAGTTAATAAATGTGTTTTATTTCCTTTTGTATTGATTCAATTTCCTGTGTTTTTGTTACATTTAGTTTTTCCTTATTAAAATGTTTTTATTTTTTCTTAATATCTTTATATCATATATTATATTTATTATAATATCTTATACTTCATGATTATTTATTTTTATTATAATGTTAATATTTTTCTTTATTTTTTCTTGATTGACACATTCACAGATATTTTTAACACACACACACACACACACACACAGTTTGTTTTTTTTATAATTGTAAAATTGCTTTTTAATGTATTTGAATTATTTGTTTTTTAAGCTACAATTATGACATGAGCAAATGCAGACACTGTCTTGGATTGTGTACTTGTGTGTGTGTGTGTGTGTGTGTGTGTGTGTGTGTGTGTGTGTGTGTGTGTGTGTGTGTGTGTGTGTGTGTGTGTGTGTGTGTGTGTGTGTGTGTGTCTCTAATGAGACGCAGCCAAACAGGAAGTCAACCTTCACCTTCTTCTTCGTCCTGTGGGCTCTATCTACACATCCTTCTATCTCTCCATCCATCCATCCATCCATCCATCCATCCATCCATCCATCCGTTTGTCTGTCCATCCATCATTCAGCCATCGTCAATCCACTGCTGATCCATCTGTCCAATATTCATCCATTCATCTATTAATCTATCACCCACTCTT
>NC_137195.1:3668359-3673359 GCF_960531495.2 Zeus faber
TGTGTGTTCGTGTGTGTGTGTGTGTGTGTGTGTGTGTGCGTCTGTGTGCGTCTGTGTGCGTGTGTGTGCGTGTGTGTGTGTGCGTGTGTGTGTGTGTGTGTGTGTGTGTGTGTGTGTGTGTGTGTGCGTGCGTGCGTGCGTGTGTGCGTGTGTGTGTGTGTGTGTGTGTGTTTGTGTGTGTGTGTGTGTGTGTGTGCGTCTGTGTGTGTGTGTGTGTGTGTGTGTGTGCGTGTGTGTGTGTGTGTGTGTGTGTGCGTCTGTGTGTGTGTGTGTGTGTGTGTGTGTGTGTGTGTGTGTGTGTGTGTGTGCGTGTGTGTGCGTGTGTGTGTGTGTGTTCGTGTGTGTGTGTGTGTGTGTGTGTGTGTGTGTGTGTGTGCGTGTGTGTGTGTGTGTGTGTGCGTCTGTGTGCGTGTGTGTGTGTGTGTGTGTGTGTGTGTGTGTGTGTGTCATTCTCCTGCGGCGTGAGGCTGGGAAGGGATGGAGGAGAATTTATGATGATGAGGATGATCATGGGAATTGCACTGGATATTGCTATTTACCACAGAATCTGTCTTTTTATTCTAAATACAGTGTAAGAGAAACTCCAGCTGAGGCTCAACTATATGACAATGTTTGTTTTGGAATATTTCTAGTTTGTGTATAGTGAGTATATTTGGCATTTTTTTTTTCATTTTATTTTAACGTTACATTCTATTCTATACGATTGTATTATTAATTTATGTTTATGGTATTTTATTTAAATTTTTTATTTTTTGTTCTGTATGCTAATCGTATGTAGAAACTTACGTCGAAAATTCCTTGTCAATGTAAATCTACACTCACCCGATTAAACTGATTCTGATGTTAAGAATGAGAGACTGAAAGCAGTTTGAAAATCAAGGTCCCTCCTTATTTTTCCTCTTTTCAAGCGTCTTGAGTCGTAAGGTTTCCAGCTGTTTCCAGTGCTTATATCAAAACCATGTCCAAAAGAATAGATTAAAACACAGTATTCTGGTGAATAAAAGTCAACCACTTAACATTATAACCAAATCCTCCCGTTCACAAGTACTAATTCAACATGGTGACCTGGTATTCCTCCATCTTTAATGCATGAAAATGCCTGCTCCACATCAAAGTCGGTCCAGTTTCTCCCTGTTTGTTTCCTCTCACTTCTATTCAAACTATTTCACTTTTGGGCGTTAGATGTGAATACAGAGAAGAAAGAAAAGATTCCCCTTTAAATAGAGTGGAGTACATGTCCCCTTCTACCTCTTGTTCACTGCACAAAACACCCTCAAACATCCTCAAACATCCTCAAACATCCTCAAACAGCCTCAAACAGCCTCAAACAGCCTCAAACAGCCTCAAACAGCAGGCTTTTGTCGTCGGTGGGAAAGGTTACAACCGACATTCATTCCCGGCACAAATGACTCTGCAGGAGTCACAGGTTTTTATCGTCTCCGGCTCCGATGGGCAGCGGTGGAGACATGACGCCCGGGTTGACGCGCTCATTCTCATCCCTTTTCCAGACGCTGTCATGAAAGTGGACGTGCACGACACACGGGATCCCACGTGGGACCATGACACGTTTTGAATGTGGGGGCCGCTCCGAGGGGACTGTTCCGTGGGGGCCGCTCCGTGGGGGCCGCTCCGTGGGGGCCGCTCCGTGGGGGCCGCTCTGTGGGGGCCGCTCTGTGGGGACTATTTCTGCTGTTTTTTGATTTTTTTTTCTTCCCAATCACACTGGAAACATCAGACGTCCCTCTACAGGCAATGGGAACAGAGTTAGTTGCCTATTTTTTGCGCATTTGAAGAACCTGCATGTACACGGTAACTTTGGTGTAAAAACAATATAAAAGTAAATGTAACACACAATAGAATAGAGAAGAGTATAATACAGTACAGTCGAGTAGAATAAAGCAGAATCGAGTACAGTGGAGTTTAGTAGAATATACTAAAATAGAATAGAATAGAGTAGAGTTGTGAACAGTAGAAGAGAGTAAAGTAGAGTGTAAAATAATATGATCAAATAGAGTAGAGTAGTATAAAGTAGATTATACTACAGTAGGGTACCGTAGAATAGAAGGGGAGTAGAATAGAGGTAAAAAATAATAGAATAAAATAAGAAATAATGGAATACAAAACCATACAATGGAGTACAGATTAGAGAGAATAGCACAGTAGAGTACAATAGAAACAAACAAATACAAGGATACAGAGATGGACAATATTGAAATGACAGTATATTCATATACAATATATATATATATATATATGCTGTATATAGATATAGATAATATCCATTTACTGTATATATATATATTTGTGTGAAAATCGTATTTTGGACACAGGATTTCTGTGTGGAACGTGAAGTGGCGTTCACATGACCGTTACCGTGGAGACGGGTCACGTGACCTGATGATCACATGACCTGCGTGATGGATGTGCAGGTTCCATAACCCTGCAGGGAGTCTATATTGGAATCTCTTCTTCAAAGCGTCATATCACTCAGGCAGCGTCAGCGTGTGATTGCAGACCTCAGGTCAGACTTCATCTCCGCTGCCATGCAGAACGTGAAGCCTTCATCAGGTCCACGCTGCTGCTGCAGTGACACGCCCACGGGCCCCGATCCACGCACAGGCACATACCGATGGCCTCCCTGCCACTAGGGGCCCCGCCAGAGGGGTGAAGAACATCAAATGCGCGCATGAAATAATGTTTAAAATATTATATTTTATAAATATTTGAAATATATTGAAATCTGATCAAATTTTTTATTTATTTTTTTACAGATCAAGCTCATATGTCAGCAGACGCAAGAGCAACACTGATCAGCCACAACATTAAAAGCAGCACTTATAACACAAATACTGTGTAGCTCCCCCTCTTGTCACCAAAACATCCTGACCCCTGGAGGCATGGACTCCACCAGACTCTGAAGGTGTTCTGTGGTATCTGGCACCAAGACGTTAGCAGCAGATCCTTTAAGTCCTGGAAGTTGGAGGTGGGGCCCCCATGGATCGGGCTTGTTGTTCCAGCACATCCCACGGATGCTCCATGGGATCGGACCCTAACCCCACCCATCCACATGGTGTAGAAGAAAAGGTGATTCATCAGAGCACCACCTTCTTCCATTGCTCCATGGTCCAGTTGTGACGCTCACGTGTCCATTGTAGGTGCTTTCAGGGGTGGACAGGGGTCAGCATGGACACTGTGAGCTCCCATACGCAGCAAGCTGCCATGCACTGTGTGTTCTACACCTTTCTATCATAGCAACATTCACTTCTTCACCACTTTGTGCTACAGTAGTTCTTCTGGGGGATCCAACCAGACGAGCTAGACTTCACTCCCCACGTGCAGTATATACAGTATATATATAATAATAATAATAATAATAATATATAGCAATATATATATAATAATAATATATCCCACCCCTTGCCAGGTGCCATTGTAACCAGATGATCCATGTTATTCATTTCCCCTGTCACTGGTTTAATGTTGTGGCTGGTTCTTGTGGGTGGGTGTACTGTATATACTGACAGCTTTTCCAGATGCTTTGGGAAGCAGTGCAAAAAACCAAAACGAAGAATGAAGAGGAAGAAAGAAAACGACAGAGAGGAGCTTCACACAAGTTGCTCTCGGACCCTTCAAAGCCACAAGCCGTCCTCAATTACCGGCTGCAACTGCAAGGGCCTCCGCTGCGCCTGCGGCCCCCGCGGCCCCCGCGGCCCCCGCGGAGGAGGACGGAGGCTGCGCCGCACCCGCACCCGGACGTTACATCAGCATCACAGGAGCAGACCGTGGGAGAACCTGGGCCACAGGGTTTTTTTTAGAACAGAAGCTCTGGACCCAGACAGGGTGAGAGCCTTTCATCAACCCTGCAACGTGGAACAGAGCTGACGACATGATGCACCAAACAAATCCTGTCAAAATACTGGGGATTTTTTTCCACTTTAAATAAATGACTTACAAATTGTATATGAATACTGAAATATAAATATATGAGCTAAAAAATATACCTAACTCCAATAAGCATGTTCCAGCATAATAATCCTGTGCCAGGTTAGAGTCATTTTGTCTGTTTACCAAATATCTAAATGTGCGTGTGGGGGGGGCGTGAAAATCAAGGTGATTTTTTTTTTTTTAATAGGCAAGATCATTTTTTGAACAAATGCAATACATGTTATACATATATTATATACACATATTACATACATACATATAAATTCCCCTGAAATGGTGGATGATTGCTGGAGGCGTGGTCAGCAGCCCCGCCCCTTGTGGTCAGTCAGCTCCACTCTGCACGGACAGGACGAGGGAATCCCTTTGGTTTCCTTGTTTTTTCTATTCCCAGTACAATTTTATTGAATTTTCCATTTTTATGCACATAGATATTTTATACATTCCCTCCCTCCCTCCCTCCCCTATGCACAGGGAACACCCCCCTCAGTCCCCCCCAAAACTAACCTTGGGTCAACAACAAACAAAAAAAAGGAGAAATAAATAAAAAGTAAAGAAAGAAGATAAAAAAATAATAAATAAAAAGTAAAGAAAGAAGATTAAAAAAAAAATAAAAAAAAAGTAAAGAAAGAAGATAAAGAAATAAAAAAACAAAAAGTAAAGAAAGGAGATAAAAAAATAAAAAAATAAAGGGTAAAGAAAGAAGATTAAAAGAAATAATAATAAAAAGTAAAGAAAGAAGATTAAAAAAATAAATAAAAAGTAAAGAAAGAAGATTAAAAAAATAAATAAAAAGTAAAGAAAGAAGATTAAAAAAAGAATAAAAAGTAAAGAAAGAAGATTAAAAAAATTATAATAAAAAGCAAAGAAAGAAGATTAAAAAAATAATAATAAAAAGTAAAGAAAGGAAGTTAAAAAAAATAGAAAAAATAAAAAAATAAAAAGAACCTCCTCCACAAAGACAATGACAAACTGACACAAGTAGCTCACAAGGAATAACTTGAGTGAATCAGCCTGTTTTACAAATATTCCACTTGATATGACTTAATTACTGGATC
>NC_137195.1:3680859-3755859 GCF_960531495.2 Zeus faber
ACGAAGCCCTGAGTGGCCAGTTGGCATCAGACATCACCTCATTATTAAATTGCTCCTGTTGTCGTTGTTCAACTCTAACAAGCGGTCGGCCAAAGCTCTGAAGTCCCGCGTGCAAACACTCAATTTGGGGAAAAGAAAGTGCATTGAAACTTGACACGGTTACACCGACGGGTCGATCCAGGTCCGTGGTTGCAGTGTGCTCCGCCCGTCAACCTCATGTGCTTTTGACGGCGTTTGACCGCGTTCTGTTGTTGTTTGTGTGTGTGCATGTGGGTGTGTGTGTGCGTGTGTGTGCGTGTGTGTATTTAACCATTTATTCGGATGCACTATTTATTCTGATGTACTCTCGTCATCACTGTAGGTGGGGGCATTGCCCTCTGTGATTTTCGAGAATAAATAGAGATTGATTGAATGAATGAATGATGAAATGACAAATGAATGAATGAATGAATGAATGAATGAATGAATGAATGAACGAACGAATGAGGAAATGAATGAATGAATGAGTGATGAAATTAATGCATGTTTCTGGTCTGTTTAAAATAAAGTGGATATTTTCACTCAAATTATTTAAAATGTCGCTGATGCCACTGTAGAGCAGCAAGTCTCTGTAATTAAATATGTTCTGTTTCATGTCTGTTACGTTTCAGTCGGAGACTTTTACTCAATTACATTTCAAAGCTACACATCTACTTTTTACATTACTAGTTTCCCTCACTTAAAAAAAATCAGATTTATATTTTAAGTATATATCCTTGTACATTACCTGTGACACTATAGCATTTTAATGTAACTTAGAAGCAGGATATGCATGAGCATTGATCTGCAGGAAATAAAGGTTCAGTTGCACCTTTGTGCTGTATTATAAGCCCTTATATCTGGGCACTAGCAGTTACTTTTAATACTAACTACCTTTAAGAGCAAGTATATACTTATATATGTAGAACTGTCAATTGGCTATTTTCAGCTTTACTGGAGTCATTTTCAAGATTCAAGCTTGAAGATGTTTATTTATCACATACATATAATTACGCTCATAGATATATGCAGTGAAATGACATTGCATTGCACACGGAGATTATTCACAATAAGTTCTAACTGGTCAATAACTGAATGGCACCATAACTAACTAATAAACAAATTTAACTCATTAATTAACTTACTAAACTAACTAAACTTACTAAAAAAATGATTCCTAAAACACAATTCATATCGTAAATAGAATTAAATAAGAGTAAAAAAAGAGTAATGTACAAAGTAGGAATACAAAAAAGAAATAAATGGAGTAGACTTTTATCTATACAGATATGTGCAGTAAATAAAGCATGTGAATAAAGTGATGTATTGTTAATACCACTGTGTGCTATTTTTCAGGGTATTTGTAATACCATTGTGTAGTATTTATCCAGGTATTTTTAATAACATTGTGTGGTATTTCTAAGGGTATTTGTAACACCATTGTATGGTATTTGTCCGGGCATTTCTAATAGCATTGGGTGGTATTTGTAATACCATTGTGTGGTATTTGTCCGGGTATTTGTAATACCATTGTGTGGTATTTGTCAGGGTATTTGTAATACAAGTGTGTGGTATTTGCCAGGGTATTTGTAATACCAGTGTGTGGTATTTGTCCGGGTATTTGTAATACAATGGTGGGGTATTTGTCTGGGTATTTGTAATATCATTGGGCAGTATTTGTAATACCATTGTGTGGTATTTGTTCTGGTATTTGTAATAACATTGTGTGGTATTTGTAATACCATTGTGTGGTATTTGTCCGGGTATTTGTGATACCCCAGCAGCGCTGCAGAGAATAAGATGCTTTCACGCTCTAAAATAATCACGTGTGCTGCTGCATCCTCGTCGTTTCGCTCGCTGGTGATCGTTCCAGGCAGAGCAGGCCCCACGAGGTTGCGGGTTGCGTTTCGGGGGCCCTGCTCCCCCGCTCCACGCGCCCCAGCTCCCCAGCCCCACGCGGCCCCGCTCCCCCGCTCCACACGCCCCCGCTACCATGCCCCACGCCCCCCCGCTTCCCCCACCCCCCCCCGCCCCACGGCGGCGGGACGACCTTCGAGACGCCAGGAGAACGACCCGTCGCCGTCCGCTGAATATGCAGCGCAGCCCCGGACGTGTCCGCCATTAGGACGTCGAGACACTGCGCTTTGCTTTAATTCGCCATCTTTCACCGCGTCACCCTTTATATTACTCGGCGTGGGCACATGCGGGCGCATAATTTACCTCAAATTAGCGCCTATTTGAGTAAGCATCAAAGCAAAGGCGCCCGGGGGTTGGCGGAGCCGGCTTGGAGAACCGCGGGGAAGCCGTCTCAAGGATTAATGCGGGAGATTTTTATAAGAAATTAGGGACTTAATGAAGTGGATAAAAAAGCTGTCAGTGGTTTATTGCGTCTAAATTGTGTGAGAGTGGTGTTTAGCTCCCTCGCCCACGCCCCGTGTAATGGCCGCTGACAGTCGCTGTGAGGGCGCTGAGCGGGGGAAATAACTCGCAGACACATTCGGTGATTTATTATTTTTTTTTCTTATTTCCTTTTCTCTCTCCAGTCGCTCACTATGTCACATGAACCGCCGTCGAGTCAGCAACCGCCGTTTAACAGGGAGAATGTGGATTCATATAAATGGAAGAAAAACATTTGATTTCAGGGAAATAATACGATATTTCGTTCACAGATTCACAGAAATAAAATTGACTACAAATCATCCTGAATAAGCGGCTTCAGTCCATGCTGTCTGGTCCGGGTAATGCACCGGTTTGGCGCTCTGGACCAATGAAAATGTGATAGATCGGCAAGTCGGAACAGCGATCCCACTCGCCGTGTCCTTCCGCTCGCTTTAAAGGCCAGATTTACCAGTTTTCCCCAAACCCGGGGCTTCTTAAGATGTCGGTTTTCCTTGTTTATAACTGTTCAAGGACGGCTTTACTGTCGAGAAACGCACCACTCTGCTGCAGCGTCTCACCGTGCCTCAACGCACAAACTCAATTGCCGCAGTACATCCGAAGCTTGAGGTCGCCTACCGCGGGACGTCGGCAGGAAGCGACGCAGTGTCCTGTTTCTATTTGCTAGCGTTAGCGCGGATACGGCTGACAGAGCCCGTTTGTGTGAATGCGAAAATGCACTTAATCAATTAAACTGTGGAAAAAAAACAAGACAAAATGTGCGTTGCGCCACAGGGCCCTGGTGCCAAATCTTTGTTGTGGGCCCCCACCCCGCCCTGCCCCGCCCTGCCCCGCCCCGCCCCATCACACAGACCTTTAATTGTACCAGAAAGCAGGCAACCAGGACCCGTTCATGAAAGATCCAAGGACTCCTGCAGTCCGAGAAAAAACAACTAAACAGCCAAGTGGATGTAGACAACTCACTTCAAGGGAACCAGTGTATTCAACGATGACAAGCACTCAATATGCAAATAAATAATCATTTGTAACAGCTGGCCCCGCGATCGATTTTGCAAAATGTAAACAAATAATAAGCATAAATATAGCTGCGGGCAGGAATACACAGGGTCCAGTTTATTCCCTTTAGGTACGTATCACAGTTTTTTGGTTTCTGTGAAAGGCATCACAAGTTACTAAACGTACAAACACAGTGGACTTCTGGACATCTGGACCGATCAACATGGAAGGACCTTGAGGACCGGTAGACTTCCGGCTATTTTTCGGCATCTGGAACAATAACAAAAACAAACTTTATAATAACTTTACATAACAATAATAAATGTTTCATAAACATGTTATTTATAAATATAATAAATAAAAGTCAGTTGTAATTACTTCTTTGTATTTCATCTGTTATTAAACTACAATTGGAAAATTGAGTTTAATGGATGACTTGTCTATATGGTAATGCATACAACATTTATGGAACTTTAACATTAATTTGGCATTAGAATTATTATGGAAGAACTTTAGCTGTAGGAAACTTTTTATACAAGTTTCTTTAAAACAACCATTTATTTTGGACTTTAAACCAAACCTTGTCATTGTTATAACTTACCTTGTTGTGTGTGAGTACATGTGCAGTCTCAGTGACGGTAGGTGATGTTGGGTCTCATGTGCGTCAATGATGATGTATTTATAAGATTTAGGATAGTAGTCGAACTTACGTCATTTTAGTGGAGACTTTATTCCATGGATTACATTTTCAATAAGTTTTGTTTCTATGAAATACGAG
Source organism: Zeus faber (assembly GCF_960531495.2). Lineage (NCBI taxonomy): Eukaryota > Metazoa > Chordata > Actinopteri > Zeiformes > Zeidae > Zeus > Zeus faber. The sequence goes on from NC_137195.1 coordinate 3,685,049, forward strand.
AAACATAATTACATTAAATGAGTAATTACCATTGCAAGGCTTCTATTTTTCCGATGCCTCGCTGGGTCGGAACACATCACTCAGTCACACATTTCAGTGGACTCAACTCGATGTGGTCACAAGTTTTTTTGGACGACTTTTTTTTTCGTATTTGTCATTAATCTGACAAAGTAATTGGGACTTAAGAGATAAAACATGAATCCAACAGATAGAATGACATCTACCAGGTAAGAAAGTACATAAATATACACGTACATGCATAGTTTGTAATCTCTAACCACTACAGAGTGACGGGGTATTAACCCCTCACTGGATACGGTCCAATGGACATTCTGAATCGGAATCTGTACATTTATAATAAAAAATATGATGACGTCATAAAGCGTCTTACTGTAAATCTCATCTGGTTCATTTTGTTTACTAATAGTGACGTGTCAGTTAAGCATGACCACCTAAATACTTGTGGTCAAATTTGGTCAGTTTTTCATTCATTTCTGCTACGTATGAGGATCGATTTCGATCAAATTCAAACCACGATATCCTTGTGACGTAGTGGTTTAAATGAGATGCAAACTGTGTTCGTAGCTTCTGCCGTTCTTCTGCTTCAAATAGTTTTACATTTCAAAACTCAAGAGAATTTTTCTGGAGCAGTTAAGCAAGAACAAGTTCAACAAAAGGATAAAGCACTTCCATTGTTATGTTCAGTCTATCAATATCAATAGAATCGCACCGCAAGGAACACAGGAACTTTTATTTTTTGCTGAAATCAAATTAAATCTAAATTATGACATTTTACACTGGAGCGCACTTTCTTTTTGCATGTTCTAGCTACATGACTACATTACAGTGGTGGAAATATCAATTATTTACTGGGAGAAGCCCAGAATAAATGAAGCGCTCCAAATCCTTGTTTCCGGTACATTTCCACTCTTTGAGTTGAGCTTGAAAATGATGATCTGTTTAATTTCCTTTTTCTATTTCAACAGACAAATGCTTGACACTTGTGGACGTCACCTCCAAACAGGACCTTGGAACGATGAGGTCCGTGAACGTTTATAAATAATATTGTCACTCTTCGCGCTCTTGTAAGACCTAAACCTATTCCAACCAAAACCTACTGTTTCCCCGGATGTACCGTAGTAGAACATATACAAAGCATCGCCTTACTCCATCTTACCTTAAGTCTGGCTCCTAACCTCCGAAAGGGAAGTAGTTCAGTATTCCTCCAACGAAGGCAGACAAACTTTATGGAGCAATTCCGCCTCAGTGTGGCTCTTTGTATAGTAATGGAGATCGTTCCGGACAAGAAAATCAATCGTTTTTGGGTGTAAAAGCTCAAACAAAGAACTGGGTAACCATTGTGAACACACACACACACACACACACACACACACACACACACACACACACACACACACACACTTCTTTCATCAAAATATATGTATATATTTTTGTTAACTACATCATTTTTTTTAATTATTCTCACTGTATTTTGAACTGGTACTACAGATTACATAGCTGAGCCATCAAATCATATACATAGCATGAAAGTGGATAATAAACACTCCATATCACAAGGTAAGAATAAGTACAAATAATGAATAAATATAACAATTAAATATAGATGCACGCAGCAATACATGGCCCAGGTTAATCACGTTAGATACCAACTACAGTTTGCTGAGTTCCCTTTAAACACACCAATTACTAATTTTCCAGTTCCCATGTCCCATGACATCACTTTGTGTTGTCGCTCATCTTTATATCAGCATTACTACTAAAACATGTTCCAATTTTCAGAGTTTCCTCTGAACGCAGCATCGGCTACGACAGTCTGTGTAACGACTGGCTCGAATGCCGCAAAATAAGAAGGGACACAACAGCGCATCGAACAGCGAGTCCGATGCCAACAGGATGCGTTTGTTTACAAAAAAGGCAAAAGGAATCAAATACGAAAAGCTGAGTGTTACGTCAAGTCGTCTGGACCCAGCGCAGATACTGCCCAGATCAACCCCTACAGACTGGTCGGAGTCCACACCACAGATCTCGCACGATGCGAACACCTCCCAGAGCAACAACCTGCACAAATACCGTATAACCAATTGGCTGATGATTTTTTTTTACATTACATTTCATTTAGCAGTCGCTTTTATCCAAAGCGACTTACAATTGTTCAAACACCGACGGACGCAGCCATCAGGAGCAATTAGGGGTTAAGTGTCTTGCTCAAGGACACTACAGCATGCTAGCAGGAGGAGCTACCATCCCCTACTGATGTCACAAAGGGCTCTGCTCCACCAAGTTGTAGAACCTTGGCGTGAACGTTCTGTAATTTCCAGTAAATTTTCAATGTTTTTTTAACAAATTCCTGCCCCAAATGTAGATCCATATGGATCAAACTTGAATCACAAGATGTCTGAGATGTCCTTGTTCTAGCGAGACCTCAACCGTGTCCATGGGTCCAGCGGTTGTCGCGGACTAGACACTTTTAGCTTAAAAAATGTCAAGCAGGAAAATAATAAAAATCTGAATAAAAACTATGGGCTGAAACCCCCCCCCCCCCCCCCAAAAAAATAAATATATATATATATATATATATATATATACACATACACACACACACACACACACACATACATACACTACTCACAAATAGTTAGGGATATTTGGCTTTCAGGTAAAATTTCAGGATGAACCTAAAATGCACTATAACCTTTACAGGTGAACTTAATTTGACCTTCTCTAAACTTTTGAATGCACATGTCCAACTGTTCAATGTTTCAGTACTTTTTGCACAACTTGCTGTTCTCTAACAAGGAGCTGAACGGCAAAATTCACAACAGGTGTTTGATCCATGAATGGACCAATACATTTCCTGGTTCAATTAGAATTGGTATTTAAACAGTCCTCTTCATCATGCTGTTCACATGTTGACAGAGTGTCATCAGCAGCTTGCAACAGAGATACAGAGACTGGAAGAGTCACAGAAAGGCATAGAAGTGGACGTCCTTTGGCCACATCCCACACTGATGAGCACTTCATTGTGAACAGTGCCCTGCGCAACCGCATGATGATGCCACTCAACTCCAGGCACATTTAAGGAAGGTGAGAGGCAAGGGTACCTGGTGTGGTCAGGTACCTGCAAGGGTATCTGACCACACCACCAGGCACAGGCATCATGGTCTTGCAGGGGCCAGGGAGCATTTACGCTGGACGAGGGACCAGTGGCCTCAGTGCTGTTCTCTGATGAAAGTCGAATCACGTGGAGCAGAAATGATGGAGACGTCAAGGAGAGCGCTACGCATCAGCCACTGGTGTCACCAGACGAGCCTTTGGTGGTGGTGGTGTTACAGTGTGGGCAGGTGTGTCTAGTCATACAGAACTGCCCTACACTTTGTGAATGGTACAGTGACAAGTCCATACTACCTGAATGACATCATTCATCCAGTCATTGTGCCCCTGCATGAACAACACAGGCCTCATTTCATCTTCATGGACGACAACGCTCCAGCTCATGGAGGTGGCATCATTAGGGAACGGCTGCTGGAGACTGGGGCACCTCAAATGGAGTGTTCTGCACTTTCTCCAGACCTGAATCCCATAGAAAACCTATGGGATCAGCTGAGTGGCCGTGTAGAGGCTCGTCACTCTGTACCCCAGAACCTCAATGACCTGAGGGCCGCCCTTCAAGAAGAGTGGGGGGCCAGGCCTCAGCAGACAATAAGTCGACTTGTGAACAGCATGAGACGTCCTTGTCAAGCTGTAATTGATGCTCAAGGGCACATGACAAGTTATTGAGACATTGACAATTTTTGTTGTGGTAAACCCACCACTGTTGTTGGCTTTTGTTTCAATCAATTGTTTGAGATGAGGAAATCATCATTGCATGCTTCTACTTAAATGCCCTACTTTCATGATATATCACTGTAGCATGAACTTTTTACATTTTCCATAAATTTCACCCAAAAGCCAGATATCCCCAAATTTTTGAGTAGTGTGTATACATATATATATTTTCATTAACTAAAATATTTTATTTATTATCTTATTTTGTTTTAACTGGTGATATGGAGTAACTGATTTATCAAATCATATAAAACAGGAATATATAACAGAATACAAATTATATATATATATATATATATATATATATATATATATATATATATATATATATATATATGAGATTAGCTATATCATTTTGATTTATTATTTTTAACTAGAGCTCAGGATTAAGTTACTGAGCCATCAAATCATAAATAACAGGAATGTGAATGTTAAAACACTCGCAATTCCGCAACGATTTCAAACAGCTAATGACAAATTTAATGTTAGAATAAAAGGCAAAAAAAGATGAAGAATATAGTTTTGTTTGTCATAAGACAAAAACTTTGTCATGAAAAAAGTGAACATTTTTTCAGGACACAAAATAGAAGGAACAAATTGAAAACTTAAAATATCATTTTATTTCACACAGTATGTCGTCACAGTTACACCCATCACTCCTCCTCCGATGCGTTTCCATGCGACTGAGTAATCCGCTCCCTGGTCACGTTCACCAGTTCGTCCGTATCGTCTTTAGCTTTAAAAACAAAAACCCGCTGAGGACGACATGCTTGGAATGGATTCTGGATAATGCGGTGGTATATTTTGCCCTTGGTGTGATTCTAGGGATTACAGCCTAAAGGCACGCTAAACAAGGAGAAGGGCCGATTTATTCGGTCTGAGATGAGTGTTGAATTAAAAAAATAATAATAATACAAAAATTAAAAGTGAGGTTCCTTCACTTCATCTCAGTCCTCTCAAAAAGCGCCGGAGGACAGAAGGAGATACGACTGCATTTCCCAGATAGCAGAATATGAAGTCAGAAAAACGCATGCCTCAGCCTTTCCGGAACAACCTGGTTTATATCGACGTTACCTCGTTTCCCATTGAAAGAAATCTTACTGGTATTTTGGCAACGCATTTTAGATTTTGCGATCACGGTTTTGTTATTTTAACTTGAGGAGCGACGCTTCCATGTAAACGGCAGAACAGCTTCCGTCGGCGCCGCTGTTTGCATAAATATCATCAACACCCGAAAAACGGGGACTCCAGGCTAGAATCCATCAGCAAGCCAGCTCCTTGCCACACACACACACACACACACACACACACACACACACACACACACACACACACACACACACACACACACACACACACACACACACACACACACACACACACACACACACACACACACACACACACACACACACACATCCCTTTTTGCTCTGGGTGAGGAACCTTCTCTTCCCGTCGGACTCGTTCAGGTGAGGTGAGGCGGTTGTTTGCGCAGAAAGACAGCCCCACCCCCAGTAAGGCTCTCCGAACTGGTTGCTTTTATTCGCCCTGTTCATCATCTTCATCCTCCTCATCCTCATCGTCGCCTTCTCCCCAAAAACACAACGGTATTAGCTGGTCCGTAGCAAGGGCTTTTACAATAATAAAGTTGTGTCGTGTGTTGTTGTTTTTAAACCTCCACCAAGAGTTCAAACAGGAGAACCAGCAGCTATTTGGCCTCATCCGATGCCTGTCCATTGCCCACTTCCTGTGGAAAATAAAAGACGTCGTCCGGCCACGTGCACGCTGAGCACGCTGAGCACGCTGAGCACGCTGAGCACGCTGAGCACGCTGAGCACGCTGAGCACGCTGAGTACACTGAGCACGCTGAGCACGCTAAGCACGCTGAGCACGCTGAGCACGCTGAGCACGCAGCTCCCAGCGCAGGGTCAGCCCCGCTGGGCTCCCGGCACCAAACCCTGTCCCAATGCCTCGCATCAGTCTGAAACTGAAGATCGAGTTTCCCTTCAATCCTAGAATAAGAACCCCACCCGCTTTCCACCCACCCCGCCCCTTGCACCTCCCACCGTGTCTCAGTGCTTTAAGTGCCGGGAGCAAGGAATTGTGGGTAGTGCTGTAAACCGTTGCCCTTCCTTATGTTTGAGTCTCTCCACCCTTGATTCCTTTCCTCTTACCCATTCTGTCTTTCCCTGGTTGCTATGTGGGGTTTTGTTCCTGGTGGCGGTGGTGGGTGGGGGCTACACGGTGCTGCGGGGCGTCCCGTTTAGCGCCACAGCCTTGTTGCAGGGCGTGCCGACACCCTGGGGGCCCGCCGTGCGCTGCGCGGACACCCCGACCTCGAACACCTCGTGGATGGCCTTCCGGAAGCAGTGGAAGTTGTAGTCGATCAGACCTGCGGAGCAGAAAGACCGTCAATGGAGACCGACTGAGGCGGCGGCGTCATCGTTTTCCAGATGGCGGCGTGGCGGCGCCTTCGTGCCAGGACGGCGGCTTCGTGGCTCCAGTCCACGAGCCCAACCTGAAAAAACCATCCCTCCGTGTCCCCTCTCACCTTTCCGCTCGAAGCTTTCCTCCCGCAGGATGCAGACCAGCGCCAGGAACTTGGTGACCTCCTTCAGGTAGAGCACAGTGGTGTTGTTGAGCTTGATTATGGCCATGGACTCCTTGTCGTAGGCGCTGCCGCTGCCGTCCTCCTTCAGACTGGGAACACCCACCACACCCCTTGTACATCAGCTCCATTGGACTACAGCCACGCACTGTATTTAAACTGACCGTCCCTTTGAATACATTGGATGGTACGCAGTGATCAACAACCATATGACCGCAGGAGCAGAGTGCATTTAACAATATAAAGCCTGAGAGAATATGATCTAGAATAAATGTAACGCTTGAAAATGAAGGTGCTTTGGCATCTCCTTTTTCCTCTGTTTGAGTGTAGCCACACTCTCAATGATGGAAAAATGACTTGTTGAATGTGTCCGGCCCCTAAGCCGCTAACAAGTTGAAAATCTGCAGAACGGAATTCAGTTGAACAGCCACGTTTTACATCTTTTACACCTTAAGACCTAAACACAGGCATAATTAAAGCAGCTTTGCTGTCGTCATTCCTGGAAATACCGCTCTGTTAGATGGCGTCACCAATGGAATAAGAGCTTACTGTGTCGCACTGTTGACGCTGTTGCATTCTCTGTTTATTTCAACTTATTTAAACATGTTGTGGATTCTGACAGTCAGAAAATCAAGCGGAAAATAATGCTCCACTCGTCCTCCAAGCTGATAAGGCCTGAGGCAAACAACCGTGTCATATTCGGACCATTTTGTTTTTGGCAAAATCTGTTGGCAAAAGGGTGTAGAGTTTGAAAGTCTTTTTACCCAATTCTTGTCGTCAACAGAGGTGGGCCCATTTGGGCCATTTTTATTTTGTTTCTTTCTTTTTAGGTATCGATATCAGAGCAGATTCATCTGTTGACCTGAGTCCACAGGGGCCGGACTGGAGCCAATACAGACACTACAGATACCATCGTTGCAATGCCATCAACGCATCTTTTGACCAGAATAGTTTGGCAGAAGCCACAGCATATTGGCGGCTGAAGTTCCTAAATGTTTTTTTTTTATGTTTCATTAAGATTGTTTTCTCAGAATTTGGACATTGAGCAACTCACCCGTAGATGCAGGAGACGTCGATGACGACGTCGATCATGTCGCAGCACAGCTCGTAGGACTGCATGTCCACGGGCGAGCTGTCCGTGGCGATGTAGATCTTACTGACCACGTCGAACAGGAAGGCCTTCTCAATACCAGAGTTCTGCCAGCGAGGAAGGACAAGGAGGAGAGAAGGGAGAGGAGGAGAGAGAAGGGAGAGGAGGATGGCGAGGGAAGGAGAGAGGAACAGTGAGATGGCTGGAAAATATCCTCAGCATTCGTTCCATGGAGGTTCTGACATGTTGTCAAGCTCCTGATGGAGGGATGGAGCGTCCTGCTTGGAGAAAACGCTGGAACCCTTGTGGTCCTACACGAGGGAGACACTTCCAAATATACCCCAACGCTGTCCTTTAAAAAGGAGGGCAGCAGGGAAAAGCTGAAGTTAAATCTGTGACAACTTACAAAAAAAAATGGAATTAAATGAAAAACCAGGAAAAGACTGGTCTCTTCTCTACAGTGGACATATTCAGCATCCATTATTAATCCTGTGCGTGTGCTCTGACCAAAAGTACCCGCACCGCATATCCAGACCAACATCTCATCGCTGGGTCTGCAGCAGAGGAAACCTCTCTCAGGTCTGCCACGGTCACGCAACACAGGGAGAGCAGAGACGCCTTGATTTAAAGTGGTAATCCGTGAGATTGTTTTGTAAAAAAATAAATAATAATAGAATGAAAAAAAAAAATCCCGCCTGTGACATTTATTCCATATTTGTTTAGCTCTTTATAGCAAACAGTCCATTCGATGTATTTGGGTTCCGCATGTGATCGTTTATCTGCTGTTTCTATTCACCCTTCCCTGGCGAGAAGGCAAAGCCTTGGGACACACAAGAAGTAAATTTGATAAAGAGGCGTCACGAGTTGTCGTCAGTAAACTGTCGATATGGATGAACACTCACAAAAGAAGAACAAAGATATCCACCACGACCTCAAGAGGCCGAGACGAAAAAATATAAAAAGCAAGAGATGCAACCACAGTATTACCCCAACACAGGAAACTCTTTTAGTCGATATTAAAGGACTTTCAAGTACTTTTAAAGCACATTTTTTTCCATTTTTAAGGACTTCACACAAAACAAATATAATATATTCTATTTTTAATGTTTCATTATTAATTAAAATATTATCTTCATATCATTGTCTATTACAGATAATCAATCTCATTGTCAGGTACTACTATATACCAAGTGTCTATTTCCAAACATGCTGGATTAAACTTACATTCCCCTGGCTTCATCAACTTTGTAAAAGCAATTCTGCAAATGTTATAATGACGTTAGGTTTTGAATAACAAAACCAGGGGAAATACCACAGTTTCAAACTATCACTAGCACTTTAGCACAAAAGGGGGGTATTTTCAAGGTATTCTAGTACTAAAATCTGGGGACAAAGTTCAAGCACCTCAAGGACCTGGTAAGAACCCTGATGATAGAACAATAACAGAATATATATATATATATATATATATATATATATATATATATATATATATATATATATATATATATATATATATATATATATATATATATATATATATATATATATATATATATATATATATATATATGTGTGTGTGTGTGTGTGTATGTTTCTCAGACAAATTCCCCAAAACAATGTGAGCACTTGTTTGTGTCTCAAACCATCTTACAAGGAGTTCCATCGCTCCAATCAGTACTGGGAACTAATCCCTTTGTGAGAGCTGCTTATCAATATATTATTATTCCCCTTTGGCCTTTACTGTGGAATTTTGTTTACCAGTGACCAAAACATTTACATTTTTTACATCATGTAACCTTAGGTCAATCTGCACTGGCTGGCTACGAGCCAATATAATATGTCTATTTCCAAATACGTAGATAATGTCATGGTAGACTGTTAATGGTCCTGACAGACGACAGTTAAAGTTGTTGAAGTGTTCCTGGTTTAAGGTTTCATATTTACATCTATTGAGTGCAAACAGCAGGACATTCTGATGTTTCTAGTTTCTGATTGGCGTTGAAATGAACCGCCCTCCTTTAGAAACGGTACTTACAGAAATAAAGATGTTGAGCAGGTTCTCCAGGGTGGGCAGCTGAGGAATGAGCTTCTGCACCACCTTGCTGAAGGCCTCGAAGATGGAGTGGTCGTAGATACTCGTCAGATAAAAGCTGGTTGGAGGAAGAGAGAGAGATTTAGGTTTTAGTTGAGCTTCGCTTATACGAATATACGTTATTTTTTAACAGCAACGTGTCATTTGTTCCATTTTAAGTCGTCATCGCTTATCTGGATGGATATTTTAAACTGCAACCTTTATATGTTTCAGTTTTACATGTTCAAATTTTAGGTTATATTCTTTTTATTTTTATCTATTTGCTTTTCCATTGGCAATGTAAAACATATGTTTCAAAAGCCCATGAAGCCCTTTGAATTGAAAACTGAGGCAGCGTTAAAGAAAAGGGAAGTGGAGTGTTTAAACCACCAACAGTGGAGCAACAGGACTCTGTTCTCCAAATGGTCTGAGCTTCATGTAACGCTGACACCCAGTACGACTGTTGTGGATGATTCTGTTTAAAACTGAGAAATCCTGAAACCTAGTGGTCTCACACACACACACACACACACACACACACACACACACACACACACACACACACACACACACACACACACACACACACACACACACACACACACACACACACACACACACACACACACACACACACACACACACACACACACACACACACACACACTTTAGCTGAAGAGTTCAAATTTATTGTGGAGTCACAGATCTGCAGAGTAACGTGAGCGGATCAGCCCGGGGACACTTGGCAGAAACACAGCTCTGCCGCGTGGCCTGAGGAGGAGCTAATCTCCATCTTGGCTCCACTGTGGATCCAGCATCGATCCAGCTGACCGGGCAGAACCAGAACCACCGTCACCCCACGTGAAGCACAGAGCGCTGGCCGTGGACACACCTCTCCGAAGCGACAACACAGCGGAGCCAAGCCGCAGTGAGGCAGACTGGACACATTAGGGCCGCGAGTGCTTTTAGGGTTTCTGATAAAGGTTCTAATGCCGGTAAAAAAACACGACAGACTTGACAGGAAGCTGGCATTGTTTTTGACCTAAAACCTCCCGTAATTTGACAAATTTTTCTTTCCATTTTTATTCGATTATTCATTTTATTTTGGGAACTGTGAAGCTTTTATTTTTAATGCTAATGCTCTCACGTGAAATTCCCCACCAGGAATGTGTAAATTTACCAGGAGGATAAAATCGATTCTGATTATTTTTGGATCATTGGGAGTCAACCCGAGTGGATCTTTTAAATTGTGCACCGGGGCAATCGCATTCAAGAAGAACATGGTTGCCATTGCCCCGCATTCGGCAGCAGTTGTTCTCTCAAAACTGGATATATAACAACAATTCAATTGTTCGGGCTGACTCCCAGTAATGGAGAAATAAGGTTTACGTTATAAAATACCAGAGTTTTCCTTTGAAAGAGCGTGACAGACCCAAACCCTTACAACAAATGTTCAATATGCACTTTTATTTACAAAAAGGTACAATAAGTAATATTTGATTTGCCCATTTGTAAATTGACTGTGATATAAGTGGCAGGGATTTGTAAATGTTGATCAACGCATTGATTTCCCCATCGCTCTCCATGGAGTTGTTGGGAGCATAATAAGATCATTGCCCCATCACAAGGAAACAACATGGGGGGGACAAAAAAAAAAAAAAAAATAAAAAACCACAGACAAGACGTCACTAATGTTTCCATTTGCGGATAAGACTGAAAAGAGAAGTCTTAAAAAAGGGAGCTTCGCAGCTTACTTTTATGTCCTACTCAGCACCATTCCTCGGAGTGATGCTCAGATTTGTGATATCTGAAGCTCATGTCATGGGCATGGTTCTCATTTCAGAGGTCAGGGAGGAATCTCACACCAACACTAAGACTATGTTGACCACGTGATCTGAAGGCATATTCCACCACTGTTCTACTGCAACACATCTATCATCTCAAACACAACTGTGGCATCTTGGGCCTTTGCTGGTACAACAACAGAAATAAAACAGCAAGCGGTAGAAAGGTCAGCTTCTCTCAAAGACGATAAAATATTCTTAAAAACGTCTTTATTGATTCAATAAAACCTCTGTAACCCTTCATTAGGGTTACAGAGGTGCTAAAAATCCATTTAGCATCGACAACGGGACATACTGAAAGGCTTAATGTGAAATGGCTTATCGAGACAAACATCTTTAACCTTAGTAAAAATATATATTATATTCTATCAGTTGTTTGTTGCATTTTCTTTTTCTATCATCAATGGTAGTACCCACGCAGCACTGCAACAATTTCAAAGACTCTGATCAAAGGTAAAGGTGTTTTTACCTGGGTAAGATAAATTAAGTCTTTCAGAATGTGCCATGATAACCACAGGTAAATTATTGTGATATGCAGATAACAATGTTCTGGTAATATACGTATACATTTCTGTGCTCACATATTGGGCAGTTTCTTCTCGTAATTCCACTTCATGTCAACGGTAATTAAAATACAAAACTTCTTTTTTAATATCATGTGTTGTGACTGTAGGTGAAGATTTATTTATTCTTTATTGTATATTAACACACCCTGCCGAGCTGCTGCCACACAGAACCATCTCCAGACGTTCAGAGTAGTGCTCAGGACGCACATATGACTCTAGAACGGGATAAGACCTGCAAGAATGACTTGCCTACACATGCACAGGGAAGCTATTGAGAAAGTGTATCAAACACGGAGACATGAAAGGGGACGATGCAATTTAGCCTGAAAGCGGAATGCACATTCGTCAGGCCAATGTCTGCCAGAATCTCAGACTGAGCTTTCAAATACTTTCCCCACATACATAGTCCTCAGTGTCAAGAATTGGTTTCCATTTCAAAGTGGTTCCTAAGTGCCTAATGGGTCCTCTTGTCGATGTTCACCAGCTGGAAGCTTTTGAAATAACAGCCCAGCGTCTTTTGGTTAGCCTTCTGGTGTACCGTCAATGACAACTAAGGATTACATTTGTACGGTGGCCCTCAGAGCTCAATGCACTGCAACTTAAAACACATGCAAATAGACAAAATGCAAGCAAATTACAAAAAACACAACCGCATTCACAGAAAGCACAACCACATTAACAAATCACAACCACATTAACAAAAAACACAACCGCATTAACAGAAAACACAACCGCATTCACAGGAAACACAACCACATTAACAAATCACAACCACATTAACAAAAAACACAACTGCATTAAGAGAAAACACAACTGCCAAACCACGTTATGGAAGTGAGCCACAACCGATGCAATGATTTATCTGCAATAAAATATATTAAACAAAATTATTTTGTGTCTGTAATTATCCCCCATCCGCTTCCTCCATGCAATTTACAAATATTAAAAACAACTTTTGTATCAATCCAGTTTTTATTTCAGCCATTTAAGTGCGATGTTCCAGAGAAAACAGCTTCTACTGGCTCCCGATCGTGTGGTGAAGTTCGCAAAAAATTATAATCTTTTGGGTGAAAAGGGGTTTTCACTCACTTGTAATTATCCATGGGAATGAATCAGTGAATCAGGGATTCAGTGAATCACTGAATCTTGGCAGGAATTCACTCACTGCAAACGTGATTCTGAATCACGTTGACTCACAACTGACTGAGAGCTCAACTGAACTTCGTGATGAGGGGATCGTTTCAGGAAGTGATTCAATTCATTCACCAAAAAGATTGGAATATCTATCACAACAGAATATCTATCTGTTGTGTTTCCTGTTAATGCAGTTGTGTTTTTTGTCGTTTGCTTGTGTTTTGTCTATTTGCATGTGTTTGCTTAAGTTGCAGCGTGTTGAGCTCCCAGGGCCACCGTACATTTGCCTACAATGCTCACCTCATTAAAAAAAAGAAGGGTTTCATCAATGATTATTTATAATTCATAAATAGACAGACCCAGTGTTTTGCCCAGACCAAATAACAAATCTCCATAACCAACATACAGTAAACAAATGAATGTTGTTTTTAAACCCAAAGTAAAGAAAACACAACAGTAAAGCAAGAATTAATTTGGCCCAGCCCTAGACGGTAGGTTGTAGTTGGACCTGTTTGAGGTGCACGTGTCTACCTGAGGTGCAGCTTCTCCAGGCTGGCGTCCGCCAGGTCGTCGTTGGCCCTCTGGTGGATGTCTCGCTGCGTCTCGATCTTGTGGTCGTCGGAGAGGCCGTCCACCTTGTGGATAAACACCTCGAAGTTGATCTCCGGGTTGACACGGTAGGCCCGCGACACAGTGAGGTGGAGTCTGCCCAGAGCTTCCACGTAGTCATCCTGACAGGGAGGAGGACACATTAGAAACACCCCATCATACCATAACGCACTTAACACAGAAAAGGGAATCTCCCATGGGTGCACTTTGTTTTTCTGCATCCCTGCTAGTTTCTTCTCCCTTTTTACAGACTGAGTACAAGCATTTAAGTTTGTCAAGACTATGACATTGTCGATGGCGATTCATCGCCATACAACTAACGACAGTTAACAATTTGTCTTTATTTTTCAGTTGCAGAAAAGCTTTCAACTGACATTGAACGATCGGTAGAAAAGTTTACTTTTTGTTGCTTATAAGTATAATACTAATAATGGTATTGCTACCTTATTGTCAAATGCCCATAACCATGCCTCTTAAATATTTTAATTCCACTGAATACTATATAGGGTTATACAATTAACAGAGATGACAGCTAATCCACAGCCAACACTCCAAGATCTAAATCAGCGGGAAAACCAGAACGAACGGCAGATCTTCCAACCGGTCGGTTCCCCGGTGCAGCGCCGCAATCTCAGGCATTTCACACCTGGTATGAGGAAACACGGTCATTGTTTATTCTCCAACAACAACGCGTGTTCAGAGAGCAGCCCAGAGTCACCACAACCACCGAGAATAATCAGATCCGACGTGCATCCTTGACGACCTACCAGATCAGATCAGCTTTCAATTAGCCGACTGTTCAGATCATTTCACGGTGGGCGCTTTCACCACACGCGTGTTATCAGTTAAATCTGTGTGATTGTTTCAGGACTGGGGGGGGGGGGGGGGGGGGGGCCTTCTCAGACGCTGAGCGGCTCTTTATTGACGAACGCATCAAGCTCGCATTGAAAAATAGCTCAAAAGTGAGCAAAGGTTACAAAGGATAAAGGCACAGGTTGGGATGTTCCGGAACACGAGTGTAAGATTCACAATGCAGCTCCTTCAGTGTTATGAGCACATTGTCGTCTTTGATCGGTTTTGCATGGTGACAAGATTACAGAGTTTTATAGTCTAAACTAATAGCAGTTAGACCTGAAATGTCACAGAATGAGGCCAAAATTATGTGAGGGAGTTCCACTTAAGGGTTTTACATTGACCATAATTCAATGAAATGATCCACATTTATATCGTTTTAAGATGTGATTTGAATACATAAACACATATTGTGATAAATCACCATGATATATAACTGAAAATGTCAATATGTAAATCAATAGTCAGTAGCAGTAAGTACCGAATAATTAATTCATATCAATGTTGTTATTGGTAGGTGGTCTTTATTCATCCATACTTCAGCTGTTTAATATGGTTCACAAGCAACTTCAAAATAGGACATTTGGGATAGGAAATGATGGCATGGGCCCCCTCTGTGTGTGTTTCTTTAATCACCTGAGCATCGATGACAAATATCAAGGCTCCGGTTCCTCTGAAGATCATTTCGTAGTCGAAGGTCGGGTCGAAGAAGTCCACCTGGCCCGGGAAGTCCCAGATCTGGAAGTTAACGAAGGAGCTGCTGGAAATGTCGTCCTTGTAGATCTTGTTGGTGCTTTCCAGAAACAACGTCTCATTGGGAGACATTTTGTGAAAAACCACCTGGAAATAAGGACAAGTCAAGACTTGTCAACCACGTAGCCTACAAAGTCAGGTTTTTACAAATAAAAAGTAGCTGTGCTGTTAGAACACCATACACACGGTTACAGGTTATGGCTAAATAGTCAGGGCAATTTGCCAATTCATGGAGATAATTCAATGGCGACAGCAAAGTCTCAGACATTGATCATCCCCTGATCTTCAACCAAGACTATTCTTGAATTATCGGGCCTTTAAAAGCCCTAAGTATAGTTGTGGACTTTTGTTGACGTGCTGACCACTGGCAGCCGTCCCCAGCTCCATTACCTCTCTGACGTTTAGTTAGAAATTGTTTTCAAAACCGTTCTGTAAAAGTCAATGGAGAGCGGGGAAAAAAAAAACAACAACAGTCATGGTCCGCCCAGCAACCACAGAAGCATCTGGTCAAGGTCAGTGGCAGTTTATGAACATTTACAGTCAGATGTTCTCCTTGTATATAAGCTTCTTTGAGCTGTTTAGGTACTTTGGGTTCTTTGATTGGGTTCTTATTATTATATATACACAAGAGACTCCTGACCAGATATTTATAGGGTGTTTGGTTAAATGCGAGTCAGATTGGGTCGGTACTTTTGGCCAGTGGGCTTTCAGACTATTGACCCAACATGATGAAGCCAAATCACATTATTCTCAGCCCAATCATGAGGTTTCCTGGAGAAAGTTAATCCAGGAGTGCAGTCATGTTTATGTCACGTAGAGACGTTAGACCAGCTATGGTTTGCTGTTCTCCAGCGCCTGATCGAGAAATGCATTGTCACATCTAACATGAATTATAAACTATATCCCATAACACTCAAGTGCATCTCATCAATTATTCAATAAAGTTTAAAGGAGTAAGACTTTGGAGAATGAACAAAGTTTAGAATAGCCTCTGCAGTAGGCTATTCTAAACTTTTTTCATTTCCCCAAAGTCTTACTCCTCAAGCACCTCTTTGCCCAAATAATAGATCTGGAAATCAAACAGTGCTGGAAGATTATTCAATTTCATCATTTAATAATTTTTTCACTGGCAGCATATCTTCATGAAATCAAGAGCTTGACGTTCTGTGAGTGTCTGTGTGAGTTTTTGTCTGATAATGCTTCAGTCCATCATATACTGTCATACAAGGACCCTCAGCTGGATACTTGAACAACATTTTATTGTTTGTCATGTTTACGCGGGTCCTGGGACGAGATAGAAAGACATTCTGTCTATGTCCTGTGATAGTTGTGATGATCCTAGACAATGGCAACCAAACGGGGTGTGCACCAGAATGTAGAGGTGTGGTGGTCATGTCAGATAAAACCCAAATACTTTGCCAAAGTCCCTTTTACACACGGGAGGCAATCAGCGGTTGTTAACCACAGTCACATGCCATGTGTACATGTATGATAAATCAGCGAGATACACAAGTTGGACTCTGATGATACTGCTCTTATTGAAGGCTTTGACAGTGACTGACGAGCAATCACTCCCACAACGGCTGACAAATGGACGTACAGTAAATGTCCTAGTCGTAGTAGTCACTTCCAACTGTGACTCTGCTGATGTACCGCAAGGTTATGGACTACTTTGCAGATGACTAAAACTGACAAAAGTACTCATTGTAAGTGGCGTTGGATTGAAGTATCTGCTTAAAAATGACTAAATGATCAAATGAATTATACTGCTCTTCCGAAAAAGTAAATTGAGAGACCACTTCTACTACTACTTATCCAGAACTCTGTGGATAGACTTTTAACAAAAAACAAGGAAGAGAGGGCATATCACTCCTGCTTTAAACTTTTGTCCTTATTTTCATTATTTTCCATTTATTACATTTTTTAATTAAATTTATGAAAGGTGGAATAATAATAACATCTATTATTCTTACTATTATAATTATTATTATATTATAGTAGTAGTGATAGTACTTAAATCTGTTGATGTGACTTGGTATTATTGATTAAGCAACGTCAACATTTCGCTGACAGATGTATTTAATCCTTTGATAATAACTTGATTGTAAATTATATCTGAACACACTTGGTGAGCATGTGGCCACTGAAGTAATGATTAATCCAAAACAGACTTGGAGAGATTCCCTGCCACATTGGCAGGAGTGCAACTGGCATAGACAGACAGACAGATAGACAGACAGACGACTGTCATGTATATATATATTGATAGATAGATGACTGTCGTGTATATATAGATAGATAAACAACTGTTATGTACAGTATATATAGATATAGATAGATGACTGTCATGTATATATAGATATAGATAGATAGATGACTGTCATAGATAGATGATAGATAGATGACTGTTATGTATATATAGATACATAGATGGCTGTCATGTATATAGATAGATGACCTTCATATAGATATAGATAAATACTATAGATGACTGTTCTATATACACATATATAGATAGATGACTGTCATGTATAGATGGATATAGATAGATGACTGTCATGTATATATAGATCGATAGATGACATATATATATATATATATATATATATATATATATATATATATATATATATATATATATATATATATATAGATCGATAGATAGATAGATGACTGTCATGTGTGTGCTGAACAAAGATTTTTCTTAACTGCCTATATATAGATAGAAAATGATAGATAGATGAGTGTCATCAATAAAATAAATAAATAAATATATATATATATATATATATATATATATATATATATATATATATATATATATAGAGAGAGAGAGAGAGAGAGAGAGATCGATAGATCGATGACTGTCATGTGTGTGCCGTGTGACGAATAAAGATTTTTCTTAACTGCCTATACATAGATAGAAATTGATAGATGACTGTCATGTATAGATAGATGGATGACTGTTGTGTGTGTGTGTGTGTGTGTGTGTGTGTGTGTATATATATATATATATATATATATATATATATATATATACAGAAAGACAGAGAGATAGATAGATGACTCATGTATATACTGTATAGATATAGATTGATAGATGGCTTTTATGTATATAAAGATACATAAATAGATACATAGATACATGAAATTGCGCTGTTAGAGCGCCATACATACGAATAAATAGGCGACAACAATAAAGTAATACAAATATATATATTTTAAAATAAAATAACTACACATAAGCAAAGTTGAAGCAGTAAACCTCCGTATCAACATCTCCACATGTAAACCAGCACTTCGTACATGTTTGTCCGTGTAACTTGTTGTGTTGTTTGTTCTTCCAATCCCCGGTGAGGCAGTCGCCTGCCCCGGGTCCCAACCCTCCGGCTAACCTCCACCAGCCCCGCGGCCGCTCCCCCCCCGGTCCCTCCGTACCTTCTGGATGGAGGACTTGCCGCTCCTCCGCAGCCCCAGCAGCAGGATGCGGGGCTGGCCGTCGGCCGAGGCGTCGCTCCCCTCCAGGCCGGCCTCCTCCTCCCCGTAGCCGAAGTCTTTGGGGAAGGAGTCCGCCGCCCCGTAGCTGTCCACCAGCGGCTCCACCTCGTACTGGACCGACATGTCTCACCCCGACGACGGACGCCCCCTCCGCCCGTCACTTTGTATTGAACAATTAAAATGTGAAACTAGTGTTGAGCCAGTTAGAGCCGCTGGCGACGCGCACCTGCAGCCATTACACACACACACTGAGCTCCACACGCTTCCTCCTGGAGGAAATAAAACCTTCTTCTCTTTGTCCCGCCTCCTCATTCTGATTGGCTACTGCCATTACAACGCGCAATGCGATTCGGCGCCGAGGCTGCCAATCAACAAAATCGTTTTCTCGACCGTGACGAGCATGCGCAGAGCGTCCACTCCGCGCCGTCCGACGAGGGGAAGAAACGCTGTTATTTCTTTTGGTTCCGCCCCCTAATTCTCATTGGCTATTGCCATAACCAAGTGAAATCTGATTTGACGTCGAGGCCGTCAATCCAAAAAGGGCCTTTGCCTGTCACCTGACTTGTGCTCGGACTTGTTTTGTGACCTGTCACCTGAATAACAGGCGACTTCCCGGTTTTTGGGCACAGGCGTCAAGTATTTCAAGCCCTGACGCCGCTTAAGTTTTTAAAAATACGTTGTTTTTTTTTTCAATGACGTTTTCCAAATTTGGAAGAGTCCAAACGAATAACTGAAATGTATAAATGTTGCTATTGCGTACAGTGGCCAGCAGGTGTCGCTGCATGGTACGAGCACGCCCACTTCAGAGGAAAACGAAAGTACTTATGCTGCGTTCAAATCACAGGGAAGTCACGGGAATTAGGTTTAAATAAAATCAAAGACATTGGATCATGCAAAACATTGTTGTGTTTGAAAAAATATATATATATATTTATGTAAAAAAAGATTTGAAAAAGAAGACTAGTCCAAAGGTGACTCCAGTGAAAGTATTAGTAGATGTAGTAAATACTCGCTCTAAATGTACTCAAAGTATTACAAAAAAAGTGCTTGAAGGATCCAGTGCCCTGACATTACAGCCTATTTTGCAGGTCAGTGCTCATACAGCACATCTTGATTAAAATTTCCGAGAAACAAAAATATGAATCCTGAGCTTTGAACCCAAAAATAACGTGGCTGTGTTAGAAATGTCGTCGAGTATAAGCACAGATATTTGAAAAAAAGTGCTGTTCAAAGTACCGTAATAAAGTGCTTGTACTCTGTTACTTTCCATTGATGCCATTGATATTAAATAAATACATAGCTGTTATTTTAATCCCTGGTTATACGACAGTATATGTCTTATATTGGAGGTAACTTATCAATGCAGCTCCGCGCTGTTTGCAAATGGGATGGTCGTAGTTCCCACCTTTCCCATGCGCCTCGAACGCGGCAGTGTGTCCTGCGCCTGCGCCTGCAGGACGCTCCGCGCTGTGTGGGAAGTGTGGCTTCTGGCGGCACGCTGCACGGCACCATGGCGCAGCACGGCACCGGGGCGCAGCACGGCACCGGGGCGCAGCACGGCACCGGGGCGCAGCACGGGGCGAAGCTCGGCACCGGGGCGCAGCACGGGGCGAAGCTCGGCACCGGGGCGCAGCACGGCACCGGGGCGCAGCACGGCACCGGGGCGCAGCACGGGGCGCAGCACGGCACCGGGGCGCAGCACGGGGCGAAGCTCGGCACCGGGGTGAAGCACCGGGTGAGCGCGTTTATCTTTCGCCCCCTTGGCGCGTCCGGTCCAGTTCTGTCCGTGACGCGTGGAGAGGTCGTGTTGGACTGGACGCAACTTTCTCACCGTCCCGAGTTTTCCGAGACGCGAGTGTCGTTCCGTTCACCTAAACAGACAGAGTGTTAAGAAACAATGTTATAATACGAATAAATACCAACATGTTGTCATACTGATGAATACCAACATGTTATAGTAATGATAAATACCAACATGTTATAATAACGATAGACACCTACATGTTATAATAACGATCAACACCAACATGTTATAGTAATGATCAATACCAACATGTTATGATAAAGATAAATACCAACATGTTATAGTAATGATAAATAAAACCAGCAGGTTGCGTGTATAAAACAATGTTATAGTAATGATAAATACCAACAGCAAGCTGTGTGTGTATAAAACAATGTTATAATAACGATAAACACCTACATGTTATAATAATGATAAATACCAACATGTTATAATAACGATAAATACCAACATGTTATAATAACGATAAACACCTACATGTTATAATGATAAATACCAACATGTTATAGTAATGATAAATACCAACAGCAAGCTGTGTGTGTATAAAACAATGTTATAATAACGATAAACACCTACATGTTATAATAACGATAAATACCAACATGTTATAATAACGATAAACACCAACATGTTATAATGATAAATACCAACATGTTATAGTAATGATAAATAAAAACAGCAGGTTGCGTGTGTATAAAACAATGTTATAGTAATGATAAATACCAACAGCAGGCTGTGTGTGTATAAAACAATGTTATAATAATGATGAATACCAACATATTATAATAATGATAAATACCAACATGTTATAATAACGATAAATACCAACATGTTATCATACTAATAAATACCAACATGTTATAATAATGATAAACACCAACATGTTATAGTAATGATAAATACCAACATGTTATAATAATGATAAATACCAACATGTTATAGTAATGATAAATAACAACAGCAGGTTGCGTGTGTATAAAACAATGTTATAATAATGATAAATACCAACAGCAGGCTCTGTGTTTGTAAACAATGTTATAATAGTGATAAATACCGACATGTTATAGTAATGATAAATACCAACAGCAAGCTGTGTGTGTATAAAACAATGTTATAATAATGATAAATACCAACATGTTATAATACTGATAAATACCAACACGTTATCATGCTGATAAATACCAACACGTTATCATGCTGATAAATACCAACATGTTATAATAATGATAAATACCAACATGTTATAGTAATGATAAATACCAACATGTTACCATAATGATAAATACCAACATGTTATCATAATGATAAATACCAACATGTTATCATAATGATAAATAACAACAGCAGGCTGTGTGTGTATAAAACAATGTTATAATAACGATAAACACCTACATGTTATAATAACGATAAATACCAACATGTTATAATAACGATAAACACCAACATGTTATAATGATAAATACCAACATGTTATAGTAATGATAAATAAAAACAGCAGGTTGCGTGTGTATAAAACAATGTTATAGTAATGATAAATACCAACAGCAGGCTGTGTGTGTATAAAACAATGTTATAATAATGATGAATACCAACATATTATAATAATGATAAATACCAACATGTTATAATAACGATAAATACCAACATGTTATCATACTAATAAATACCAACATGTTATAATAATGATAAACACCAACATGTTATAGTAATGATAAATACCAACATGTTATCATACTAATAAATACCAACATGTTATAATAATGATAAACACCAACATGTTATAGTAATGATAAATACCAACATGTTATAATAATGATAAATACCAACATGTTGTAGTAATGATAAATAACAACAGCAGGTTGCGTGTGTATAAAACAATGTTATAATAATGATAAATACCAACAGCAGGCTCTGTGTTTGTAAACAATGTTATAATAGTGATAAATACCGACATGTTATAGTAATGATAAATACCAACAGCAAGCTGTGTGTGTATAAAACAATGTTATAATAATGATAAATACCAACATGTTATAATACTGATAAATACCAACACGTTATCATGCTGATAAATACCAACATGTTATAATAATGAGAAATACCAACATGTTATAGTAATGATAAATACCAACATGTTACCATAATGATAAATACCAACATGTTATCATAATGATAAATACCAACATGTTATCGTAATGATAAATAACAACAGCAGGCTGTGTGTGTAGAAAACAATGTTATAATAATGATAAATACCAACAGCAGGCTGCGTGTGTACAAACAATGTTATAATAATGATAAATACCAACCGTACTGTGCAGCCAGATGTTTACAGTCACTTTATACAGGGACGGGTATAGGGTTGTGTTTTATTATTAATACTATGTTATTGTTAATTCTCTCGATCACTTAAGTCTTACATTATATACTATAATATCTCCATTTTTATATTAATATGTCATTCATTCTCTTGACCGTTTTAGTCTTACATTATGTACTAAAGTATATCATTTTTTATATTACTATGTTATTGTTAATTCACTTGATTGTTTTAGTCTTACATTATATACTACATCATATATTTTTTATCATTATATTATTGTTAATTCTCTTTACCGTTTTATATTATATATATTCTATATATATATTATATTATATATATTATTATATATCTTCTTCTTTGGGCTGCTCCCGTTAGGGGTGGCCACAGCGGATCATCTGCCTCCAACACCTTGTGTTCTGTGCATCTTCCTCCCTGACACCACCCGCCTGCATGTCCTCCCTCAGCGCCTCCATCAAGCTTCTCTTTGGCTTCCTCTTTTCCTCTTGCCTGGCAGCTCCACCCTCAGCCTCCTTCTCCCAATGTAACTCTCATCTCTCCTCCACACGTGTCCAAACCATCTCAATCTGGCCTCTCTCACTTTTCCACCAAACTGTCCAACCTGAGCTGTGCCTCTCATGTCCTCCTTCTTAATCCTGTCCGTCCTTGTCCCTCCCAATGAACCTCAACGTCCTCAACTCTGCCGCCTCCACTTCATCCACCTGTCTTTTAGTCGGTGCCACCGCCTCTAAACCGTACAACATGGCTGCTCTCACTACCATCCTGTACACCTTCCCCTTCTTGCTGGAACCCTTTTGTCACACATCACTCCGGACACTCTTCTCCACCCGCTCCACCCTGCCGACCCCCGGTCGACCCCAAGTACTTGAACTCATCCGCCTTCTCCACCTCCACTCCTTGCATTCTCCGCTTTTCGCCGCCCTCCCTCCCATTCAGGCACATGTATTGTGTCTTACTCCTGCTGACTTTCATTCCTCTTCTCTCTAACGCATGCCTCCACTTCTCCAGGCTCTCCTCCACCTGCTCCCTACTCTCCTACTGACATATTATAGTAGATAATGTAAGACACATTATCTCGTATAATTTATCATATTTTTTATATTACTATATTATTGTTAATCCTCTTGATTGTTTTAGTCTAACATTATATCTGCATTTTTTATTTTACTATTTATTAATTCTCTTGGCCTTTTTAGTCTTACTTTATATACTATGACATATCATATTTTTTATATTACTGTAGTATTGTTAGTTCTCTTGATTGTTGGTCTTACATGATATACTTAAATACATCATATATATTTTTTACTATTGTTAATTGTCTTTCCTGCTTTAGTCTTACATTATCTACTAGAATTTATCATATTTTTATGTTATATATGTATATATATATTTATTTTAAATACGTTATTTATACATGCATATTTATATGTATATGTTTGCAAACTTGCACAATTAAGTGTCTGAATTGTTGAGACATGCCATATTCTTCAATTTTTTTGTAAATTTGTTTTTTTTGTGTTTTGCTGATTTATTTTATTTAAATTCATTGCACTTTGCCATTTTTCACATTTTCTGTTCATTCCTATGTTTATTATACAGTATATTGCCTTTTCTACATTTTTATTCTTATTCCTTTATTATTGTTGCCCATTGTTTTGATATGTGCTGCTGTAACACCCTCTGATGAAAAACATATCCATCTATCCATCTGTCTGTCTGCCTGTCTGTCTATCTATAATAATATACTCATCTTAATCCAATATTTTTCTTCAAGGCGTCAGAAATGAAAAGGGAAGAGTTCCGGCGATATCTGGAGAGAGCTGGCGTTGTGGAGCAGCTCACTGGGGGTACGGTCCAGCTTCTTCACATCATATCACCCAGAAATGACACCAAACAGCTGCTGCGCCCGGGGCCTTCCTTCCCACTTGCCTCCACCCTAAATCTCATTCCTTCTGTCGTCCTGCAGCACTGGTGGCGTTGTACGAACAACCGGAGAAACCCACGAACGCACCCGAGTATCCTTCCGCTACGTCGGCGCTCCACCCAAACACACTATGACATCCCAGTGGGCTCTTTTCCTCTGTCATACCTATCCCCACCCAAAGAGAGATGTTCAGTGCACTTCTTGTTTGATGTGGGCCTCAGAATATTATTGATATATTTTGAAGTGATTTGACATACTTTAATAACCTCTCTGGGGGAAATGAGTGCTCTGCATTTGAGCCATCCTAGAGCCTTATTTATCTAGGAGCAGGAGCATTACAACCCCAACTGATAAATGTCTTAACATGCTCCACCAGGGATGAAGGGACTGAAGTTAATCTATTCTTTGTGTTGCCATGGTTGCATTATCACATTTTAACCCTCAAAAGGTGAAATACATAAACAGTCGAGCAGCATATAGAGCACTACAGGTGTGGACAGTAACCTGTTACATGCACTTTCCTCAATGTTTGGAGAAATCGTGCATTTCAGAGTAGATTTTGGACAAAAATGTAAGAAAAGTAAATTTATAATTATTATTATTATTATTATTATTTTCATTTTTTCCACCAATACATGAAAACAACGTATTTTTCCACAGATCACAGCACGAGGAGGAGAGTTAGAATGATCCGTTTCCAATGAGCTGAGAGGGTTTGAAGCAGAGTATTTACACCCAGACGGCTTTGACTCAAACCTCTCTCAAACTTAATTTGTTATTTGGGAAATCATTCCTGAGCATATTTTTCATAGTATATTTTATATTCTATAGTGTATATGTGTATACCCACCTCTGCCAGACGATATATTATTAGACTTACTTTACAGACGTCCTCTGATGGAGACCCACTCTGTAGAGACATGGAGCAAAATGAAAGATAAAATAAAATCAATAAATAAAGACAGTGTAGGCACAACCAGTGTGTTTATACTTACTTTAAAAAAACAGTTTCACTCATAACTGTCCTTAAAAATAATGAATTTCTCTCAAATTTGGATGCGAGGGACGGATGTGACATGACATTTGCGCAGGTTCTGACTCAACGGAGTTGATTGTAAGAGGCGTTCAAAGGGCCCCGGGCGGACGGTGAGTGTCCCCCGCGGGCCTCGTGTTTCACCGTCCTCCTAAATTCTTTAACCGCGACTTTCTCCGGGTTTCTGAGGCAGTGTCTGAGCGGCGGCCCCCAGGAGCCTCCTGTGGACCCCCAGGCTCTGCAGAAGGAGGTCGCTGAGCTGAAGGAGCGATGCAAGCTGCTGCTGGAGGAGAACAAGGAGCTCAGGATCATGGTAAACGTGGTTACCATGCCGCAATCGACCAAAATAAAAGTTGGAAAACACAAGGCGTTATTTACACACAAGAAATATTTCAGATCCAATGATTGGTAATGTGGATATCATGACTCGATAAGAAGCCAGAGCAATTCAGGAAACCACCTGCGTTACCGTGACGCCCCCTGAGGACGACATTGGCCCACGGGGCGGTTCGGGGGGGGGACACACATTGGGCCCGGTCCGGCCAAAATCGAATAAATGGGAACCGCAACGTCCTTCCCCGGTCGTGTTTCAAAGCAGTGTGTGACGTGACCTCGTCTTGGTTCAAAACCAGGACTCTCACAAGGACCGTGAGAGCTGAGCTCGGTCTAAAGCCTGGCTCACACCCGGTCTGTGTTCTCGGGTGATAGTCAGACCCCTCTCTCCGTAGAACGGAATGGACTTCCGCAAATGAGACCTCGGGCGAAGGGGCGTGGCCTCCAGGTGGACCGGCTTGATCCGGACTCAGACCAGGCGGGAGGGGCCGGTCCTCCGTCACCTCGGCCTAGTTGCTAAGCGACTCAGAAAGACGTTTTTAGGTCCGGGATTCATTTCGGCGGGATGAGTTACTTCCTGGTTGAGATGAAAACCCCGATGCAGAGGACCTACCATCCAGCTGTGTCACTTCTAATCTCATTTTACTTTGTTTCTCTTTCTCCAAACTTGCGCTGTTTTTGTTTTTTTTTACGGCTGTAATGAATTGATCTCAGAGGATGAATCAATGACATCTTGTCTTATCACCTTATTGTCACAACCAAAATTACTGACAATGTCACAATATCAACATCTTTTTTCCATTTATCGGCCTATTTAGATTTTCTTTTTCCCCATTTATGGTCTTGTTCTGCTAGTAATCACCTGATCTTCCATTATGTAGGATCAGTTGAATGGATCATTATTCATCTTCTTTTTAATGGCAGATCAATGACGTCCACACAAGGACCTTTCTCACGTTCAACCCAGAGGAAGATCTTTGTTCAACAGTCACGGTTCAGTTCTTTGCTTTGGGGTTTTGGCTGTTAGACACCCTCCCTCCCTCTCTCCCTCCCTCTCTCCCTTTCCCTCCCTCCATCCCTCTCTTGCTCCCTCTCTCTCTCTCCCTCCCTCTGTCCCTCCCTCTCTCTCTCCCTCTCTCTGTCTCTCCTTCTCTCCCTCCCTCTCCGCCCACCAGCGTTGGTCTGATTTCCTTTTCTCTTGTTTTCCAGCTCAAGCGCTACGAGCCCACGTTTGACTGAGCCGGGGCGGAGCAGGACCGAGCTCCGAGGACGGAGACGCTTCTTTGTTTTCCTCTCTCGATCTTTCATTTGGGATTTGGCCCCAAGTCTGAATGTCGACCACGGTGATGTTGCTCCTTGAAGCACGCGGGGTGTTTTTTTTTGTTTTTTTTTGTCCTAACCCTAAAATCTCACTATCTCTGTATTTCCTCTTAAGCCTTCACCTCTGCAATGTTTCTCAGCCTTGAAGTTGTTTTGTTCATAATTTATTAAAGACAAATCCTTCTCTTTGGGCGTCGACCTGCGTGTGGATCTGGCTTTGCAAGCCTTGGGGCCTCAGGGCCAAAATGATCTCGATGCTTTTTGAGTTTCTGAGCAGAGACTATGAAAAGGGATGATACTGCTGAAATAGTTTGTACCGTTATTAGTTATTGGTCATGAGTCTCTAAGGCAGCACACTTAGTATTATATCTTAATATATATTAAGTATAGTTTCATGTCAGCCCACCTGCATTCTGGTCGGACAAAAAGAACAATACGATAGATTGTAAAACCTGTTTTTGGTATTGGTGCAGACTAAAAGTGAAGTAGAATTTGTATTTTGAAATGAATATTGAATCGATATGGCTGAATATTTTGTTCCCATAATGATCCACGTAAGATTGACAATATTTAGGTCGATTGAAGTGAGGTTTCCTTTAAATGATGATAATAATTACATTTATTTACCATGAGAGGATGTAATATTGGCTAGGAATTATTTGTAAAAAAATATATATATACTGTATATACATATATATATAGACACACAGTATATACTGTATATATATATATATACTCTGTGTGTGTGTGTGTGTATCTATCCACTATATATATACACATACATATATACAAATATAGATAGATACAATATATTTACCATTTAGTTTAATTCAAAGAGGATAGGGAATTTACAAAACAATTGCCATTTTACAAAGATATACAAATATAAATATACATAATACAATATACATAAATATACATTCTGATACAAAAATACATAAAGTAACGTGACTTTTAGAAATGTAGTAGAGTAGGAAGTCCAGATATTTGCTTTGAAATGTAATGGAGTAAAAGTCTAAAGTCTCCATAACTAAACAAATTAACGTAAGTACAGGTATTTGAAAAATATACTTAAGCACAGTAACGAAGTAATTGTACTTAGCTACTTTCCACCTCTGCGCACTGTGGAGCAAACTATGAATCCGATGGGGAGCCATTTGGACCGTCGAGAGCAACACAGCAGTCAAGGTCCTTGAAATAATTTGCTTCTAGAATTTGGGTCAGATCAGATCAGATGTGTAGGTCCGGGGCTCTCCTGCTGCTCGTGCTGCTTGTCATGGATGTTTTCCGGTTGGATCGAGGCGACCTGGTGTTGCGCTGCGTTCCCGAGCTCGAATCACCCAGGGACTCCGGGGAGGCGGGGCAGCTGTGGCGTTTGGCGTCCGACTTGGACCGGGTCCAGGCCGGAGAGTGTTCAGCGGCCGCCTTCGCTTCCCCGCACGAGTCGCCGTCGGAGCTGCGTCCCTCCAGCACGGTGGAGCAGTTGGAGTGACCGTGACCCCTCCACGGCCTCCGGAAGGCGCTCCCCGGCAGCATCGGGCACGAAGACGCGTGGGCGCCGTCCCTCGCTCGCTTTGGAGACCCCAGGCTCCCGGCGTCGCTGGTGTCGTCCCCGTTGTGTTGGCCGGCGGCGGGGAAGCCCTCCGCCTCCCGGTGCTTCGGGGTGGTCACCAAGTCATGGGGCGGAGAGCCCGGCTCGTTACTGCCGGAGTTGCAGTCATGCTCTGCGGGGCTGCGGGCCACGCACTCGGAGTCCTCCGAGCACCGCTGAGGAGCCAGCTCACACTGGAGGGGAGCGAAGGCCGAGGCAGTGAGGAGACTCGGGTACATGCTCGCCCCCTGGGTCCTCTCCAGGAGGAGGTTGTAGTCACTTGGCGCAGACGCGATGGTCGCCTTCCTGGTCGTGCAGGTCCCCGCGACCGACTCCTTTTTGCCCTTGTTGGCGTAGTAGTCCTCCAGCTCCTCTCTATCGTCCCTTAGATGCGGGTAGTAGTCCAGGATCCCCTGCTTAACCTTCTTGTAGCCCAGGTGTATGATCTCCAGGAGGTTGAGGAACAGGGACACGGCGGCGATGCACTGCATGAACACCATGAAGACGCTCTTCTCCGTGGGCCTGGACACGTAGCAGTCGACCATGTTGGGGCAGGGATCTCGCTCGCACCTGAACAGAGGGCGGAGCTGGAAGCCATACAGCAGGTACTGCCCCCCCATGAAGGCCACCTCCACAGCGGAGCGGGTCACAATGTGCGCCACGTACGTGCGCAGCAGGGAGCCTCGGAGCGGGGCCTTGTTCAGCTTGCCCTGGTCCACCTGCTTTATCTCCCGCTCGATCCTCCTCCTGGCCTCGGCCATCTCCGCCTCCACCCCCTCCAGTTCGCGGCGGAGGAGCGCCTTCTTCCTCTGCCGGGCCTTCTCCAGTGCACGGAGCCGGTAGAGGGCGTGGCCCATGTAGACCAGGGACGGAGAGGACACGAAGATGACCTGCAGCACCCAGTAGCGGATGAGGGAGATGGGGAAGGCCAAGTCGTAGCAGACGTTGCGGCACCCAGGCTGCTCGGTGTTGCAGATGAAGTCAGCCTGCTCGTCGTTCCAGACGTCCTCCGCGGCCACGCCCAGCACCAGCATGCGGAAGATGAAGAGGATGGTGAGCCAGATCTTCCCCACCATGGTGGAGTGGATGTGGACCTCCTCTAAAATCCCTCCGAGGAAGTTCCAGTCACCCATCTTCACTCGTCCATTGTTGTGGCTGTACAGAGAGGAATGATGTCAGAGTTGATCAAATGGTCGGAGCTAATTGATCCCACAATTGATGTCTATAGGGATCGATTGTTGCCATAAGCATGAATCATCATCACAGTGTTCTTCAACCCGTTTCGTGCCTGGGACTCTGTTTAATCCGATTTTGTCTCTGGGACCCAGATTTAAGCAAACTTTACAACGCTTTCCAAATTATTATGCAAATGATATTTTCCTCGGATTTTCCTAAATAGTCGATGCAATGACAGTCAGTATAATTTTCAAGTCATCAAACGTGAGGGTATAATTCAAATGTTATTGAACAAACCTCCCAATGATAAAAAACTCAAAATGCACTGTTCCAAATGATTATGCACAACGGAGTTTCAAAACATTTCATAGGTTGTAAAGAACTTAAAATGGTCCTTTGTTGAATGTGAATATGTGTTAGGAGGTCATATTTACTGAAATCAAGAGCTATTTCAATCAAAAACATCTTAACAGGCCAAGTTACATGTCAACATAGGAGCCTTCTTTCATATCACCTTCACTATTCTTGCCTCCATTGAACTTAAAGTTTTTGGAAAGTTTCTGCTTGAATTTCTTTGCAGGATGTCAGAACAGCCTCCCAGAGCTGCTGTTTTGATGCCAACTGCCTCCACCCTCATGGATCTTTTGCTTGAGGAGGCTCCAAAGGTTCTCAATAGGGTTGAGGTCAGGGGAGGATGGGGGCCACACCATGAGTTTCTCTCCTTTTATGCCCATAGCAGCCGATGACACAGAGGTATTCTTTGCAGCATGAGATGGTGCGTTGTCAGGCATGAAGATGGTTTTGCTACGCAAGGCCCGGTTCTTCTTTTTGTACCGTGGAAGAAAGTGCTCAGTCACAAACTCTATATACTTTGCCGAGGTCATTTTCACACCTTCAGGGGCCCTAAAGGGGCCCACCAGCTCTCTCCCCATGATTCCGGCCCCAAACATGACTCCGCCACCTCCTTTCTGACGTGGCAGCCTTGTTGGGACATGGAGGCCATGCACCAACCATCCACTACTCCATCCATCTGCACCATCCAGGGTTGCACGGCACTGATCAGTCAACAAGACTGTTTGAAAATGAGTCTTCATGTATTTCTGGGCCCCCTGCAACCCTTTCTGCTTGTCAGCATTGCTTAGGGGGGGCCCAATAGTAGCTTTATGCACAACTGCAAGCCTCTGGAGGATCCTACACCTTGAGGTTGGCTGGACTCCAGAGTCACCAGCAGCTTCAAATACCTGTTTGCTGCTTTGTAACGGAATTTTAGCAGCTGTTCTCTTCATCCCATGAATTTGTGGCAGAAACCTTCCTCATTCTGCCTTTATCTGCACCAACCCGTCTGTGCTCTGAATCAGCCACAAATCTCTTCACAGTACGATGATCAGGCTTAAGTTTTCGTGAAATATCTAATGTTCTCATACCTCGTCCAAGGCATTGCACTATTTGAGGCTTTCGGCAGCAGAGAGATGCTTTTTCTTTCCCATGTTGCTTGAAACCTGTGGCTGCTTAATAATGTGGAATATCCTTCTTAAGTAGTTTTCCTTGAA
Organism: Zeus faber; assembly: GCF_960531495.2. Classification (NCBI taxonomy): domain Eukaryota; kingdom Metazoa; phylum Chordata; class Actinopteri; order Zeiformes; family Zeidae; genus Zeus; species Zeus faber. The sequence goes on from NC_137195.1 coordinate 3,716,998, forward strand.
TTGGGCTCAACTGGCAAACTAATTACCACAGGTGTCTGAGGTTGATTTCAGTGATCCAAAGAGCCCTGAGAAAGATACCATCCATGAGTTGAATCGAAAAACAAAAACTTAAATGTTTAGGACACTTGAACCCTATGTGCATAATAATTTGGAACGCGGTGTAATCAGGCCCAGTTCGAGACTGCTTTGATTAACGTCATTCAAACTACTCTATAGATTTGATGTTATGTTAACATGCGGCGGCGCGACTGGTGTTCAACCAGCCAAAGAGGGCACATGTCACTCTGCTGCTCATCGAGCTCCACTGGTTACCTGTAGCCGCCCGCATCAAGTTCAAGTCTCTGATGCTGGCCTACAGAGTGATTGCTGGGAATGCTCCCGCCTACTTAAATGCTCTTGTAAGAGCACATGTTGCCCCCCGGATGCTGCGCTCGTCAAATGAGCGTGGCCTGGCTCTGCCGGCCATACAGCCACTGCAAACCAGGCTATTCTCATTTGAAGTTCCACGTTGGTGGAACGAGCTGCCAAAAATGACCAGAGCAGGGACCTCCCTCTCTGTCTTTAAGAAGCACTTGAAGACCCAGCTCTTCAGTGAGTACCTCCTGTCCTAACCTACAATTACTTAGCACCACCTTGCAGTATTTATTGTTACACTAATGTTGTTGTTACACTAATCTCTGTCGCAATGTAGCTTGAATGTTATTCTCCCTTGTAAGTCGCTTTGGATAAAAGCGTCTGCTAAATGACTACATTTAATGTAAATGTAACATGGGATCTATTGACACAAATGACTGTTTTCCAAATTCCTGTGGAACGCAGCATCACTTCCTGCTGTCTCTTGACTTGATACAAACTTGGGGGTGGGGACGTTTGGTTGGGCATTGCCATGCCTAGAACCATTAAAGGACCAAAGGATCAGAACAGTCCTTACATTATCGTGCCTTCTCTAACGGTGGTAATGTGTTGTACATGAAATGACGGTGAAGTTGAACTATTAACGCATTCTCCAGGGGACCCCCTGGAACCTCCCGAGGGGGCCCCACGTTGAGGAACCACTGCTCCAATAGATACAAGCCAGACAAACAAACAGAAACTCGGGGGGTACACAAGGTGATCCAACAGCAAGTTTTCTCACGGTAGTGTGATAGCCAACTACCTTCCTCCGGCCTCGGGTCTCCCGCTATCTCCTTTCTTTTTTTTGTTATAAAGCAGAACGGTACAAGAGAAAGGGAGGGAACCGCAAAGGAATAATAAGAGAAAGAAAGAATAGAGAAAGGGAGACAGAAAGAGCCAAATATATGGCATAAATGTTAGAGCTATGCTAAACACGGCACCTGGTCTGAAGTGATATGCTACCAAGGGAAAAAAATTAGCATGATATAGAGGTTACGTGGGGGTTTAATAAGAAGAAATCCAGCGACGTTTTAGAAACCGAGAAGAGTACAAAATAAAAGTTAAAAGTGGAAGACCAAAGAATGGCTTACCTCACATCAGGAAAAACAAAATGTTAATCTGTTTCATTCTGAACCCAAAGTGTGACATACCAGAAGTGGTCACAGTGTCAACTCCAGATGTACTTTTCCAAAGTACAGTGCGGTGAAGTGAAGCAGGGCAGTGGGTGGCTCCCTTACCTTGCAGCAGCAGGGATGGACTGCCGGTGGTTTGAATCTCGGGTCATGCAGCCGTGACGCGCTCAGCCAAAATTTTGAAAGAAAAAAAAAAACAAAAAAAAAAAAACCAACCCTGCTCGGTGCCCTTCGCATCACCTGAACCAGGATGACCCGCCGGGGTGGTGCCGGGTGCCAACAGCAGAGTGGGGGAGCAGGGGTCTGTGCAGGGAGGCTGCCAACACAACATCAATACTGTCAGCTCCACAGCTCAAGCGTTCAGACTAGAATCCAGCAAATGGGCTCCAGACCCAGACAGATAGATGGATAGATGGATGGATGGATAGATGGATGGATGGATGGATAGAGAAGATAATAACATTTATTTTCTCTTCAAAGTTGTATATAGTAATAGTATATGTCTCTCTATCTATCTATCTATCTACATTATTTATCCATCCATCCATCTATTCATCCATCTTTCTATCTACTGTTGATAGAGTATGTCATGATTGATGTGTTTTAACCCTTCAGTTAAATATGAGTAACTTACACAGAACATCTACTCTCAGTAGTAACCGGGCAGTTTCCAGGAGGACACACCCCACGCTGTCATTGTGAGATACATGAACACACAACTGTTTGACAGTTTGTCCAATTAGACGACAATGTTGTAAACAAAACAACGGCCGCCCCGCCCCGCCCCACCCGCCCCGCCCCGCCCCGCCCCGCCCCGCCAGGCTGTATGGAGCCGTGCGTTCGTAAGCATGGACTGACACAGGCCTCGGTCAGATCAATCCTTTTGAGCTGATGTCAAGTAAATCAATGAGTCACGTCCGATTTCATACTCCGCTGCCCCCTCTCTCTCCTCATCTAATTAAATCGCCTTGTCCAGTTGACACCAAATTTTATCCCATTAACAAGAGGTCGATGTCGGCTCTGCTCACGGCTGCCAACAGCATGTTAGTGACCGTGGTTTACACTTCTAAACATCATTAAATGGGTTTAAACGTCTCTATGTGTCATTGACGACCGGTTGTGTTTTGAGACCGCGGCCGTGGGATTCTTCCATGTGGAGGCTTCATGTTAAACTAGTTAAACTGTTTATAGTTGGGAATCATTCATCTCCCCACTAACTACGATGGACTGGTATCAGTTTCGCCTATATCCATAGTAGGTAGCGTGTCATTAGTTATATAGAGCGTGACAGGTTGTGGAAATATTGGTTTGGTTATCAGCAGGAGATGACATCCCAATTCACCCCCACGAACAGCGGGCGATCATTGGAGCAGGAATGGAGGCCAAATCCAAACGCTGCTCGACCTTTAGCGATCCAGTGGGATTCTGCTCATCAAGACAAATAGGATTCTGATGAACTCAGGTTGGCTGGGTCAAGATACCTAAAATGACATTTATCCTGAATTAAAGTAGTGCAGAATTAAAGTTATCCTGTATCCTGAATAAAAGTTATCCCCAAAGAAAGTTATCCCATATCCTGAATTTAAGTTATCCCGAATTTAAGTTTGATTGAACTAAAGTTATTTAACACAAGTTATCGAGTATCCTGAAGTTATCCCAAATTACAGATATCCAGAATTAAAGTAATGCTGAATTTAAGTTATGCCAAATTAAAGTTGTCCTGAATTTAAGTTATCCTGAATTGAAGTTATCCCAAATTTAAGTTATATTTATATGGAATTAAAGTTATCACATATGCTAAAGTTAAGGTATTCTGAATTAAGTTATCCAGACTTAAAGTTATCTAGAGTTAAAGTTAAACAGAATTAAGGTTATCCAGAATTAAACTTATCTGGGAATTAAAGTTATCCAGAATTAATGTTTTCCAGAATCAAAGTTATCCTGAAGCTAAGTTATCCAGAATCAAAGTTATCCAGCATAAAAGTTATCCAGAATCGAAGTAATCCTGAATCCACTTTATCCCGAATCAAAGTTATCCTGAATCTAAGTTATCCTGAATCAAAGTTATCCAGAATCAAAGTTATCCAGAATCAAAGTTATCCTGAATCAAAGTTATCCAGCATTAAACTTATACAGAATAAAAGTCATCCAGAATCAAAGTTATCCAGAATTAAAGTTATCAGAATCAAAGTTGTTGAGAATTAAAGTTATCCACAATTAAAGTAAATCCAGAATTAAAGTTAACCTGAATCAAAGTTATCCAGAATCAAAATTATCCAGAATTAAAGTTAACCAGAATTGAAGTTATCCAGAATCTAAGTTATCCAGAATTAAAGTTATCCAGAACCATAGTTATCCAGAATTAAAATTATCCTGTATCCTGAATTAAAGTTATCCCAAATTAAAGTTATCCAGCATAAAAGTTATCCAGAATTAAAGTTATCCAGAATTGAAGTTATCCAGAATTAAACTTATCCTGAAATAAAGTTATCCTGAATCAAAGTTATCCAGAATCAAAGTTATCCAGAATTAAAGTTATCCAGAATAAAAGTTATCCAGAATCGAAGTAATCCTGAATCTAAGTTATCCTGAATCCAATTTATCCAGAATCAAAGTTATCCTAAATCTAAGTTATCCAGGATAAAAGTTATCCTGAATCAAAGTTATCCAGCATTAAACTCATACAGAATTAAAGTCATCCAGAATTAAAGTTAACCAGAATTAAAGTTATCGATTATTACATTTATCTAGCAAAAAAGGTATCCAGAATTAAAGTTATCCAGAATCTAAGTTATCCTGGATCTAAGTTATGGAGAATCAAAGTTATCCAGAATCAAAGTTATCCAGAATCTAAGTTATCCTGGATCTAAGTTATGGAGAATCAAAGTTATCCAGAATCAAAGTTATCCAGAATCAAAGTTAACCTGAATCAAAGTTATCCAGAATTAAATGATCCAATATTAAAGTTATTCACTATTAAAGTTATCCTGAATTAAAGTTATTCAATATTATAGTTATCCTGAATTAAAGTTATTCAATATTATAGTTATCCTGAATTAAAGTTATTCAATATTATAGTTATCCTGAATTAAAGTTATTCAGAATTAAATCCTAAAGCAGTTGATTTGAACTTGTCCTGTTGCAGCAAACGGGTGAAAAGGTCTCATTGGGTCAATGGGAACTACTGGCAGTGCTTCACTGTTTCAGAAACCTATTTGCATGTTATTACATAAACAATTATCATTTTACTATTCAAATAATAATACACACACCTGCTGAATATTTGCATTTCAGTTTAGTTTCAAGATGTAAAACAATCTACACATTTAAATTAAAGATAGACCGTTCAATGTAAATTTGATATATTTTCCATGAACAGTTATGACTAATAACCATCCAGCTTCTGTTTACAAATGAAAATGTTTTTGCCAATTTTAAACTCTGGGTAAAGTCTTTATTATTTTCTATCATGTTTGTTGTTTGTACCATCAACATCGGGTTCGGGGACCCCCAGGGGGTCCCTCGGGAGGTTCCAGGGGGTCCCCGGCAACAAAACGGTCGATAGTCATTCATGAGTGTTTGGATCAGTTTCACGGTTCTCTCTCCAAAAATAAGTAAAATAAAAACTGCATCTAATAAGACAAATCTTCTGTTATTGGATCCCAGAGATGAAATCTTTTCCAATGGGGTCCGGGGCCTGTTGCGTATCAAACTGAGGGCCCTTGTTGTGGAAAACGGTCGATGGTCAATATATGTTCAACAATATAAACAACAAACAAAAGATAATCTATAAACAAACATTCTTCTGCCCAAACACCAACGGAATCCGCATCAAAATGTCAACTTGGCTCAGTTTAGAGACAGAGTTTCGAAAGTGGGCGTATCGACGAGCCGGCGGTGGAAACTATGGGATGTTCCAGATAAACCGGCGTGAACCGTGGCTTCCAATCAGGTCAGGATCAATAAAAACAAGAAAAAAAACAAAAACAAAACAACACTCCGGTTTGAGCCCATTCTCATTCTGGGCGCGAGGACACGGCGTCCGTCCCCCGAACCGGAAACCACCAGACAGACGCTGGGACGAGCCCATTGAACCTTTACTGGTCAAAGTCTCCCACAGCTTTCATCGCCAGAACCAAGTCATATTCTGCTGAACTGTTCATGCGTTAACTTAATCGTTTGTTCATCAAAACAGCATTTTCATAAAGCGATGTCTTATTTTCCACATGAAAAGCTGGGACAATGTAAATTGAATCATTTATTCTCAATATATTTTCTTGTGCATCTTGATTGAATTGAGTATTAACCTCCATTATAAAGTGAGCGAAACTCATTTAAGTTACATCGTGTCTACAGTAACCATTAAATATATATATTAAAAAAAGGTATTAGCTTATTTTCATTTTATTCTGAAAAGTCAAGGACAAAAATGTAATGCAGATTTTCTCTTTCGCCCTGTAAATTCACGAAAAGCCATTTTAGTATTTAATAATTTGACATTTAAAGAAACACAAGGAAAAAGCTATGATAATATAGTTATAATAAAATGAAAAAACATTGAAATAAAAAATAAAAACCTTCTTATTATGGTGCTGGTTGTTAAGCTCACTTCACACTGAATGCATAGCCTCATGCATCCGACAGTCGGATCCTTCCCCCCAGTGGCGGCTGGGTGAACTGTGTCTGGGTTTGATATCAATGGTATTTTGCACCATTGTGCACCCGCAGCGCGTGACAGCTTTTCGGATGCGGAATCCGACTCCCAATAAGAACGAATAGATGTCCGGTTTGATGTTGTCGCATGCGGTGTGAAGCAAGCTTCAGTGTGGTGTAGAATACACAGTGTGGTGTAGAATACACACAGCGTCAATGACTTTGGATTAAAGCTGAATCACTCCATGTGAATAAATGTGATTGTTGCAGTTTCTCCTACCATACGCCACCAAAGTGACGTTTTCATGACTCTCCGGCAAAGACACACAGAAGACGATGGGTTGTAGACACCAGCTTATTGTAGAGAGGAGGCTCGGTGGAAGTAGCCAGGAGCAGATAGAACATGTCATGACTGGGCTCCTATCCTGAGTGTGTGTGGGGATGGGCGTTTTAACCTGTTCCTCCTGAGCCCAACCAACGAGCAACAGGCATGCAGCCACTCTGATCCCAATCACCTAGATCCAGGTCAGGTGTGGCTGCTCAACCAGCCCATCCCTGCATTACAGTGATCAAGCTTGTTTCAGACGCTCCACAGTAAAACGACAGTGAAATTCCTCCGGTTTCCTCCTAATAAGCGTCAAACACGCTGGTTGGTGCCTCTTTGGGCTTTGAAGAAGCTGCCACGACTCAAGTGAAATAGCAGAACATCACAGCTGGACACCCGACATCGCTGATGTGTCAGGAACAACACATAATATAAAAACACAAGTTCAAAATGTAGGATATTAGAGAAAAGGAGAGTGGTTATAACAACGATTCAAGTGCACTTCTAACAGATATCAAGGAGGTATTGAACGATTGCGGGTCGACAATTTACTTCACAATTCTCTCTCCAATGTACAGTATAAATGAGGCACATTCTCTGCAGCTTCGCTGCATGATGTGTCTAAAGGGATACTCGGGTTTTGGGGGAAATTATTTAAATGACTTCGTCTATGTTCCCCAGATTCAGACGAATAGATCGATACCAATGTAATCCCTGTTTCCCCGAAAGCAAAAGTGACAGGCCAGATGCTAACAGTGTTAGCTCAGTACAAGGCTGCAGATGGGTTCAACTAGCCAAGCCTAGCCTGAAGTGATACGCTTCACGCTTCTTGAGGAGTAAAGATAAGAAACGAGACCATTTCAACTGTTTCAAATGCAGCTACATTCAGGACAACCCTGTGTGTTCCTGGAAGGCGAGTCTACCTGCAGTGCCACACACCAGCAGCAGGAGGCGCTGTTTCATAGCGAAAATCATTAAAAACAGGAAGATCTGAGACAGAACCCAGGGCAGAGCAGCCAAAAAATCCCTGAAACGCAAAGTTTGCTGTGAAATATAAAATCCTGAGTGTGACTGAACGACTGTTAACAGTCCAGTCTCATAAGGTCAAAATGTGACACTTATACAAAAATATAAAATAAGTTATTCGTCAACATAGACAAATGTTATTTTTAGGTTGATATAACGGCAATCCCCAAGAGGAACTGATGAAGGACTCTATGATTTCTGTGTGTCTTCATAGAAAATTCTTCTTTTTTTTTTTTTTTTTATATGATTTGATGATTGATTCGTCGATATATAAAAGACAGGCATTAATAGGATATCCAATTCCAATTGTTTCCGGTTAGTTCCAGAAGGTCAGAAGGTCCTAGGGAGCTGGGGACAGGAAGACGTTGAAGAGCACAGCCGCCAGCAGGAAGAGCACGTATCCCACGATGCACAGCCAGAAACGAGGGTCTTTCAGAAGCTTCTTGTTGTAGCAGCTGAAGAAGACGTAACCGATGCTCATCCCGGCCAGAATGCCCCCGAAGTGAGCCACAAAGGACACCTGGAGTGAAGGAATAATAATAATAATAATAACAATAATAATAATAATAATAATAATAAAAATAAAATGTGTTTCATCCGTCCATCCCTTTTCCGAAACAACTCATTAATTCCTCCACTTCAGGCATTTTTTAAAGTTAAATTTCAAGAGTTCCTGGCTTCTTAAGATTGTAACGGCGATATAAAATTCCAATACACACAACCCACACACATACAGTACATAAACATCTAGATAACTACACACACATACAGTATTTACAAATAAAAAAATATAAAATAACTATTTAAACAAAATGAAACCACACTTTAAAAAAAAATGATGATGCTGACCCCTTGCACTTCCTCCACTGCCCCCTTAGGGACCTGCAGAGCTCAGTTTGGGAACCCCTCAGAAAGAAATATCCCATTGGCAGATAAATTTGCTTCATTCTACTTATTTATTCTTCTTTCCAGACTATAATAACTGTATTAAGTAATTGTATAAAAATCTGTAATTGTTTTTATTTACATGAACTTCAGTTGACTTGACATGTAGATTAATATGCATTTGTATTGTTTGGATTTTTACACAAGTAGTAATCACCGAGGCTGAACGTATATTTAAAATAAAACAATAAAATAAATAAGCAAAGCCAAATAAGCATTTACTACTGTTATCTTGAAATCTGATGTTTAATTTAACAGCCAGAAACCAGAAAGACCAGTGTCAGCACAAACTATTCTGCTTCATCAGATAAGGAGTCATTTTATAATATGCTCAACTTTTACCTTTTAAAAATCAAACTGAATAGTCAAGACACAGCATTAAAGTGCAAGGGTGTGTAAAAATAACGTCAAGAAAACAATTATATATATATATATATATTCATGATTTTATCTTATTTTATTGATATTGATCATTGATTTTACCCCTCAAACCACTTTGGGGGTTGGAGGGGGGGTGGGGGGGGGTCTAAATAAATATGAGCAGCAGGGTGTAAAAAAATAAAAAAATGAAAAAGATATGAGTAAATTAAATTGTCACGTTCAGATTAGAACAAACCAAATAACCCTAACCCCGACCCTCTGGCTCGGCCTGTATTAAATCGCACTTTAATCTGTTATTACATTACATTACATTTATCAGACGCTTTTATCCAAAGTGAGTTACAATTATTCAAACAGCATCACTAGACCACCAGCACAACCTCCTGAGCTACCATCCCCACTGTGATTTGATTACGCATCTATTCATCTGGTTTTAGGTTTTTATTTCCATTTTACTTTTATTCATCTTTGCTCGTATGCCGTGCCTTTCATGCATCATGTAAAGCATTTTTAAGCACTTTTAATTGCGTATAAAATATGCTGCACCAATAAACTGGCCTTGACTCAAGTCTTATATAAACACACTTTATAAAAATGTCAGTAATAATGTGGCGACTTTAGAGGACTTCACTGGTGTCAAACTCAGCTTAAATCATTTTAATACACATTATGTTCGTTTTCCTGGTGGTAGCTCACATTCTACATCGTTAATATTCTCTCTTTATTAAAATCGAATTTATTAAAGTCCAACTGGAGTGCTCCTGCAAGGAGAGTCTACCTGCAGTACCACGCACCACCAGAGGTCGTCGCTGTTTCACGTTCAAATACGTAAAATCTGGAACTTATGTAATTTACGACTGTGACGCTAATACAAAAAAATAAAAATTAAAATAAAAGTTATCAGTCAACATTTTGTCAAATGTATTATTTTAAGTTGATGTAATGACAATCACAGAGATCATTTTTGATGGAATCCACGGTGACAAACACAAACATCTAATATAATAATAATATTAACATCTAATATAATAATAATAATCATATAAAGACATTTATTTTTTAACATATTTCATTATATACTATGTCATAACTAATCATTGCACAATGGATAATTTTTCTTTATCGATTTATTATTTAACTACGTGTTTTATTTTATTCTGTTGTTGTGTGTTGTTGTGACAGATTTCCCTCTGGATTAATAAAGTATTACTCATTCTTATTCTCATCCCCAAATCCCTGCGGTGGGAAACAAGAGAGCAGTAAACAGGATGGAACTGCATCCGACTCCTTTCATCCCACAAGTTCGGCAGCGCCGGGTGTGGACACGTCACCTCCACTGATCCCTTCTATCTGGAATCTGAAGCGGGTTCATGAGGGCGTGGTGGCCTGAGGACCTCCGTGAGGCCAGGCCGCTGTGGCTCTGTGTGCTTGTGTGTGTGTGTGTATATGTGTGTGTGTGTGTCTGTGTGTGTGTGTGTGTGTATATATGTGTGTGTGTGTGTGTGTGTGTGTATATGTGTGTGTGTGTGTGTCTGTGTGTGTGTGTGTGTCTGTGTGTGTGTGTGTGTGTGTGTGTGTGTGTGTGTGTGTGTGTGTGTGTGTGTGTGTGTATATGTGTGTGTGTGTCTGTGTGTGTGTGTGTGTGTATGTGTGTGTGTGTGTGTATGTGTCTGTGTGTATGTGTGTGTGTGTGTGTCTGTGTGTGTGTATATGTGTGTGTGTGTATATGTGTGTGTGTGTGTGTGTGTGTGTGTATGTGTGTGTGTGTATATGTGTGTGTGTGTGTGTGTGTGTGCGTGTGTGTGTGTGTGTGTGTACATACGTTCAAACCAACTTCGTCGCTCATGAATCTTCTGTAGATGGCGAAACCGATATCAGTGCCAACTGCCAGAGAGGAGGAGAAACAAGGACGTTTTGGGATGAGATTAACAGAAAATACTTTTAAGATATTTAATGTTAAAACCGTACGGAAGGTACCCACCGATCGCCAAAATGGCCACGATGCGGAAAACTCCCAGAAGCGGAATCATCTCTCGGAAGTTCTGTGAAATGAATTAGGGCGCAGGCACATACACGCACACACAAACACAAACACACACAAACACACAAACACACCCCCACACAAACACACCCACACCCACTTTTAATATAATTCTTATTTAAATTCTGCTTTTATTTGGGTTTTTTTTACAGTGATTGAGAATATATATATGTTTGGTGGTGACAAAACGTAGTTTGGACCCGACAGACTAGTCCTGGCGAAAGATCTTGTCATGTCGTGTGAAAGGCCACAAGACTGAAGATTCCCAAAATCACAAGACAGAACCTTGTGTAGTGTGAACAGTACAGAGATCTGACGACTCTGAAAGTGATGTAGTGTCCACGGCAATGTCTCGTGTGTTGATCAGAGGTGCGTTAAAGGTTTGGGACGCAGATTTCAAAATGGGCTTTGGCATTCTTAAGTTTGGGAATGGCTGAGATGGACGGACGGACGGACGGACGGAATCTGGAGTTAAGTGTCTGGTCCCGCCCCCCTCCGCTCTTATTGTGAAAGAGCTGGGGGTGGGGTTTCCCTCCGCGCTCTTATTGTGAAACTCACCACCACGGCGTTCATGAAGTACCCCCCGATGAGGGCGTAGACGCCGCCCGACGCCCCCACCAGCCCGCTCAGGGGGTCGAAGATGGAGCTGGCCAGCGAGCCTGGGGGAGGAAACCACAGATCGAAGGCACATTCCACCACAAAGACACATCAAACTCATCCCGCAGCTGTTAAGAGCCTCCCTTCCCCAGTTATTGATTGATCGATTGATTAACTGATTGGAAATGAATCCAGATGCCTGAGCACCAGTCACGCTTTAACTATGTGGCGTCGTTCGGGACTTGAGGCAGATTACGAAAGCACCAGACGTGGACGAACAGGACTTCTGGAGATAATGTGCACTCGTCTGTACTCGTGTTGTCATGGAAGGCCTTGAAGCAAGTTGTAACTGTGTGGACCCAGATTTCCCAGCGTGCCTTGTGGGAACTGGGAATGACGCGCCCACGTCCCCAAGGGAAACGTGTTCTTCTCCGGGACTAAATTGGAAGGACGGACTTAAGAGAGTCCGGGTATGAACCATGGAAGGATAAACTCTTATAACGAGAGAGAGATTGTAAATTCAGACCGGCGGTCTGCGCAGAGGTGCTGCGGGGGGTCTGCCAATTCTTTTTTTTTACGTCAAAATTATTTTGTGAAAAATAAAAAATGTTGTTATGTTAGACCAAAAAATATATATCGCGTAAACTCCAACCATGAAGACTGGAACAGACATCAGCTGAAAGAAAGCCGCTTGGCAGCTTCTGACATTCCAAAACCTCGGCTTTTTGCGTGACACTCAAAAGCCTCCACTTTTAATGTACTGTGTCTCTGAGCGACATAACTGGTGCATGGCTGAAATTCAGTAAAGCAAAAACACACGGTAAATGGTTTCTATTATTGTATCGATATTAAACACAATGTAAAACCCTATTTCAGATTCCTGAAAACAGTAGTCAAACCTGGACTAGAATATAATAGAAACAGCATTTTAAACCTTATTTCAGATGAGTAAAACATTTATTATATATATATATATATATACACACACACACACACACACACACACATATACATACATACAAACATACATATATATATATATATAGAGAGAGAGAGAGAGAGAGAGAGAGAGATGGAGCCACCTGCCAGGACCCCGGACATGTAGACCATCCCCACTTCGAAGCCCTTGTGGACGAGCTCCAGCGGGATGCCAAGCAGCAGCTGCATCACCAGGTTCCCCAGGATGTGCTCCACCCTGCGGGCGCACGACAGGAGGCTGAGGCAGAGCTCCACACGCGCAAACGCCTTTCTCTATCGCGTAACCCGGGAGAATCGGAGGGATTCATTATCACGATTCTGTATATTTTACCATGCACCATCACAGTTTCCAGATCACATTCGATCACATGGGAGTTTAACGTTTAGTTTTTGTTTAATAGATAAATCTTTCTCGGTGACTGTAATTGTTACTGTAACTGTTGTATGTTGTGATTGTATAAGCGGAGAAACCCTTATTTACATTGACTGAAATAAGGTAGATTTTATTTTATTTTTTTTTAAATAAACAAATGAGTTATTTGTTTATTAAAAAAAAATGTTAAAAAAATTTGTTAAAGATTTGTTAGTTATATAATTGTATATGTTTTTATTTATATAATTGTATTTGTTTTCATTCATATTTGTTATTTATATAATTTCATTTATTAACTGTATAATTGTATTTGTTATAATTGTATTTGTTATCTATATAACTGTATTTGTTTTCATTTATATTTGTCAATTATTTTATTTTATTTCTTTATATAATTGTATTTGTTATAATTTGTATTTGTTATTATATAATTGTATTTGTGATCATTTTATTTGTTATTTATATAATTGTATTTGTTATGATTTACATTTGTAATTTATATCATTGTATTTGCTATCATTTATATTTGTTATTTATATAATTGTATTTGCTATCATTTATATTTGTTATTTATATAATTTTAGTTATCATTTATATTTGTTATTTATATAATTGTATTTGCTATCATTTATATTTGTTATTTATATAATTTTAGTTATCATTTATATTTGTTATTTATATAATTTTAGTTATCATTTATATTTGTTATTTATATAATTGTATTGGTTCTCATTTATATTGGTTATTTATATTATTTTATTTGTTATAATTTATATTGGTTATTTATGTTCTTGTATTTGTTATAATTTATATTGGTTATTTATATTCTTGTATTTGTTTTGTTTTTTTTGTATTTTGGAGCGGGTGTAGCCGTGCTCCACCTACCCTGCGTGGACAAACATGTAGGAGATGAAGCGCCACGCCTCCTGCCGCTGGGACGGGTCGTAGATCAGGGGGCTCTGCCAGATCGTGTGGTCCAGGGTCACCCACTGCTCCTGGGGGTTGTAAACGGCGTAGTAGATGAACACGGCCAGCTGGAACACACACACACACACACACACACACACACACACACACACACACACACACACACACACACACACACACACACACACACACACACACACACACACACACACACACACACACACACACACACACACACACACACACACACACACTCAAAATCAGGGAGGTTTACATGATATAATCTACATAATGTTATGTAATAATAACCATCAGCATCAGGCATTCCTAGTGTACAGACACATTAGGAATGTGCATTTCATCATAAAAAGGGTGAAAAAATATTATTAATAATAATACAATAATAATAATAATAATAATAATAATAATAATAATAATAATAATAAAATAAAATAGAATAAAAAGTGATGAAAAAAAGTCAAATAAACAGTATACAAATAGCCAAAATATACAAAACAGAATTTGTCAGATAAAAAAAACATAAAACATAAAAAAATAAACATGTATTTTTATACGAACGAAACTAAAAACTAAATAGTGAGTTTCCCGGTTTTCGAAAAAATTCCATTTAACATTTTTTAAGTTTTTCCTTTGTTTGGAGGTTCGCCGGTCGGAAGCGCCACAACTTCCTGTTTCCAGTCCAGGAGTTTTCTTGTTTTTTCGGCGTTAACGATCGGCCCGTTGGACTGCGTTTAACCCCCCTCACCCCTTCACCTCCTCACCTCCTCCCCTCCCTCTCACCCTCCTAACCCACTCCTCCTCACTCCTTCACCAGCTCCTCACCCACCTCACCCTCCTCACCCCACTCCATCCCCCCCTCACCTCTGCGACGCTGACGAGGATGATGAAGACGGGCGGTGGGCAGCAGTTTGCTCGCTCCAGGTAGGTTTTGCGGGTGTTTTCCGGAAGCATCCACCTGGAGACGGCGTGCTGGAACCTGTCGCAGCATCCCAGCGTCCGGCCGCCGTCCACCTGCTCCTCCCCCCCTCCTCCCCCTCCTCCCCCCCCGTCGCTCCACTGCCTCCCATCACGGTCCACGGGGAAGGGCACGTTCTCCTCCACGTCCATGTCCGCCATCATTTCTGCAGCGGAGGACAGAGCATTAATAAATATTATAATAATAATAAAAAATACATATAGAAATTAAGAAATAAAAAGCATTATTATCATAAAAATTGTGATTATGATAATAATAATCATCATATTAATAATAATAACAATAATTCAGGGACCTGAAATCTGAAAAAAAGTGTCATAAAGAAAAGAGTCATTTGGGACAAATTTATAAAAGAAAAAAAAGGCACTGAAAATGTAGCTGTTATCGGCAAATAATGTGGATAAAGACATTTGAAAATAACAAATTTTCTCTATTTATGGTAATACTTTGATTCCAAATTCGAAATAACAACAACAACAACAATAATAATAATCTTGATGTAATCAGGCAGCCTCCTTAAGAGACACAATAGTTAGAAAAGTAAGTATTTGTAAAATCATCAGATAGTACAACTTTGTGATTCCTCAGCGTCAAAGCCATGTGACGAAGATGAATCAGCATTAAAATTATCATTTAATAAAATAAAAATAAATCGCCACAAACTTGACCAACTATCCTCCAATAGGAAGAGGCAGAGTTCCCCTGTCGTCCGTCCACTGGCGTCACAACCAATCACAACGTGCTCACCTCCTCCCTCCGTGTGGAACTGCTGTACATTCTCAGTAGTTTGTTGTTGTGCATTGGTCATGTGTTCATTGGCTGATGAACACATGACCAAGTGTGAAAAAATGAGCTGATCACTTCAATTCCAATTGCTTTTCTTATCTGTGTCTTTTGAGTGTTCTCGCACACTGAACATTACATGACATTGATCAGACGCTTTCATCCAAAGCCACTTACAATTATTCAAACAGCGACGGACGCAGCCATCAGGAGCAATGAGGGGTTAAGTGTCTTGCTCAAGGACACTACAGGATGCTAGCAGGAGGAGCCTGGGATCACATCATTATTTGCATATTGTCCATCACACTGTAGATAATATATATATATATATATATATATATATATATATATATATACACACACACACATTGTATAAACTCTATATTTGCCTTCATTTGCCTGCACAGTACTTGTATGATGCATGTGATAAATAAAGGATGTTGAATTGTGCTCATAGTTAGATTAAAGTACTTAAATAAAACTGAAGATGTCCAAGCAGAAGCAGCATAAAACGATATGGACGAGATCAGAAACGACAGCTGTAACTTCCATCACGTTTGCTGTTTGTGTTCGTAGGAAGGAAGGAAGTAGAACCTGGAACCCTGAGCAGGAGCCTGTGGCCCCCAGCACAATGCAGAAGCAGTTGGATGAATAGTCCCATTAGAACAGAGGAAAAACTGCCTGATCACACTCTCACCCCAGAGACGCACCGTCAGGGTTGAAAACAATACAAATAATAAAGAAAAAGAAAAGAAAAGAACTTCATTCTGTCGGAAAGGTGGAGGCACAGACTTTGATCACATCTTCTGAACCTGTCCTACTCACCCGGTCTGAAGGCGTGTGGCTTCACCCAACCTGCACTGCTTCACATCTAACTACACCTTCCTTTGCTGCCTCTCACATCCCCATTTTGAAACTTGCACAGAGAGGGTCCTTCTCCAGAATGATCCTGCAGCAGCTATTTTGAGATAATTATAGACGCCCCGCCCCGCCCCGCCCCACCCCACCCTCTGCGGCTCTTCCTGCCCACTTCCTTCCCACGCACAAACAAATCACTGATGATTCTCCTCCAGAATTAAATAATTCAGAAACAATGGAGGCTGAAGGAGACTCCCTGTGCAGCGTCTCCCACTTCCGCCTCCGCCTCGACCTCCTACCTGAGCTCAAACCCGGAAGACACACCTGCGGTCCGTGACGTCACCAGCCCAGCAGGCACCAGGTAAAAAGAGCTTTGATCTTTTTTCTTGTTGTTGTGTTTGTGAAGTTTATTTATCCAAATTCTGTTTCTCTCGTTTTCTTGTTTCTTTGTATACTATTATGTTGAGCACATGTCAGCACCGTTTGTATATTTGAATGTTTTTGTTTTTTTTAATAAAGATTGAAAAACAAAACTTTTAACTTTTTTCACAAAAAATTAAATTTGCCACAGTGAAACCTCACTTTCACGTTTTTCAGAAAGACATGGAGCTTTATATGAAGACGATTTCAACTGTGAGACTGTGCTCCCAGTTCAATGGGGTTTTTTTTTTTTTACTTTTAGTTTCTATTTCTTTTCAATAACCTGGAACTTTTACTTTGAAAATAAATGGGTGCGCAAAATGCTGACGAGTCCCCAGAAACATGCGCATGCGGACTGAGGCTTGATGTGGAGAAGGAGACTTTTTTTATTTCATTTGAATTAAATTCAAAAATTTAAACAATGAAAATTGTTTTGAAAATTCCATTCGTATCTGAAAGTTTGAAACGGGCTCGTTGGTTCAAAGACTTCTTGCGCTTTTAAAAGCGGGTGGTGTCATTTGCAGACGGTCCCTAGACTGGACGGTCCCTAACCTGCCGTTCAAACAGCTGGAGGAGAATCAAAACAAAGCGGGCATCGATGGATAATACCAAGAAAAAAATGTTTCCTTGTTTACTGCTAGACCGTCATAAAAAAAACAGAAAAACATTTGATCTCTAATCTCCTGCGTTGACAAATTAATAAGGAAACGTGAAATGTTGTTGCACGACTCCGCTCTGGCCACTGGGTGTCGCTGTTGGTCCATATTAAAGAAGAGCAGCGGCTCGGAATTTCTCAGCGTGTGGGCCCCCAGGGGTCCCCAGAGAAAAAGGCTATTAATTAAAGTCACCATTATTTCATTTCGTTGTCTCCCGAACTGGGATAAAGACATCAAACCAGATCCAACAATGAAATTCATCTCAGATTTGGGTCCAAAACAAAGTCTTATCAAACGTGGATCAAATTGAGGGACATTGAGAAGAAAAAGGTGTAGAATCCCTGTTTGAAGTGTCATGTGTTGTTTGTCCACTCAGTCTCCACATCTCTGACGCTTTTCTTGTATTGTTATTTTCTTGAAATATACAGTATATATTTTTAAACTCTTTTGGGGGTTATGGGAACGTTTTCCCCTTTAATGTCTTTGTTGGAGGCGGATGATGAGATGTCAAATGTCCTCTTGGTGTCTTCTTACATCTCTGAGAGCAGATAACGGACTGAATGAACATGTGACTTCCCACAAATAACCAGAAACTATGTTGATTAGAAACCAATGAACAGTAAAACCATTAATTGTAAGAGGCAGGTCCGAATGATCCGCCGAATAATTCTTCCTCTTACAAAAATAAAATGTTGGTAGTATCATCTCCTGTGTGATTCATTCTCTTCTAGATGTTTATTCTTATTATAACTCCATAGACCTTGTGATCAGGAAGTTTAAATTAACTTGTTTTATTTAGTGAATAACACATACGCTTCCTTTCATGATCGTTAACATATTAATGCAGTTGCACTTCAAATCAGTGTTGCATTTCAAATGTAAAGAGCAATGCACTTGGTTTCTTGATAGGTAATAAACTAAAAATAAAAACTCCATAACCGTAATCAGAAATATTTGATTCTGGGTTCATTCCGGTATGAGGTTTGAAAAATAAAAACAAAGATCTAATCAATTTTCAATGTGATCTTTATTAATTAAAATATGGAATCTCAGTATCACGGTCTTTTATTTATATTAGTGTATGCATTGAATACTGTATAGATCTTTTATTGTTCTCATTGTGATCTTGCTGGGCCATACAGGATTGAATTTACATTTCCCTGCATCATTTTATGCCTTAAAAGCAATTCTGGAACAAAATGTATTATATAGGTTACAATTTGAAGAACAAAACCAGGGGAATTTTGCAGGTTTTCATTACATTAGTAAAAGCACTTTACCTCAAATTCACTTCAAGTATTAAGAGTAAAAGTACTTGATATAACAGAGACTACAGTTGAGTACTACATGATCTGATTGGTTCCTCTTGCCATGACTTTTGATGTTTTTTTTGGTTTAAATTAAAAGTACTGCAACTGTTTTAGGGGTGTAGTAGAGTGGCATCATCTCTGAGACTGAATATAATATCATTAAGTGCAAAAAATTCAATGGAAAAAATGAAATAAATAAATGTACTCAAATAGCTTTTGACTTGAGTATAGTCCGCTTCCGACTTCCCATCGGTACAGTTCAGAATGTTTTTATCATAAAAAAAAATAAAAATAAACCACGAGAGATTTAGTCACAGAACTTTTATTTTTGCAAAAAAAAAAGAGGAACAAAATCTCCATGTTCTCAGGTGTGGAGTGGGTGGGTGGGTGGGTGGGTGGGGGGGGGGGGTGCTGCTGTTACAGGCTAAACACAACAATCACACGAGCCGAGCGTCTTTCTACAGCGAGACGACGGAGCCAAGTCCAACACCAACACCTCCAGAGAGCATCCACCGGGAACAGGGGGGGCTTTGTACACCTATCATTCTGATTCTTACGTTTTGGCCAGCAGCAATTAAATGAGTGTAAGGAAATCAGTTTGGAATTAAAAAATAAAAACAAAAACAAAGAGTTAAGATATACCATGGCACCCTAAATGCTTGAGAGGGAAAGTGAAAATAAAGGGAATAGAACTTATATTGTGTACAAATGTGGAGAGAGGGGGCGACAGCAGAGCAGCCATCTTGTAGAAGAGAGACAGACAGGAGAGAGACTCGAGAGAGAGAGACTAAAAAGAGGGACTAGAGAGCGCGAGACTAGAGAGAGAGAGACTAGAGAGACTAGAGAGAGAGAGACTAGAGAGAGAGAGACTAGAGAGACTAGAGAGAGAGAGACTAGAGAGAGAGAGACTAGAGAGAGAGAGACTAGAGAGAGACTAGAGAGAGAGACTAGAGAGAGAGACTAGTGAGAGAGAGACTAGAGAGAGACTAGAGAGAGAGACTAGTGAGAGAGAGACTAGAGATAAACTAGAGAGAGAGAGACTAGAGAGAGAGAGAGAGAGAGACTAGAGAGAGAGAGACTAGAGAGAGAGAGAGAGAGACTAGAGAGAGACTAGAGAGAGACTAGAGAGAGACTAGAGAGAGAGACTAGAGAGAAACTAGAGAGAGAGACTAGAGAGAGAGACTAGAGAGAAACTAGAGAGAGAGACTAGAGAGAGAGACTAGAGAGAAACTAGAGAGAGAGAGAGACTAGAGAGAGAGAGAGAGAGACTAGAGAGAGACTAGAGAGAGACTAGAGAGAGAGACTAGTGAGAGACTAGAGAGAGAGAGACTAGAGAGAGAGAGAGAGAGACTAGAGAGAGACTAGAGAGAGACTAGAGAGAGAGACTAGAGAGAGACTAGAGAGAGAGAGAGAGAGACTAGAGAGAGAGAGAGAGAGACTAGAGAGAGAGAGAGAGAGACTAGAGAGAGAGAGACTAGAGAGAGACTAGAGAGAGACTAGAGAGAGAGACTAGTGAGAGACTAGAGAGAGAGAGACTAGAGAGAGAGAGAGAGAGACTAGAGAGAGACTAGAGAGAGACTAGAGAGAGAGACTAGAGAGAGACTAGAGAGAGAGAGAGAGAGACTAGAGAGAGAGAGAGAGAGACTAGAGAGAGAGAGAGAGAGACTAGAGAGAGAGAGACTAGAGAGAGAGAGAGAGACTAGAGAGAGAGACTAGTGAGAGAGAGACTAAGGGGGGGGGGCTGGGATCTCCACGATGGGCGTTCAAGAGACATCTGAAAGACAAGGAGGGAGGAGGGATGAGAACCATCAGGAACCATCACAGCAGTGTCAGGATTAAGCCCCGCCCACACGGTTATTTTAGAAAACATAGTATTTCCTCTGCCTTTTGGCCCCGCCCACACAAAAATGACAACGTTCTAGGAACTGGAAAGAAAGCTTTTGGGAAACCCCATCCAGGGTGGAGCTTTCTCTACACGGTGTGGGTGGAGGAAGTCAGACGGAGCTTCTGGGAAACGCCGCCGTCGGGACCCGGACCCCCGTCAGGAAGCGAGGAGCGAGGCGGTGTCCTCCGTGTCTCCACCAGGGGGTTAGACGCGTCTCCAGCTTGGGGGACGGCGTCCGTACAGTGTTGTGTCTGAATGTGATGAAGACGCTGCACACGCTGCTCCTCTTCTTCTGTGGTGTTTATGACGTAGTGTCGCCCCCTGCTGGCCTGGAGGCTCACGTCAGCGTTTCAAACCCTTTTTGCTTTCTTCTCGTGCGGACGGACATTTATACTAACACCGCTGGCGACGAGGAGGAAAACGACGCCATTTAAGAGACACCCATCAACCTGTAGAAGACCTCGGAGACTAGTGATGGATGGAATAAATGTTAAATTCAACGATGAAACCCGGCGGAAGTTACTTCCACGGCGTCGCTCGGTTACCAGACGGCTCAACATCTCTGCGGCTTTGCAACAAAAGCTCCCCCGAGGCCTGGAGTCAAAACTGCACTTCCCTCCATGTCCAAGGGGGTTTGAGGCAGCGTGCAGCGCTCGCAGGTGGAATGGATTTAATGGAGAGAACGTAAACAACACGTCTAAAGAGTGGAAGCGATTCCTCAAAAGAATGTTTTACATTCACGTAAATGACCCGGTTGGGTTTTTAAATACACGACGACAACGATGAAGGACGTCATCTGCATTAGTGTGTGTGTGTGTGTGTGTGTGTGTGTGTGTGTGTGTGTGTGAGAGACTCACAGCTGGCGGGCCTGGCTCCGTATCTTCGCATGATTTGGTCTTGTGTGAATTTCACAAAAGATTCATATTGTTCTGAAACAAAGGAACAAGATGGAGGAGGAGAGTCAGTGGAGCGGGGGGGGGGGTCGGTGCGGTCCACCGGCTTTAGCGCGCGCACGCACGCACACACACACACACACTGAGAAGGTCCTGGTTTGATTCCCGCCTGGGGCGCTGTTGGCAACGTGCTCAGGTGGGTTATCTCCCAATGAGGGGCCTTTTTGGGTGGAGTTTGCATGTTCTCCCCGTGCTCACATGGGGCTTCCTCCATCCATCCCCCCCGGAGGAAGGGATGCCAGGATGGTCAAATGCAGAGGAGCCATTTCACTGGCACCACCCAAAGCGTGTGTGTGTGTGTTGTAGTGGCGTGTGACAAAGATTTTCCACACACAGAGAGAGAGAGAGAGAAGAATGCGTCCTACATTTTTGTACTACCTATCAGCAAGTTGTCATGACGACGCTGCCTAGACACTTACAGTGGAAAATCCATGTTCAGAAAGTTAAATTCCACTCCTGGTATTTTCAGTTAACCTCCATTTTGTACTGAGCGAGGAGCCAACAGAGTCAGTGACTCCACCTTCTACATCGAGGGCCCCGCCATGTGACACTCCTAACACCACGGACCCCGTGGTTCCATCTCTGGGACCCCGACGTGAGAAGATGTTTTACCGTGTGATATGATTCAGTGTCTCTACTGTAACCTGTGGGAGCCATTGTATATTCACTGACGGACTCAAGGGACCCCTGGGGGTCCCGGACCTCGGGTTGAGAAACCACAGTTCTAATGAGTGTAATCAGCTGGCTCAGTGCACGGGTGGAGCAGGACTTTTACATTAAAAACCTGGAGCGTCCCATCAGTTTTTAGCAATTCAAACAGCCGGCGTCCAGGTGGAGCACTGGACGGGTCGTGTTTTATGGACGTTGTGTTGTGACGCGCGTTGCCGTCCGTACCTGCAAGTTTTGTGTTGAGGATCTGTTCGTACTCCTCCCGGATCTTCTCCTCGTGGTCTTTGAGCAGACGCTCGCACAGGTAGCTCACCTGGCGCAGGGTGAATGAGGGCTGGTCCTTCCTGGAGGCACCTGGGACAAGCACAGCGTTCACACACCGGGGATCGAACACAAGGAGCTGCCGGGGGCTTCTAGCCGTTGAGTGGACGAGCGCGAGAGAAAGTGTTGGCGCCAAACTGAAAAGAAGGACGGTTCCTTTTGGGCTTTTCAAGCTTTTCAGTTTATAACATTTCAAAGTTCATATTTTTGCATTCCGAATAGTTACCGAGGATTAAATTACCGAGGGGGGAAAAAAAGGTTGAGGCATCTGGTATAATTCATAATGAATGTGAATGTTGCATTCCACCAAAATAAATGTACATTTTGATAAAGTTCACAGATTTTTGTGAGAACTCTTTGAAAACTCTGAAATGAAGACTCTTCTGACTCCTATATCCTTCCCCCAAACAAAAGGAAAACAGGGGGAAAAATAAATAAATAAAATAAAAATAAAAAAGGAGTCATCGACTTCTATTTACTATTATAAGCGTCCATTTCCAGCCACACTGGATTACATTTCCCTGGAATCATCTACGTCATGAAAGACGTCCAGGAAAATGTTTATTACTTCACGATTTGAATAACAAAACCTGAGGGAATATTGCAGGTTGTAAACGACCGCATTTATTTCTCGGACTTTTCAAGCGCTTCAGCACAAGCGGGTTATTTTCCAGGTATTCCAGTACTTGAACCTCTGTGGACAAAATTCAAGCACTTTAAGGACATGGGAAGAACCCTGATGATACCCAGGCCGGGATATTTGTATTTGAAAGCAGCATATCAACCACAGCTCATTTAAAAAAAGAGATGAAATTTCAAAATAAAAGTAGTGTTGGGGAGGGGTCCTACCTGGAGGGGAGCTGGGGGCCGACAGGGCGCTGTTGGGGCTGGGAGCCTCGCTGGAGCTGCAGGCCTCGGCCTGGTTGAAGGCCCCCTCCAGCTGCCGTCTCCTCTGGATGCGGCTGTACTCGTGCCGAAGGTTCTGGAAGATCTGCTCTGTAAGGGGGCGGGGCCACGGACACCGGAGCGTCAGAAAACAGGACAACGGGTTCCAAAAAGGATTCCCCACGACACCCGAAGCCAACACAGCACCGTTCTGTCTGGGAATTCATGCTCGTCGATAAAAAACAAAAGCATACGAGCCTTGTTCAAGCCAGGTTTGGTCGCAACGGGCCGTTCTGGGTTCAGGGTTCAGATTTAGGAAAGTCCATAATTTCCTTTTTTTGGCCAGACATGTTTGAAGGTCTTACAGCTCTTAATTTCAGCCGTGCATAGTATTGTTTTTTTTTGTCTTTTTTTGGGGTGCATTTTTCTTTGGAAATTTGGCTGTTTTTGTAAATTTGACTATTGAGTTGTATTTATTTATTTTTTCCCATTCTGAAATTTCTTTTAATAGTATTTTTTTGCACATTGTCTGTACAGCAATCCTCACCACCACAAATTTCTCGTTATGTATAAATGTACTCAATAATAAACCAGTTCTGAAAATCGGGGGGCAGAATCAAATCGGCAGAATTTATTCAGCCAGGCACATTTAAAAATACAAGGAATTTGTTCTGGTGAGGTTTGGTGAGTTTCACTACAGAGAAAAAAGATAAAAGAATTATAAAAACAATCAAATAAAAATTATCAAATATATACAAATTGCCCAAAAAAACAACAATATAATGAAATATACCGAATATGCAAAACGTGATGTGAAGGGGAATAAGCTGAAGCAGAGGTTGAAACAGTTTTATAATAAATATGACCAGCGCTAGGAAGAAACCCTGCTGGGCTCTGACACAGAAACCAGTCATGAGATGCAGCAAATCCACCTCCCGCTGCTTCCAGGGTCTTCCAGGTGCAGCAGAGGGACGTTGCACCTGAACTAACACCTACAGACACAGTCAGCGGTCAAACCAGGGTCATGTCAACAGAAAGACAAGCTCCCTAATTTTGGCAGTGGACACTAGTGACACACCTTACACACGCACACGCGGCTGTCTCGGTTCTATAATCAATATATTGACGTTTTAATACACAATGAGAATTCCTGCTGACTTTTCAGTATTCCATCTGACATGGGTTACATAAATATTTAAGGGAACTAATTGAGTCCAACACAGAAATTAAACTTGTGACATCTTGAAAATTCCTCTGATTTTCAAGATGTCTTACTGCATCGTGTTAACTGGGCTTGCAGTATTCTATGGTACTTTATAAAACAAAAAAAAACAACATTTTTTTTTTTTTAAACAAAACGTAAATAAGAAGTGAACCTTTGGAAGGAAATGACACTGCTACACAGGAAATGATGCAAATCCACGAATGACAAACGCCAGGAAGAAAATTTTGCCACAGAAACGGACAGAATTCTGCTGCTGAGGATACTTTGCTTTGTTTAGAGCAAAAAAACCAAAAGAAAAGACAGACAACATGTGACTTCCAAAATCATGGAAAGCTCATCGGTGCTGCTGATAGAAAGGGTTCAAAGGTCAGACGCTGACCCCAGCACATGCTGATGTCATTCGGGCCGGTCGTTACAAAACAAAGCCGCTGTGCCTCGTGGCCGGAGGGAAACGGCACAAGGGCAGAGTTCTCCTACTCAGTTTGAACTCTCTGGAGGTCCATTTATCTGTCCGCGGATGGAAGAAGCTTCCATGGGAATACAAAGCAGAGTGGCTGGTGGGGGTGGAAGAAGAGGCTCCTCTGTTTCTACCCTGCTTCCACTCTGTTTACTGGGGAGGACCATGGACACCAGGACACCCTGTAAACCTGTCCTAACCACGACAGACCTCAACAGGTCTATTAATGGAACACACTGGGAAGGGGTGTGTGCAGTAGACACACCTAGCTAGGGGTGTTCACCACGCCAGCGTTCACTTCTTGAGATCTTGTGAAATGTGCTGGAGCTTAACAGGTTTGGCAAAAACAGAGCTAGCTGCCTCGCGTCTGCAATGCAAAGCTTTCCTCACTGGCGCTCACTCAATCAGCAAATTCACTGCGCAGACAGACAGACAGACAGACAGACAGACAGAGGGAGCTATCTTTCCATGGCAGAGGGGTTAAGGCCCCGACTGTGTGATGAGTATCTGGGGAGACCTGCCTCCTTTATCTTGGGTGGAGAGTGAGAGAGCACTGGAGGCCATGTCCCTGCTTCCCCCTGCTCGTCAATAAGCTTGTGTGGAAGGCGGCGCCGGACGCACAAGGGCTGCGTCTCAGGCAGGATCTCATGATTCGATTTAGATGCTAAAGGGTCAGGATTCTACACGGATTCGATCATACACTACCCACAAAAAGTTAGGGATATCTGGCT
The DNA here is from genome assembly GCF_960531495.2 of Zeus faber. Classification (NCBI taxonomy): domain Eukaryota; kingdom Metazoa; phylum Chordata; class Actinopteri; order Zeiformes; family Zeidae; genus Zeus; species Zeus faber. The sequence continues at coordinate 3,742,920 of NC_137195.1, forward strand.
TTTGGGTGAAATTTATGGAAAATGTAAAAAGTTCACGCTACAGTGATATATCATGAAAGTAGGGCATTTAAGTAGAAGCATGCAATGATGATTTCCTCATCTCAAACAATTGATTGAAACAAAAGCCAACAACAGTGGTGGGTTTACCACAACAAAAAATGTCAATGTCTCAATAACTTGTCATGTGCCCTTGAGCATCAATTACAGCTTGACAAGGACGTCTCATGCTGTTCACAAGTCGACTTATTGTCTGCTGAGGCCTGGCCCCCCACTCTTCTTGAAGGGCGGCCCTCAGGTCATTGAGGTTCTGGGGTACAGAGTTACGAGCCTCTACACGGCCACTCAGCTGATCCCATAGGTTTTCTATGGGATTCAGGTCTGGAGAAAGTGCAGGCCACTCCATTTGAGGTGCCCCAGTCTCCAGCAGCCGTTCCCTAATGATGCCACCTCCATGAGCTGGAGCGTTGTCGTCCATGAAGATGAAATGAGGCCTGTGTTGTTCATGCAGGGGCACAATGACTGGATGAATGATGTCATTCAGGTAGTATGGGCTTGTCACTGTACCATTCACAAAGTGTAGGGCAGTTCTGTATTGACTAGACACACCTGCCCACACTGTAACACCACCACCACCAAAGGCTCGTCTGGTGACACCAGTGGCTGATGCGTAGCGCTCTCCTTGACGTCTCCATCATTTCTGCTCCAAGTGAATGGACTTTCATCAGAGAACAGCATTGAGGCCACTGGTCCCTCATCCAGCGTAAATGCTCCCTGGCCCCTGCAAGACCATGATGCCTGTGTCTGGTGGTGTGGTCAGATAGCCTTGCAGGTCATCTAGCACGCCGACCACACTGATGTAAACGGTTTTGAATGTTCTGAGGCGACACTTGGTGCCTCTCACCTTCCTTAAATGTGCCTGGAGTTGAGTGGCATCATCATGTGGTTCCTCAGGGCACTGTTCACAATGAAGTGCTCATCAGTGTGGGATGTGGCCAAAGGACGTCCACTTCTATGCCTTTCTGTGACTCTTCCAGTCTCTGTATCTCTGTTGCAAGCTGCTGATGACGCTCTGTGACACTCTAAGCTCAGTGGCCACTTCCCTCTGACAACATCCTGTTTGAAGCCTTGCAAGGCGAGGTGCTGTTGATCAGTTGTTCGGTGTGGTCTTGGTGTCATGATGTCAACATGTGAACAGCATGATGAAGAAGACTGTTAAAATATCAATTCTAATTGAACCAGGAAATGTATTGGTCCATTCATGGATCAAACACCTGTTGTGAATTTTGCCGTTCAGCTCCTTGTTAGAGAACAGCAAGTTGTGCAAAAAGTACTGAAACATTGAACAGTTGGACATGTGCATTCAAAAGTTTAGAGAAGGTCAAATTAAGTTCAGCTGTAAAGGTTATAGTGCATTTTAGGTTCATCCTAAATTTCACCGGAAAGCCGAATATCCCAAGCTTTTTGTGAGTAGTGTATATTGAGATGACGATTCTATTGATGTTTTATACACAAAGAGAATTGCTACCAACATTTAAGTACACCATTTGGCGTGCCATTATCAGAATACATCACATAACAAATCCAGGGGCTATTACAGGAAGGTTATGAAAGACCATTCAACACTGAAAACAATAATTTTAGACTCTGAAGTGATTTTACTTCATTTGAAAATGTGTTGATTAGCAGGTTAATTTATTGTGAAATGCTAATGCTTGACTCTCTGGGATGTCAAATAACTAATTAAAAGTGACAACGCTGCAATCTTATATGCAATTTGTGTTGCAGCAAACAATAAAAAATCAACATTGAATAAGTACATGTTTCATATTTGTCCTCTGAATAACTCAGAAAACCCTGCAAATGCACTCGGTTAGAGCGATTATTATTAACAATTGTTCAGTTGAATTTTCAAATAATCTTAAATATATGAATACTCCAACCGCCATCGTCAGCTTACAGAGAAGGCCACTGAAGCCTTCATGCGTTTGTTCTCCCAGCGACGCCCCAGCCTCCATCTCGGTGCCGTGGATTTTATACCACTCTCTCTTTTGAGGAGGTGTGTGAAACCAGTGTGCTGTCGTTTCAGCACAGTAGGCTACAGGAGGAATTGAAAATTGGCTTGTTAGACAAACTCTTTATTGAGCATGAATCCTCTGAAGCACCGTGTTTGATTTGTAGCACTGATAAAAATACATTTCAAAAAGTAACTGAAAGGATAATTACCTTCACCGGGGAGAGGAGTTGGCAGAGACATTCCCATTTTCTTTTTTTATTAAAGCATCTTACTGCCAATTCGACTTACAGACAGGGCTCGACATGAGTGCCGGCCCGGTCGCCAGTAGAACATGTATTTGCAGCCCCCCGGGGACAGCTGAAAGCACCTTCCCGGTGTGCCAGTAGAACCCACAAGCCCAATGGTGGATTATAAAAGTGTAAGCTCTCAGTTTAATACTTCTAACCATTATTGAACACATACACAGTTATGAAAGTGAAAATAATTTAATGTTAAAATAATACCGATGTAACTAATCATCTCAGGGCCAGTGAAATTAGAAGGTTACTGGCCCGGACAGGCAGTGGAAAGTCTTGCTCAATGTCAAACCCTGTACAGACATTGTTTTATAAGGCTGCTTTTGTGAGCGCTTGAGTTTATAAATGTTACATACTTTTTTAAACAGTATAAAAAAATCTGAGAAATACAGAGTTCTACAGCATTATCGTCATCTGAAGCAGTTAAAGCACCAATTTAAAAAAGCAGTTCTGACAATGCTAATTCACTATCGATCCGGGAGTCGTGGTGGTTAAAACACTGCCAAGCAAAAATCTCGATGGCTCCGCTTAATGGTTGACATATCTATGTGTATGAGAGTGAGTGTGCGTGTGCTCGCTCCCTGCCAGTTGCCTTCCAGCGCTGCCAACTACAAGAATCACAATCGTTGGCCGTTGCCTGGCAACACTGACCCCACAATGACCAAGCCAAGCAGTAAAACTCACAGAGACTTCCGGAGGAGAGGAGATGGCAGCAAAGAAGGCCTCTGCTGAAAGGCTTGGGAGCAAGCCGAACAAAAACAGAGCCTGCGCCACATAGAAAGATCGGCCAGACAGATTGGACGTGTGGATGAACTGGGGTCTGAAATTAGCAGCCATCAGCCCAAAACACGGGCAGAAACAGGAAGTGCAGACTGATTTATCAGGAAGTTGGAAACTGCAATAGCCAAAATATTCCTCTAATACATATAGATATACACAGCCTGTGACAATGCCATAGACAGTGCATAAAACTGAACGCGTGGAGACAAGAGTTTTAGAAGGACAAGCAAACCCAAGATCAAACTTCTTCAGAGTGATCTGTTGGGGTCAACAGACTCGTTCTAGTCTTTTTAATGCCATAGTAGTAGGGATTCGGGGTGTCATGATTTCAATTTCAAATCTAAAATCGATTGAAATGAGCGTCCAATTTCGAACTTAGAAATCACAATCGGGTGCGAACCTGATTGTGATTTCCCCCTGTATTTTTTCCTCAGTAATATTGTCCAACATGGTCGCCATATTGGGGTGGTCAAGATCTGCCGGTAAACAGCTGGGGGGTGCGGGGCCCCCTGGAGTCGACTGCAGCTCTCGGCTCCGAAACCGCCTTGGACCCGCTGCGCCGCATCCCTTAACGCACCCCCCCCCCCCCCCAACCTGGCATTAGGGTGGGGGGGCTGCAGGAATTAAATTCAAATAGGATTTGATTATTACAAAAATTTGCAAAATCCAGCGTTCCACTGTGTGTAAAAAGGAGAGTGCACCTTTGACCAGAATGTCCAGTAATTCCAGATGTGGGGATGAAACCCGACCACCACCGACGGAGTGTCCTAGTGCAGAGGTTCCCGACCACCAGCGGGCAGCCCAGCACGGTCCGTGAGCTGATGGTTGGGGTATTTGCCACTGGACCATGAGAACATGGGTGGGATTTTTTCAGGAGCAATCTGCTCCACAGCAGAACAGCAGCAGGAAATGGAGCAAATTAAATACATCTAGAGTTTTTATTTACTTTGTTTGGAGAAAAGATCGCTCTGATCGGAGCTGAAGGTAGTAATTCTCCTTTTACTACCAGGGTTCCCCTCTTGCAAAAATAGCATCCGTGCATTTTTCTGCACTTATTTTGGTGAGTAACTTAGAAGAATGAAGTAAATAACTTGTTTATTATTCTAAAGTCTAGTTCTTTACAAATCAAGACTCAATTGAAGAATGGCATAGCCGCCAGCGCTGAAAAAAATGCATATGTTTAGATCGAAAATTGAACAGGGGATCGAACAGGAACCCTCTGATTACTGGATGACCCGCTCTACCTTCTGCGCCCTCGTCGCCCCTAAGATTACAGTCACATTGATGGACCTTGGACAACTGTAAGTGATGCTGCGTTCAGGAACTCTGAAAACATCGGTATTGGCAGCAGCTATCGGCTAAATTGTTATTTTAAACATCGTATCGGCCCAGAATTTCACTATCGGTGCATCTCTACATAGTAGTAGTTTGTGTTGGGTTTAACATGTATTTAAATGTATAGGTCAACATTTCTGAATATACAGACATGCATACTGTATGTAGTTTATCAGAAGGGGACAGTTTACTTGAACGTAATTAATGTGCTTAATACGTCATTTAAGGCTTTAGTGGTTTTAGTACTTTATCAAGCTTTCATGAGCTGTGGATACCTTGATCATTGTCTGAGAAATTACAAGTGTCTGTACAGTTGCAGCCATCCATAACAATCAAGGTGGGGGATAAATAACCTGCAATGAAATATTCTAAATGGTACAAATTTATCCTACACCACCAAGCAGGTGCATCTTCCATTGGGTAAAATAATCTAAGTATTGACAATGACAAATTAAACCTGCAATTCAGTGGATGAAGACTGTAGTCCTTCTTGTGGATATAAGATGCTGGGAGATAACTTGCTGGACAAGACCTGTGCTTGTGTAGATGCTCTGACCCAGTCGTCCAGCATGACAATGTGCTCCTTGTCAAAGTGGCTCAGATCCTTACGCTGCTTCAACACATCAACTTCAACTACTGACTCTTCACCTGCTGCCTCATATAAACATATAAAAAAAAAAAATACACACACACACACACACACACACACACACACACACACACACACACACACACACACACACACACACACACACACACACACACACACACACACACACACACACACACACACACACACACACACAATATAACAGTGTATATATAATAATAATATATAACACTATATATACACACACACACAGTATAATAATAACATATCCCACCCCTCGACAGGTATCATTGGAACCAGATGATCAATGTGATTCACTTCACCTGTCACTGGTTTAATGTTGTGGCTGATCGGTGTATATGCTCGTGGTCTCTGGTAGTGCACGCACCATGAATCGTATGGCTCACTTATTGACTATGTGACTATAACAGAGCCTTATCAGACACAGGGGAAGCATTATATGGAAGGGTGATTAGTATTGTCACCCTCCATCCAAATCCTAAAGCAATCCATTAAACAAATTAGAATGCATATACAATACAAACCTTAAACAATACTTGACTCATTTCTAAAAACAGGATCCCAATGGAGTGCTTTGAATTTTTATAAAGATAGTGCTTCAGTTTCAAGTCTTTCTGGAAACTTAAGGTCAGTATATTTGCAGATATACAAGCGCACATTTATTTTATTTTTAATCAAAAAGGCTCCAACAATTACTAGTACTAGAGATGCACCGACTTATCAGCTGTACATCGGTAGCGGCCGATACTCGCCTTGTTAACTGCCATTGGCCTTTAATGCAAATAAGATGACATTCACTGATGGCAGTGACCGATGTTTATCCAGTGTTTCCCAAATGTGGGAGCTGACAGTGGTTTAGGTGGTAGTTGAAACAGCTGGTTACTCATACATATTGCGCTCTTCTTAGAAAATAATTCTACATAACTCTGGTGTAAATAAAGATGAAAAGTGTCCATTCAAAGTTCCACAGGAAACAAAATATTTCCACAATGAAATCCTTAACAAGAATACATCCAAAGTTAAGTAATAGTTCCTTAAATAATGCAACTACAACCACTGTCAGAAAACGGTGTTGCTCTGCCTCTAAAACACTGCCGACTCCCACGGTCCATTAAAGGAGAAAGGCTACTCAAAGAGCCACTCCAAGAGAGAAGAGCGGAGCGTGTTTTTAACACCAGCGGCTAAAGCTCAACCCTGTTTGTGTGTACATGAAGATGAACGGAGCGACAGGAAAGACAAAAAGGGTCAAATTACATCTTGGACTACGGAAATCGCAGAAGGGAAAAAAAAAAAAAAAAAAAAGGGTAAATGTGCAATGACTTTGTATTTGGAATAAGGGAACCAAAGCAAGGACTAAAAAAGGCTTCTAAGCTTGTCTATTGTAAACATCATTACCAGTAAGGTTTTTAACCAGTTTCATCTATGTAAATCTCATCTCTACGCATAATGTGAATGTAAACAACACTTGACTTTATAATTAACACACGTCTCAGGTGCTGTGGCTCCCACACCGCACATAAGACTTTATTTGGGCAGGTTGCCCAGGTATATTAACGACCGCTAAAGTATATTTGGTGACCCATTTTATCACCCCTGCCCCCCCCCAAATCAGTCTTAAGAGAACGGCGGACACGGCTCTCTGTAGCGCTCCAAGCAGCAAGTGATGTTGCGTTCAGGGGACCTCGGAATACATCAGTACCGGGGCCAGAAAATCAATCAGTTCATCCCTAACTCGTACACCTCAGTCACCAAAAGTTTGCAGTTTTGCCAACGTTACACCATATGATGAATCATCCAGGCAACAAAGAAATGAAGGACGCAACACTTGCTTAAAAATACGCCACTTACTGTTACTTACAAAGACCGTTTTGTAATAATAACATTGAGTAAACAGTACCAGACACAATCACTGACACTTTACTGAAGCTGCCATTTCGTAAATATATGAGCAGTCTCTAGAAGCAGAACAGAAGCAAATATAATATGATAAAGAGTACGACCCATCTTTGATCCAGGACCACAGAAAATCTACATCTGCCTCACTGTGTGGTTACTTGGCGGCTTAAAAATGAAACCATGTTTGAAGACTGCTTAATTTATGAGCAGCTGTTCCTCAGGAAACTAGAAAGAAAATGCTCCAAAGCATTGAAACTGTAACAACGTCCAAGTGAAAGCGAGCTGATCTAAGGGCACTCGGCTCAACAAAGACACGTCATGATGATACTGGAACACTGAAAATAGGTCTGTCCTCGTGCAAACCAGACAAGATAGTGAACATGAAGTGAGCTTGCAAGATGGGACTGGTCTTTTTACAAAGAGTGTGAAATCCGTATTACCAGCTGTTCATTATGACTGGTCAGTAATAAATACATATAGCATTTTAGTTTTCAGGAATTTTGCAGAATGCTGTATAAGGCCACTAAAGACATTTCATATCATATCAAATATGGAAGTCATTTGCCACGTGACTTTTGTGCCGCTCAGTTTCTAATGACTAAATTGATAACAGGCATAACTGCAAATTTTGACTGAGATTGAATCTGTCAATGTGAACATGCAATGTAAATTCCCTAAAATCTTAAAACTGCTCCAGATGCCATTTATGTTGTCTAAATTCTAGTCATAAGAAACCATAAAGTTGAAATGCCTTTTATCTAAGCCTAATCTTTCATTTGACATATCATACTTAATCTTTATCAAGTATACTTTTTTTTTGTTAAACAAATCGTTATCCTTTGTCCCCACACATTACCATTAGACCTCACAGATCGAGGCAGCTCAGCGTAAAGCAAATCCAACCTGCCAGACGGCTCGTGAGGGAGGAGCGGCTGGGGATGACAGCTGACCTTTTAGCTAAACACAAAACTGCTTTCGCTTGGAAAAGCACTGCAGAGGGACCCGCAGCACAGATCCCACATGGGGCCTCTTTCTGGGTGAAGGTGGGCATGATAATACCAGGTATCCACATCTCATGTATGCAGCGTACACACACACACACACACACACACACACACACACACACACACACACACACACACACACACACACACACACACACACACACACACACACACACACACACACACACACACACACACACACACCAGCTGCGCAGTGATTCAGCAAACAGGCAGACAGTGAAGAAAATGAGAGTGCAGAGGCCTTCAGATAGCTTCACAGGAAACACATTCCAGCTGGGCTAAGAAATGTCAGAGAAAATGAAGACATGGGACAAGGGGATTCTGGTGAGGTCCACCTTAAAATTAAAAATATCTATCTATTTACCTCTAGAACTATTAACTTCACACCATACAAAAATAAATAAATACATGTTCTATGACATCAGAATAAACTACAAAATCAACTGAGTGGTTGATGGGCTGTGTATTCATACTCAATACCTTGAAGGTATCGACCAAAATAACCAAAAACCAAGTTGTATCAAAGCTTCTCCAGTCAAACAATACCTGCTTTCAATCCTTTTTTGCCCAGATCTAGGAAAAAAAAAAAAGACAATATTTATGGTTTTGCTCACAGCCAATCACTCTCTTCAATTTAAAGCATTCTTCGATTTAATGCGAGATGTGATTGGCCCACTACCGCATCAGCTAGTACAGTCCGTGGTGGTAAAGTCGAGCGCAGTGTATTTGACGGAGTTGGCAGCGTGCCGACATGTCGCCTAACCATTCAAAAGTATGGCTCTACTACAGGCCTGTGGAGTCTGAGTGGCATTTGACACAACCGAATGCTTCCATTCACATGAGGGGTATAGTACGGAAAAAAAGGTATCGAATGAAGTACTCGCTATCAATTTAAGGGTATTTGTACTGGTATCGTCATTTTTTTAAACAATACTCAGCTGATTTGTGACTACAAACACCAACTGATAAGAGAGGTCTGGATGATACTGACAAAATCAATTATAACAATATTTTGACCAACACCATAATGATAATTTGGTAATATATTGGGAGATCAATATTGGTGCTTTCAAAGATTTTACACACAAGAAATATATGACAAAGAATCATTAGTAAAGGGTTAGTAATGTGGATATTATCACCAGGCATGAAGAGACATTGAGGGAGTGCGCACATGTCTCCCTCTCCGACGGTACCGACAATGCGCGCCCCATCGATGTGTGCCCGCAATCTGTGCACCAGAACACTCTCTCTCTCCAAAAAAAACAAACAAAACACTGCTCGAATGAGGAATCTCAATCGACTGACTATTCCCCAACTGATAATCTGACTCGTCGACTATCAGGGGGCAGCCCTACCGTCATCCGCCTGGCACATTGAGGTAACCCCATTCCCGTAGGCCAACAAACGGTCACTGTCAGAATTGAGTTATATGAATTCTTTGGAGGTACACCTGGCCTCCTGCAGTCAGAGGAACGCCAACCAAAAGCATGCAGGTATTTCAGCGTCATGGGCGAATTTTAAGAGAGACTAATGCTGGCTGCCAGCCATATACACCATTTGCCAAAGTCTTGGTTAGCTGGGTGAAGGACAGCAGTGAGCGGCAGAATAAGAACGTACCAGCTGGATGGAGCAAGCAACTGTCTCAAGACGCAGCCCATGGCTAATGATGAGGGCTGGAATGCCATTAATACAAAAGACATGTTGTCCATGCACTACCCTGTCAGTACAAACTGATGGTCCGGGAGGCAGCCGTGCAGCCCTATTCGATTTCTGAGTCATTGAAATTCTTCACACAGTTACTTTCGTGGCGAGAGCCGATACATTTCACTGCAACAGGAGTGAACTGTGGCTCCATTTGGACTTCAGTCCGGCCTTCTTCCTTCAGACATGCGCTAAAGCAGAAGGCAACTGTTTTTTAAGCCCCCGCGGCACAGACACCAAATCTCCAGGGGTTAAAAGCGATGCTTAGCCAAAGTACTAGAACTGGCTCCACCTTGTAATCCTCTCTTGAACTACTCAGGAAACGATTGATTGAATTGTTCTAAGGTGGACCAGAGGGATTTTTAAATAAGAATTCAAAATGCGTAAGGATCAGCAGCAGCTACTGTCAACCTGCCCAGTCCCAGAGATTGGAACGTACAATAAGCCTCACTGGATTGCAGTTGAGATATCCAGGTAATTATCATTCCCCTGCAGACCCCCACCCCCACACGTCTCTCACTTTCACAGTGACTTCCTCTCTCACAAACGGCTCAAAGGCAGCTGCATTTAAATCAATGGGAGGAGAAGAGTAAAGGCATAATACAGAGGTACAAAAGAGAGAGGGGAGGTTGTGGTGCTATAGACACCCCCTGCTCCCACTCAAGACAATTGTGGCACTGATGACAAGGAGCCTTCCTCCAGCAGCTCCTAATTAGCAGCACGCCGTGATGTGCCAACTGCTGTTGCCATTTGGTTTGTTTAAAAGGGAGCTGGGTTAAACAGAGAGGAGCCAGTCACCCAGGTATAAAGGCAGCAGGAGCTTGCTACGCAGCCACTGTTCTCAGGCTATTGTGTTTAAAATAAACGGTTAAAGCCATTTATTGTCCTAATCGGCGGCCCAAATGGAATAGATGCAGATGGTAGATTTCATTATCTACGCCAGTGTTTAGATTGCATTTTGTTTCAAGAATTTGAGCACGGAACTTTCCATTGTTGTCTTACTTAGCTATCCAGCTTTGTCCAGCTACAGAGCCACCCTTAAAAATGCGAGGTCGCACAACCAATGGAACAATAACATCTGAAAAGAAAATGAACATTACAGCTGATGTTTGTTAAACACAAGGAACCACACTCACGTTACCCCCTACTAATTAGTAATAACATTGTAATAATTTAGACCTATTATCCATGACGGCATACTATATATGAATGTTCATCATATACAGAAATATCCTATATACACGTCTACGCAGCGCTAATAGTAGCAACTACAATACCACTTAGTCTGTGGTCTTCATTTAGTATATCCTAGGCATAGAACCACATTGAGGACATATTTACTTTCTCTTTAGAACTTGTTTTTTTTTAATTCTAATTGATTGTACATCAGTTCAGCAACCCTAGCCAAGAAAAAAAAATCCCCTGTATGTTAAAATGTTGTCGGTCAGATGAACACGCTCTGCTTCAGCCCTTCATTGTCGGATTTATTTACAGTTTCTGTTTCCGCTTTTTGATTTGACATCTTCGTTCGTGTGTGTTGTTGCACTTTGAAGGGGAATATAAACATATGTTGGAATGTTTAAGCGCTGTGAAAAACGAATAAAAAACCCAACGAAGATCTCCACAATAAAAACACCGTCTTCCACTTTTTTTTTTAAACACATCAGTCGTGCGCAGCTAGCTAACTTGCTAACGTTAGCAGCAGCGGCGGGGCGGACAGCCTCCGCTTCCGAGCCGCATTCAGAGTCTCCCCGTCGGCTGTTCACTCCACCAAAGCCCCCTCGTTCCCTTTAACCACCCGCCGTGAAGCGCCCGGGTACCTGGGGTGAGCCTGTGTTCGCCTCCCGCGGTCGGCGGCGACGCCGGATGCGCGGGGCCGTCGGCCTGCGGGCGGAGGTGACACCTCTGCGGGGCCGGGGCGCCCGGAGCCCCGGGGAGCGGGCTGCACCTCCTCCTCTTGGGGGACTGCGGGCTGAGCAGGGCCTCGAACTCCATCGGCCGCTTCAACGTGGCTCCGCACGCCATGGCGAGTCAAAGTGTGGGGAGAGTAGCGCGGACAGGGGCGGGCGGACGATCCGTTGGACGCGCTCTCGTCTCTCGGTTCTTTCTTCCTCCGGTTCCGACGCCGCACTGGCTCCACTCTGCTCTGCTGCTCCGGATCACTGCGCATGTGTGGAGTCGAACTCCAACTACGGCGACTCGGTAGGGCCAGATTAACGGATTTAAAAAGCAATGTAAATCGACAAAGCCTGTCAACGAGGCCAATTGTGGATGAATCCCAGCAAATACTGGTTGTTGAGCAGGTTACTGTTTTAAAAATATGCAATTGAGTTTACGACTTAAAACCTCTATTACTGCTGGTTTCTAGAGAATGCTTAGTTGTGACATGGTGGGTTTAGACAAACCTTCTTATTATTGCATGTGCTTTGGACAATCACATCACCTCATGTATTCATATCGGAATTACCTGAGATTTCAAGAGCAGTAAGTGTAACCTATAACATATCAAGTATTTTCTGAGGGATGATTTTGATCCTCGAACGCTCCGTTTGATCCATTTTTAAAAAGGGCCTGAACTTGGGAGGGATATGTCGAGTGTTTAAGAGTTTAATAGTTATTCCGCTTTGTTTTATACATACATACAGACAAACAGATTGTTAATACATATTAGTATTTTGGCAGTTGACCATTTTAACCTCACAAAATACATATTAGCCCTAGTGACAATTATTATGATTATTATGATAAATAATATTTATTCTTAAATTGTATTTATTATTAATTATTATTATTAATTAGTTGTATTATTGTTCTAGCCGAAACACGAAGAAGATTAGTATGATTATTATTATTTATTAAATGTGATTATTATTAATTAGTATTCTTGTTCATTATGATGATGATGATCGTAGGGATGGACGCTTGTTCCTCCGCGTCAAACTGTCTCCGTGTGTTGTTGTTGGTTCTGGTGTCGGAGCAGCGTCACCACCTGACTGTGACGTCGCTGCCACACCGGAACCGGAAGGGGTTTGAGAGGTTTGAAAGTTGGCGCGCTGACCCGGGGAACAGCGCACCCTGGCGGTGAAGCTCAGGTGGGACTAGAATATAACGAGAGGAATGGACAGACGTGCAGGACTGGATATGTCATGCTTCCCTATTGATGTGAGCTGCAGTTTGAATTATGAATTAATTATCCATCTATCTGTCTGTCCGTCTGTCTGTCTGTCTGTCTGTCTGTCTGTCTGTCTGTCTGTCTGTC
>NC_137195.1:3758359-3805859 GCF_960531495.2 Zeus faber
AATCCTTAAAAAAAAAACACGTAAATCCTGTGCAAATCCAGCTCTAATAAAACACCAGGTCACGAGTCGTATAGATTAATGACAGGACCACATCATTTTTTTGGGGGGTGGAATTTACCTGTACAGGGAAAAATAAAATAAAACCGAGGACACGGAGGGTCAACAACAGAATCTGTGTAAAGAAAACACTTTCAATCACTTTGATGAAGTGGTTCCGGGAAGTGGATTGACGTGACGGAACACGGGAGATCAACGATTTCCTGCAAATATTGAGTGGTATCTGCTGTGTGTGCATGTGCGTGTCAGGGCCCTCTGTGGTTTTCAAGGTGACGTGTGCTGCACTCATCCCAGCGCTGGCGTTTCCCGTGTGGGAAACGTTCAGTGAGTGGCTCCCGTCCTTGCATTGTTTTGTGACGCGGCGTTATCCAGGGGCTCTTCCTCTGGGCCCCTTCTGGGCTGTGCGCGCTCGGGGACAAGCTGCCCCGCGAGCCTCACCCCCACACGCCCTGAATCCCCCCGCCTCCCCCGGGATTTACAACGGGTTATCTCCTACCAACAGCACGCCGGCCTTTCCACTTTCTGCCGGAACCAAAGTGCGAGCCGTTCAATTCAGAGGCAGCGGGTATTCCACAGAACAGAGCCTGTCAAACACCGACGGAGGAGGCGGAGAGGTCAAAGGTCAAAGAGTCGACGGCTGTCGGGTCGCAGCACAACAGGCCGGACTTGAATTGGAACCTCACGGTAAAATGAGCTTCTTCTACGTTGAAGTGTTGAAGTGCAATACACTCCACCCCTGGTGCCGGGCCCCCCGCTGGACGCTGTTTTACGGGGGCTCCAGTTTTGCGGTCGCTGTGGGTTGGGTGGAGTCCGGTCGGCATTTTGGAGGATCACTTCCGTTCCGTTGCACAGAGATTGATAAAATATCAGATTCATCTGAAGCGTAGCCATGTGACGTGTTTTTGGAAGAACTGCTCCGTCCACAGCTTGTTTGATGTTTTTCTTTTAATGCAATTTTGTATAAAATATCTGCTTTTATGAACTTGTTCTGACCATGTTTTTCATTTGTTTCATTGTCATGACTTTGAGTTGCGTGTACAAATAATACATGTTATCCTTTATTGTCCACCAGGCGGCGCCATATCCCAGTGAATTACTGCTTTGTACCAATGATCAACTAAATACTGAAAGATATTGATCTTGGCTCTTTGAATACTTTGATACATGATACTCTACAGAAATACAGAATACTCTACATAATACTCTACAATAATACAGAATACTCTACATGATACTCTACAGAAATACAGAATACTCTACATAATACTCTACAATAATACAGAATACTCTACATGATACTCTACAGAAATACAGAATACTCTACATAATACTCTACAATAATACATAATACTCTACATGATACATGATACACTACAAACAAATTACAACAAAAAGCATTGTTTGTATAGCTATACAATGATGTATATTATATTATAGCTCCCAGTAAGTCCCTATAGACAGTTTTATCTTAAAATCTTGCTCATGTAGTAGATTAATTTCAATATTTGCAGCTATGGACCGTATCTATATTAGGATGTCATATGAGTGGGAAGGGTGAGCAAAGGATTCCTAAAATCCACGAGGGACTTTTAAATATCTAACTTTAAAACACCTGTACACACATTATAAATACTGGGCTAGATATTTTCCTTCCATGTTGTTTCATTTTTTTTTAACTTCTTTTTCCACAGTTGTTGTTCTTTATACGTCACCGACATAGACAGAGTCACTGATACAGTATGTAAAGATATATCATTTGCTGAATGTTTTCCGTCATTTTTATTTTTATTTTTAGTGGTTATTTATGTTATTTACATAAAATAAATATATATGTTATTTATTGTTGTTGTCTTTAATGTCTGAAAGGACATCATCAAATGAAATTTTGTTTGTTAAATACTGATATATACCTCATCAAGAAGGAAATCTACAGACATGAACAAAGAAAGCTTGAGATGTTGTTTTTGTAAATAAACAAATGAATCAAGTAACGTGACACTTTGTGCTTTGAACTCCTCTCCATCTATTTGCTCGTGGATTAAAAAATAATCAAAAGGTTCCCAGTGATTCATTTGAAAGCCGTTAACATCAAATCAAGCCAATTAATTAAGCATTGTTTACATGTTTCCCCGTGACCAGAGACCGTTAATCAAGAATGATCTGCTCTGCTCTTCCCATTGAAATGAGAGGGAAGAAAATCCAAATTAGCATTGATGAAATTACCATGAACTTCTACCATTCCTTGTTCTCTAAGTTTACTGTTTATTCTATGTCTTCAGTTTTTCCATATTTTTCCTATTTCTTTTTATCCTTTTCTTTTTTTTTCAATTTTATTGGTCTTTTATTATGGTACAGTTTTGATGTGAGCTAAGGCTCTATCTATCTATCTATCTATCTATCTATCTATCTATCTGTCTATCTGTCTATCTATCTATCTATCTATCTATCTATCTATCTATCTATCTATCTATCTATCTATCTATCTATCTATCTATCTATCTGTCTATCTGTCTATCTATCTATCTATCTATCTATCTATCTATCTGTCTATCTGTCTATCTATCTATCTATCTGTCTATCTGTCTATCTGTCTATCTATCTATCTATCTATCTATCTATCTGTCTATCTGTCTATCTATCTATCTATCTATCTATCTATCTATCTATCTATCTATCTATCTATCTATCTGTCTATCTGTCTATCTGTCTATCTGTCTATCTATCTATCTATCTGTCTATCTGTCTATCTATCTATCATTCTATCTATCTATCTATCTATCTGTCTATCTATCTATCTATCTGTCTATCTATCTGTCTGTCTATCTATCTGTCTATCTGTCTATCTATCTGTCTGTCTATCTGTCTGTCTGTCTGTCTGTCTGTCTGTCTGTCTGTCTGTCTGTCTGTCTATCTATTTATCTATCTATCTATCTATCTATCTGTCTATCTATCTATCTATCTGTCTGTCTGTCTGTCTGTCTGTCTGTCTGTCTGTCTGTCTGTCTGTCTGTCTGTCTGTCTATCTATCTATCTATCTATCTATCTATCTATCTGTCTATCTATCTATCTATCTATCTATCTATCTATCTATCTATCTATCTGTCTATCTATCTATCTATCTGTCTATCTATCTATCTATTTATCCTAGACAATTGCAGACACACAAACCACTATGACACATTTTGAGGAACATCTTGAATCCTTTTATTTTGGAACACACTAAAGTCTTCCTGTTTCCGGGCAGGTTTTTCTTGTGTTCAGTCCCTTTCTCTCAGTCCACCGCTCATTCCACACTGAGCTCCTGACTCTGGTCTCCCACGAAGGAAGGGTTGACGAACCCCCTGCCGCTCGGATTCTCCGTGGCGACCCGCCGCCCCTTCCCCCCGCAGAGCTGCCGCTTCGCCCACCGAGCTTCTCCCGGCTGGCTCAGGACGTCCTCTAGCTTGACCCTGTCCTCCGCCCGGCCACCCGCACGCGGCTGCCCGGAGCGGCTGCCGACGGGGACACCGGATGTGCTGGAGTTGCCCATGGTGGAAGACGGCCCTGGGTATTCAACACAGGATCTGTCAAAATACAATACATTTATACATTGAACACATAACTCGCATGTACTTACATACATAAATACATACACATACACATGCACATGCACATACATATAAACTCCATCCTGATACAGACTTGAACTGGAGAGTTGTTTCTGGATTTACAGATGATTTGCACTTACCAGAGGTTGCCTGTGGTTTGAGTCAGTATCTGAGTGAAATGGGGACGAGACCCCAAACATATGTATATATAAGACGTGTGGGCGTCGGGGTGGGCGGGTCAGAACCTCTTCCATGTACTTCCATGTACTGGGATGAGATGAAAAAGAGAAGGAAGACCACACCTTAATCACCACTGATGAAGGGTAAAAACAGGGCTGTAAACCTCGTGATGGGATCACAGACTCACGGCTGGATTTCATATCGATAACAAAACCGCCGTCGATTCATTCACGGTGTCGCCTGTAAAGCTGTTTTGGCAAAGACAAACGAAACAGCGTACCTCCTTCAACGTCCTTTCTACCACCTCGTTTCTCCTTGTTGTTGTCGGATTGATTGGAAGGTTCAATGTCATTTGAAACATGATTCAATCTGAGAGCCCCGTGTTCAAAAGATGCACTACTTTTTTATTATTTTTCATGTATTTATCAGGAGCCGCCGGTCATTTTTGAATATTTGACTGTTTCTTAATGACCGGGCAACAGGGCAACAGGGTTTTAATCGGCTCCACCTCCGATCACACCCGGGTCGACCCGCTCATTTTGGCGGACAGGGATGTCCGAGTGTCATTCCCCTTTACGATCCTAAATCAACCATCCCATAATTTCTCTTCCCAAGTTTCACAGTTTCATGTCGCTGTTTGTTCAAGCTGCTGTCTCCTCCACTGTTTTGTTCCCAGTCACACCGAAACCATGACACGCCCCTTTTCCCACGTTTTCGTGACGTCGAACATGACAGCACCGGGGAAAAAAAACGTGTTTCTCCCGGCAACGGGAAAGGTGTCAATCGCCTGTTTCTAACGCTGAAGTGAGAAAATTGTGTTTCCGTAGTGAACAGCGTCTCACCACCGCAGCCTCCACGTGGAAGACTTGAGCCTGCTTCAGTGGCCTGTCCTGGACCCCATGGGGCCAAACCCTGACCCCCACCACCACCAGAGGGAAAAAATGTTCACAACATATTTTTAACATTTAAAATACTATGGGTTGTTTTGGGGGGTGGCGGGGGGGTTTGTCGGGTAAATCAAATACAAATACACAACATTTCAAGCCGGTATCAGATCATTTTCTTCAAGACATTCTTACTATTTTGTTTAATTTCTGTTCAGTCTTTCAATCTTCTGCAAACATGAACCAGGTGGATTCTCACAAGAATTTTGTTCTGTCCAAATGACTTATTTTGGTGAAATGCAAAGTGAGGATCAGTCACATTCAAGCTGAAAATGCCTTGAAGCTTGAGGTACATTTCAGTCTATCAGTCGAACTGACTCCAGACTTGTGAACTGTGATGGGACGCGCGTTGAAATTCTGGACGTTGGCGCATAAGGACAGGAATAAAGTCGCTGTCTCCTCTACTTTTTTATCCCAATCACACCGCAGCCATGACACGCCCCTCTTTACCATGTGCTCACCAGGTCCAACGTGACACACCGGGAAAAAACTGCATTTCTTCTGGCGATGGGAAAGGTGTCAATCACCTGTTTTTTTAGGGGGAGGGAGAGGGAGGGATGGAGAGAGGGGGAGAGGGAGAGGGGAAGAGAGAGGGAGCGAGAGAAGGAGAGGGAGGGACAGGGAGAGAGAGAGAAAGGGGAGAGGGAGAGAGGGGGAGAGAGAGCTGGAGTGAGATGGGGGAGTGCGAGAGGGAGAGGGAGTTGGAGGGAAAGAGGGAGAGAGGGGAGAGAGAGAGAGGGAGAGCCGTCGCATCCCTCCCTCTCCGCTCAGAGCTGTCGAGTAACCACTGGTGATCGGATCTCACTTCCCTGCTCTATAGGCAAATCTTGTGATTATAATATAATATATAATACAATATATAGTAAAATATATCATATAATATAATATATAAAATATAATATATAATATATAACATATATAATATCATCTCATATCATACATAATACAATATATAGTATAATATATCATATAATATAATATATAAAATATAATATATAATATATAACATATATAATATCAAATCATATCATATATAATACAAGATATAATGTATAATATATAATAAGATATATAATATATAATATAATAATATTTATTTTATATCCTTAGTTTCTTACTTGTATGGAAAATGAGAAACGTAAACCTAAGTGAATTGGATTTTATACATTTTAATTTCTCCTCCAGACAGCGCTGCACTGGTCTGCTTCCCGGCTTCTGTGCCTTTGTTTTTATTTCACATCTATTTATTATCGTTAAACACAACAGAGCTCAGGAACTCAGTCCTGTTGCAGCACGTCTAAACAGTTGCTTAATGTTGCTATGGGACTAAATTTAGTGAAAACTGGAGGTTTTTCTGAAGATACTGTAAAAATACTTGAAAATAACAATTTCTGCACTTCTGGAACCGGAAAAAAGTATTTTACATTACATCCCCCCCCCCCCCCCCCCCGATAAAATCATCAATTGCTGATCACTGCCCCCAGCGATTAGCAATTAGAAATCTGCACAATCGCCCCAAGCCTGAATTGCTGTTCCGGGCGGGGAGGGCATGTCAGTCGCTGTGGCTTGCGACGCGGCGGTGCTGCTTGAGCTCCACGCATGGAGTGGATCCTCCCAGATCCGTACAGCGATCACTTTCAAAGATTAACATTTGCGCCGCTGGTCTCGGATGCAAACACGACGGGGGGCTTTTTTCCAGAAGATCTGCTCAGTTTTTGTCAGTATTCTAACTGAAAACTGCCGAGATGGTTAATGGCCCAATAAAACACATGATTGAATTAGGCGGCACAGCAGTTTATGAAAAGTTAGTTAGTTAGTTCCTCCCGTTCCTTCTGGAGCATTGGGCGGCGAGCCCCCACCATTTGCTTCTTAAGCCAGGGGGCAAACGGAGGTCGAGGCATTTAAAAACTCTTTGATAAATTAGTGCATAGATAAATTAAATAACGAAAAGGGAAATTAATCAATCAATGGCTTTCATGGATCAGCCGGCACACTACACACTTGGCAAACTAGAATGACCCAACATGGGCTCACAGCCCCAGTGAATGCTTGTCGCCTGAGGTTCGCATTTCGGCTGAAACATCGTCGAAAAAGTGGATCAATATGAAAGTTGTTTTTTCTATTTTTGGATGGAATGGAGGCCGGCTGGCACCCCCCCCCCCCTACAAGGTGGAGTCATTCACACATGCGGGTGCACTCACCGACCCAACGCACCAACGCTTCTCCGGCGGTTTTACCAGAGGATGCATGAGACGTCCAGGAGTGATGAAAGCTTCTGCTCTTTTTCGGGACTTGACGCATCACTCTGTCATCGCGTTTCATTCGTTTGGCGTCGCTCTCGCGGACGCTGGGATCAGAAGGGTCCATGGGCTCTGAGTCGCCGGCGGAATTCCCATTTTATTTTTATTTATTTTTTGTCTAAACCGTTTGTCTCGGAGGCGCCCAAAGTGTAAACTGTTCACATTCATTATGTATTGCACCAAATGCCCTGCCCCCCGTTCGCCCCCACGTTGACACTCCGTCATTGTTTTCAGTTTTCGAGTCGAGGATTCACTGGCGTCACTGAATTCAACGACCTCACCGCGGAAGGTTTACACGCAGCAGCGACCGTGACAACCAGACGCTTAGCATGGTGTCGATAACGTACGTGTGGGTTCGACAGTGAATTAATCCAACTGGTCTCGTCTGATGTCATGCGATCTATTTTGGTGAAATAAAGCCTGGCTTCAGGCTGTCGAACCGAGCGGAGCAGCTTGACTGAGCTCCACTGGCATTGACTTCAATTCAAGATTTCCTTCAAAATTCACAAATTTTTCTTTCTATTCTTTTTTCTTTTCAATTTATTTTTTTATTGGAGGAGTTTATGCTGATATAATGCCAGTAAAGATACTGTGCTGACGTCTACCAGTGGGAGGAACTGTGTGTATCTGATGGAGGGCGATGGGTGGAGTCGTGTCTCTAATGGAGGGCAATTGGTGGAACAGTGTGTCTGGTGGAGAGGAGTGGGCGGAGCAGTGTGTCTGATGGAGGGCAGTGAATGGAGCAGTGTGTCTTATGGCGGGCCGTGGGTGGAGCAGTGTGTCTGTTGGCGGGCAGTCGGTGGAGCAGTGTCTCTGAGAGAGGGCAATGAGTCGACCAGTGTCTTAGTGTTTTTTGTCATCATATTTTTCTTTTTCTCTTTATCCTGCTCCCCCTTTTATAATTGCTCCTTCTTGGTGTCATATGGAGGGCGGTGGGTGGAGCGCTACGTGAGTGGAGTGGTGGGTCGGATGGAGGGTGGTGGGTGGAGCTTTGCTGCTCAGTAGAGCTTTGCCGCTGAGTGGAGCTTTGCTGCTGAGTGGAGCTTTGCTGCTGAGTGGAGCTTTGCTGCTGAGTGGTGCTCTTCTGCTGAGTGGAGCTTGGCTGTTTAGTGGAGCTTGACGGCTGTCGGAGGGTGGTGGGGGGAGCGGTGCGTAAGTTGGGCGGTGCGTCAGAGGGAGGGCGGCGGGTGGAGCTTTGCCGCTGAGAGGAGCTTTGCTGCAGAATGGAGCTTGGCGGCTGTCGGACGGTGGTGGGTAGAGCGGTGCGTGAGTGGAGTGCTGCGTCGGATGGAGGGTGCCGGGTGGAACTTTGCTGCGGAATGGAGCTTTGCTGCTTAGTGGAGCTTGGTGGCTGTCGGAGGATGGTAGTTGGAGCGATGCGTGAATGGAGTTGTGCGTCGGATGGAGGGTGGCGGGTGGAGCTCTGCTGCAGAGTGGAGCTTGGCGGCCGAGTGGAGCTCGACGGCTGTCGTAGGGGTGGAGCAGAGCGTGAGCTGAGCGGTGCGTCGGATGGAGGGTGGCGGGTGGAGCATTGCTGCTGAGTGGAGCTCCGCTGCTGAGTGGAGCTTGGCGGCTGAGTGGAGCTTGGCGGCTGAGTGGAGCTTGGCGGCTGAGTGGAGCTTGGAGGCTGAGTGGAGCTTGGAGGCTGAGTGGAGCTTGGCGGCTGTCGGAGGGTGGTGGATGGAGCAGCGTGTGAGTGCAGCGGTGCGTTTGATGGAGGGCAGCGGGTGGAGATCTGCTGCTGAGTGGAGCTTGGAGGCTGAGTGGAGCTTGGCGGCTGTCGGAGGGTGGTGGATGGAGCAGCGTGTGAGTGCAGCGGTGCGTTTGATGGAGGGCGGCTGGTGGAGCCCTGCGGCTTAGCGGAGCTCGCCGGCTGTCGGAAGCTGGTGGTCGGAGCGGCGTGTGGTTGGAGCGGCGCCTCAGACAGAGGGCGCCGTGTGGAGCCCTGCGGCTGTTGGAGGGAGGCAGGCGCTGCGGGGCGCGGGCGGAGCGGTGTCTCCGACGCGGCGAGGCGGTCGGAGCTTTGCCGCTGTGGTTGAGCGGCGGAGGGGGCTGGGGGCGGCGTGTAGGTGGAGCTTGTCGCGGATGACGGGGGGTCCTTCTCTGAGCTCCCGGAGAGGCACCCCATGTTGGAGAACACCCTCCGGAAGAGCCTCTTGATGGTGCCCTGTTGTTGTTCGTCACTTGATGACTCCTCCGTGGTGCTGTCTGACACATCGCTCTCCTTCACCTCCTTGCCCTTCTCCTTCACCTCCTTGCCCCTCTCCTTCACCTCCATGTCACTGTACTTCACCTCTGTGTAGCTGTCTTCCTCCACAGTGCCGCTCTCATCCTCCTCCTCGCCACGGTCCTCCTCCTCCTCCTCTTCCTCCTCCTCCTCCTCCCTGTCCTTCCTCTGCACCTCCACCACCCGTGGCGCTTCCTCGCTGTCTTGCTCCTCGTCCTCCTCGTCCTCATCGCTGTCCTCTACCCCGTCGTAGTCGTAGTCGTAGTCGTAGTCGTAGTCGTCCTCCTCCTCCTCCTCGTCCTCCTCGTCCTCGTCCTCGTCCTCCTCCTCCGCCTCCTCTTCTCTTTGCTCCTCCACTCTTCCCTCCCTTTCCCTTCTGTTCTCCTTCCTGGGCGGTGCTCCTACATCCCACTCCAGGAGTAGTTTGCTGAAACTGAAGGACGCAGGGGACAGAGTCAGGTCCAGGAATGGCGTTCAAAGCAGAAGTGAGTGGACATCACGGTAACGTCTCATTCCATATTGGATATGGTCGCCCTTGTTTTACCATTGAGTATTGAAATTCAGTCCAATAACAATTTAAACCTTTGACTGAATTTTCGAACGCCAGAAGACGGCTGTGTCATCAAGAATCTAACAATGCAAAGGATCATTTTGGGAAACACTGCCATGGGTTCTCACTTCTCATGGAAATGATCGTTGGGGAAGAAGTGGAGCTCCATGATCTCCTGCAGCTCTCTCTCCATCTGGTGGCACGCCTGGGAGGACAACAGCATGTTTTTATCTTTGGAACAACCACATCTTGGGATCATTTTGTGATGGTAAATAATGTCATTTGTCAGCAGAAGTAGCCGATCCCCAAATTGCGTGAGGCAGGTTGCGGTGTGGACACGGTCCCTAACCCAAAGGGTCATGGGACACAAACGTTTGCGATGAAGCTTCCTACACCCGCTCTCAGCTCTCTTTTGAGAGTAAATGAAAAATAGAAATGTATGTTTGTCGTAAATGGACTGCATCTTATTTGACGCTTTTCTAATTCCGCGACCACCTAAAGCGCTTTGCGATACGTGCCTCACATTCACACACGCATTTAGACATCGATGGTGGCAAGGCGCACACCTGCTCAACGAGAGCAGCTAGGGGTTCAGCGTCTTACTCAAGGACACTTTGGCGCGGTGCCGGGGATCGAACCATAGACAAGCTTGTACATTCTAGGGAGGAGATTTCACATGAACACTAGACAGCAGCTTATTGCGTTAGAGATTTGGATATAAATTGAATAATTTTTGACTGATCTTCTCCGTGCAAAGGTGCACGCTATTCAGGTAATCGGATTAAATGGATTAAAAGAGTAATCCATTATTTAGTGTGCTTACGATTATTCCACTAATTACCATCCAGTTTTCAAACCACATACAGTACATGCTCAATGTATCAAAACGGATCGGTTGGATCCCAAAGGTGTGCTTTTACTTTGTGGAAGGTTTTGGTCAACCCTTGAGATATTCCACTTTTTGTGGCAATATTTTTCCCCACAGGTTTCCTATGGGGAAATGCAGCGCGAATGCAGCAACCTTTACACTAACACATGGGAACACATTAGGGTATGTACCGGGGGGTAGGCTACACATATGAATACTATACGGGCCGTGCTCAGCGCCACTGGCTTAGACAGGCTGTAGGCTGTACTAGTGTGATGAGGTCTGGCTGTAATACACGTGTGCGTACACACACGTGCACGCAAAGGCGGCTCCCTATTACAATTTTGCGCTTGCGTGTGCACAGGTGAGTTCGACTTACGGGAGCTTGAGCAGAGCTCCCTGCTCTACTCTAATTTCTCTCAATGTCTTGCGCCACGCCCCAAGAAAGAACTGCTTTATATACTTTCTTAGAATGACATATGTTGCCATGGAAACACATGTAAACATATTTGGGAATTTCCCCATATCGCCCCGCCCCTTGGATAAACAGTGTTTAGCCTGTTATGTCAAATCCTCAATCCTGATATAGTAGGTCTCCTTGTGTTTATTTCTCCCCCTACTCTGATTTACTCCCCACCTTATCTTGTATGTTGTGCAGATGTCTTCCTTTCCCCTCTCCATTCCAGTATTCTTGACACTTCTGTATTGCTTTCCTCCATATGATTCCTTTTGCCTCTGCCTAATTCAGAGCTTTCGTTGAGTCAATCTCACTTGGGTGAATCCCATTCTTTTTTAACAAAGCCTCTTTAGCCTCTCTATCAACCTCTATTCCCGTTTACTCCTGCGTGGCCCGGAACCCAAGTAAAAACGTCCTCTCCTCCTCTTTTTATTTTGTTCAACTTGAATGTCGTACGGGATATCTGACTGACTGTGAATACTGCCAGGAAGAAGAGTCAGGGCAACATGTTATGGGTAGAGTAAAGAAGAATAAGAATTGGTGATTGGACATGCAGGAACATACACACATGGGAATGCAACAAAACTGCAGGCAAGCCACCATATATAACCCCAAAAGAACAAGAGAGGCCGACCCTCGGGTAGCCACGGCAACCTGGGGTGCATCGTCACCTGATGTCTTTATGACGTCACAACTCGTGCAGACGCAATGGAACACGATACAAGCATACAAACCCTAGAAGAAGGTACAAGGGAGAGGACAAAGGATGGACCACTATGATGGCCAATTCTTAATTTGGTGTAGCTGGACGTCTGGGTCAGAGCATCTCCAAAACCACAGGTCTTGTGGGATGTTCCCGGTATGCAGTGGTTAGTACCTACCAAAACTTCCCAAAACTGCTATTCTATATATATCTATATATTGTGAGTATGTATATAGAAAATATGTTTTTGCATTGGTTTTATTTGATGTGAAGTACTTTGTAACACACATGCATACATACACATGCAGTGTGCACTGTGTTGATGCCATTTGAGGACAAATACGGAAGCTGGCATAAGGATACATACATGAAGTGTAGTGAACAGAATATAATCATCTATTTATAGGTTGCACTACACTCTCCTAAAAGCCTAGAAACCACAGCAATCTACAGGACAGCATAGTCAGTAATCCACCCTGCTTCCTAACAGTAAAACCTTGGCATCTAGCAAGATGGGTGTGGTGAAGTGAGTTAAGGTTCCACTGATACAGCATCAAGACGATTTTCCTACTTAATGAGCTGCTCACTCTATTGTTTCACACCTTATTGCAATACCGGTGTGTTAACTAAAATGCTGTTTGGTATAATGCATTTTACATTTTTAAGCAATATGTAACTGTGAACTGTTGAGGTATGTTTTAAAATATCAGATGCGATAAACAATGAAAAAAGGAGTTTGTTTTTAAAATTACACTCATGAATGCTACAATAAATGCACTTCTGTCTCAATCATGATGTGAAAGCCATTTTAATGTATTGTAGTCTAGCTGCTGCTGTCTGGTGGCCATAGTGCCAATCTTTTGTGTGAGAGAATGGCTCAGGGTTGGATTTATCAGTTCCTACTTTTACTGATATCTGTCTTTTTGTTGGAAAACTAGTTACATTTACATTTATTCATTGATCAGATGCTTTTGTCCAAAGCGACTTTGAGAGGCTTGAATGTGCTCGAACAACAAGCCCGATCCACCACCTTCCAACTTACAGGACTTACAGGATCTGTTGCAAACGTCTTGTTGCCAGATACAACAAGACACCTTCAGAGGTCTTGTGGAGTCCATAGGCGTTTTCGCACCGAACAGTTTGGTGACTCCTTGAGGGGAAGTTGGGCTTTTTCTGGTTGTATTCACACCGCCAATAGGAACTATGAAGGAACGTTAGCCAATGGGTTTCAGCCTGAGTTCCGTGTTCCATGTTGTATTTGCTCCTTAACTTTTACTAATTTTACCTTATCAGTCCACCAAAATCTGTTTCTGAACAAATTTGAGGCAAGAAATAAACAATCCAGTTGTCGCAATCTTCACTCATATTAGATCGAGATGTAATATAAAAGTCTGTTCCGGCTTTTGTAAAGCAAGGGCTTGCATCGGGACACGGTACGGGGATTACAGGGCACATGTTAATTCATTCAATGAACGTCAGAAAATAAAAACAAACAAATAAATACATCTTATTCTACATTTATTGTTTTTTAACTTTATTGCTTATTTTTTAACAACCACCGGTGTATGTGGGAAGGTCCACACCCAGAGCGACCGGATGGACTGTCCTCGGAGGGACTGGTGAGGGACTGTGGACTTAGGTAGGGACCAATCCCTGTACACATACTGTATGTCACTGAAGGTTCCTCTTGTGCCCTGGAGAAGGTGCTAAAAAGGTCCTTCAAAAACAGCGTTCTAAGAACTACGAATGTCCCTAGTTCCTGCAGTGCAGACACAAAAAAGGGACAGCTCCTTCAAAAGTTCTTAGAACTGCCACGAGAGGCCATCCGTACTTTGAGAGAAAGTATGCTCCCCTCACTCTGACAACCACAGTAAGACAATGATCTTGGAAGATAAAACTAATTTAACAGTTGGAACTGGCCAAGAGAGCAGATACAGCCATCTCTGGCCTTTGTCTCCTGAACCCTTCCCTTGCTGTTCACAGCAAGGGACCCTCGCCAAAATGGCTGGGTTAATCAACTGCTGGCCATTTGGCACAGAATTTCTACATGACCTGAACTCTATTTCCTGAAAAAAGAGGTCGGGCAAAAAAATTAAATCTTTAATCAATGTGTAACCACTTTAACATTCTTCTTTAGGTGAAGGTGCAAAGAACGATACTACTCTCAACTGAGATGTACACTGGGAGATGTATACTGACGAAGTAAGGAACAGTAGGATAAATGTGTTAAACTGCCCTTCCCTTTTGCTGTGCTCGGACGGCCCCTAGCGGCTACTGTATTTAAAGGAGTTATTTGGAGTACGATTTTCCTTCTTGCATCCCAAAGATTAATTTTTCGTATGTGTTTCTGTTATTGAATTCCAAAGATTCACTGACAGGTGTAATGTTACCTTCTTGCATTTCACAGATCTATTTACATGAGATTTAAAATAATGCAAAATCTCGAGCACAATAGCGTGGATAATGGCCATTGAAGGAAGTAATTTATGGTCCCTCCTCCTCCCGAAGGAATTAACAGGCCGAACGGACGACCACTCGCTATCTCTTGTGACGATGGAGTTTACCTGAAGGACTTCCTTTCACTTTACCTGGCGCTGTGGCACGCAACCTGTTTTTCTTTTGTTCACCTTGAAACCATGTTTTCGAACTGCAACTCCGCCAAG
Organism: Zeus faber; assembly: GCF_960531495.2. Classification (NCBI taxonomy): domain Eukaryota; kingdom Metazoa; phylum Chordata; class Actinopteri; order Zeiformes; family Zeidae; genus Zeus; species Zeus faber. The sequence goes on from NC_137195.1 coordinate 3,772,896, forward strand.
ACGCAAAGACCCTCAGGTACCTTGAAAGCCTTTCTTCCTTTCCCCTTCCCTTGAACCTGGGAGAAGGACCACCGTTTTAAGATCCCTCATTTCGGCTCGAATAACCATTTTTAATGAGCCACCTTACCTGCATGGAACAAATGCACCAGATCTCCGAAGCCGCTGACATGTCACCAAACTGCAACATGCCAAGCCTGGGACAACTCCTGCTGAGCACACCCCCCGCACCTCGCCGTTTCAGGACCCGACAATATGGATAGATCGGTGACCCTCGTTGGCGTTCCGAACCGGGCCGATCCGGAATGGTACGGTCATCCGGAAAAGACAAACCCGCAACTCCGGTAAAGGGAGGCTACGTGATGTTGGTGGGGCAAGGTGATTAGTTCCTTCCTATTATTCAGCTTAGAATACCTTAGCTGCGCATTAACGCGCCAACAGATAAAATGCCTCTCAGTCAATATCCTCCTCTTCCCATTGCAGCCACCATTTCATTTCCCTGATGTGTGTTTGTGTTTTAAGCTCTTTTAATTTTGTTTTTCTACCTGAACCTTTTCACCACATTACAGTAACTCTGTTACTGAAAATAAACATTCATTGTTTGATGAAGAAATAGTTGTGTATTTATCTGATATATCGTGTGGGAATTTCTGAATGCCAAAGAACTTGCTTCACTGAGAGCTAAGGACCTTTATCGCCACCATTGCGGCCTTAAACCTAAATTAATCTTCCTTGTTCTTATACAAACTCGGTGGTGCCCAACTCAACTAAAATACAAATATAAATTTTGGGTCCACTACTACAGAATTTAGATCTACGCTACAGAACTATGAAAAAGTTCCTGTGGTGCAAAAACAACTCATGCCTCGATGGGGTCAGACCTGTTTTGGTGGCACGAGGGGGAGCTACACATTATTAGTGGTTATTAGTAGTGGTTTTAATGATGGTGATCAACCATTGGAGCAACCTCGTATTGGGGACAGTGCCTGAGCACCTGTTTCTAAATTCAACCAGATAGAAGTGCAAGATAGCTGTAAGGAATCGGAATAAATTTTTTTTCCTGATATGCTGTGCAATATGATACGTACTCTTATGTTGTTAGTGCAATATGTCAATACAACAACTTAGAACCAATTGAGTCAACATCAACAAGCACAATAGTTATTCAGAGCTATGATGGGCTTAAGTATTCAAGTGACTTGTTTTTGAAGGTTGTGTCTCTGCAGAGCATTATGAGCTGGGTGGTTCGTTCCACTGATACAGAGAAGAGTCTGTATTGAGAACTCATTCCACGCAGTCGAGGCACCCCCAGCTGCCGCTCATTTTCAGACCTCAGAGAGTGGGTTGGGACGTATGGCCTGAGGCGCGACGTCATGTGTGTGGGTGCTGATCCAGAGACTGCTCTGGGAGAGCCTCACGGATTTAAGCTTGATGTGGGCAGCTACAGGGAGGGATGTCAAAAATAATATACCATGTACCAAATCACCCTCCTCGCCACGCTGCTCTACTCTTCCCTTTACAGCTGCTTGACTTAACCCCATTATACTTGTCGACATACTTGCCTGTGCTTGGAGGAGTTAAAAGTATATCCACCAGGGGGCAGGAGAGGGCCGAATCTGTGGCCGTCACCGGAATACCTTCTTGAGAAGAAGAGATCTCAGGGAATGACTGCCGGACCAAACACGACATCAGCACCGTCCCCGCTCCGTCTCTCCAGCATCTCCCCCCGAGCTCATTCTTCCATTTGTACTTTCATCGTTTCCATCTGCAAGTTTCACGTCGACTTGTTGAATGATCGCGATCTCACGCCACCTATGCTGGCATTGATTGCTGTGAATATGAGTAATTACGGACAAGCGATACAAGTTTTGCCTTAAAATTGCCCCCCGTTGTTGTAGTTGGTTCAGAGTTTGCTGCGGACCTGCCTCTCGCATCCTGATATACTGACATACCTGATATACCACTGGTCATGTGTTGAATTGCTTGCATAGTTAATTTCTGAGCACATGCACAACCAACTCTACAGAGGAACGCAGGATACGCGGTGCGGCCATCTTGTGTTCGTAGCTTTGTGTTGAGGTGAACTTCCACTCTTGATGTGTGAGGGTAAAGCCGTGGCCGTGCTGTTGTCATGCAAGTGAAATGCAAGGGAGGTTCGCATATTTAAGAATGTGTTCAATGGAACTTTCAACTGATTTTCTTTACATTTTGCTTGATCACACAGCCTGTTGCATTGTGTGTATGGCTATATACCCTTAGGTGACTATTTGTTCGGGGTCAAATGTTTGAGGCCCCTGCAGCAATTATTTTCCTGGAGGGGATCAGAATACCTCGAGTATGACAATATCGTCAAATATGCTGAATCATCATCATCATCGTCATTATATATCTTGTCAGAACAACAGTCTTGTACACCTTTGCAGATTTGACATCAAATTCCTTTAACTGATAAATTGGATAACTTCTTTGGACGTCTCAAGCCCTAACTGTTTTGGTTGTTTGTGGACTTACCTTGTCCTATAAGCCTATCTTTGTTCCTTTTGTCCAATTTGTTTTAGAGTTGTTAAAAATGTGAATTGTTTGTGCGTCTTTGCACCTTGTCCTTCCTTCCTATGCCCTCATAGGCCCGAACCAACAATCATATAGACATAATGTTAATTGTGTGTAACAGCATCTTTTATGTAAATCCAATGAAACTGAAAACGTTTAAATACATTTACACTCGACAATGTAAGAATATTTGATGAAACATAAAAAGTCATACGCCAGAACCAATGGATATGAGGACCGTGCTACACAAAGCCTTAAGTTTTGCAGTGAAGTGAACGACGGTGACAGTGTTGACGCTCTGTGGGAGAATCATCTGATTCACTCCTCTCCTTGCTCCTCCTCACTGTCCTGCTCCTCCTCCTCCACTTGCTCCTCCACTCTTCCCTCGTTTTCTTTCTCCTCCATCATGGGTGGGGTTTCTTCAACCCACTCCAGGAGTTGTTTGCTGAAACTGAAGGACACGCAGCACAGAGTCACATCCAGGGAGCAGCTTAGACTGGACAGTACAGCGACGTAAATAATGATCAGGTGTCAGAAGCACCGCCGTGGGTTCTCACTTCTCATGGAAGCGATCGTTGGGGAAGAAGTTGCGCTCCATGATCTCCCGTAGCTCTCTCTCCATCTTGAGGCACGCCTGGAACGAGAAGAACATGCCTTTCATCTCTGGAACGTCTTTTTGGGAATGTTTTGTGATGGGAAATAATCGCACGCGTCAACAGGAGCTGATCCTGAAAGCGAGTGAGGCAGAGGAGGCGGTGGTGTCACGGTCTGCGTCGCCCAAAGTGCTGTTAAGCATGTTAGAAATGGACTGCAGCGTATTTGTACCCGTATTTATCAGGCATCGGAAAAAAATCACTCCTAGGATTTACGCAAAAAAAGTCCTTCCTGCGCTCACTTCAGCGACAAGCAGGACTTCTCTTTTCAGAGTGAACGACCTCAAAGGAATATTGCAGTATTTTTCTGTCTTTATTTGGGTTTTTTTTTTAAATGCATGCATCTGCATCTCTGCTGGGGCGATATCATCTTAATTTGCTGCCATCTGTGATACCCACACAACTCCCAACTGTGTGGTTTGCATAGATGTGTTTAATCTATCACTTCATGTTGAACGACGGTGAAAATGAATACACCCGCGTCAGCACTCTGTGATGGGCTCTGATGGACCTAAATCCCTGATGTTGGAAGGTAATGTAAAAATGTTTGTTTCTGCTGATAATGCACGGGATCTGTGATGGTGTCATGGCTTCCTGTACAAGATCAGTCACAAAGGTGATTCCATCCGGATGACCCCAAACAATATCTTTGAATTGATTAATGGCACAAGCACGTCATTTTTCATGTGCTTCGCAGACGTGTGTATTACAGGGGAGAGAGATGTGTCAAACCCCTGACAATTATCAGGTTATTTAGGGATTGTTTGGATTGGGATGGAATCATTTTGTGTGTTATCAACCGTTACAGCAGTGTGTTGAACATATGCGTATTTACGTATTTATATTAGAAAAAAAAGTATAAACTTTATTTATAATGATAAGGCTGATTACTATCAATAAAGATGTCTGAATGCAATCTACTGGGAACCCCGGACCGGTTGGGGAGGAACTCGCCTTCTCCTAAATCCTGGCCCAGAACTAGATATTCTTGAGGTCTTAGCGTGTCGCATCCAAATGTAATGTTGCATTAAATTACATGACGTACATCACTGATCAGACGCTTTCGTCCAAAGTGACTTCCGATAAGTAAGTTTTGGTATCAAACGACTGTAGTTGCAGCTAAACCCTCTCTAGGAATAAGCAGCATTAGTACAGTTAAGAGAATTTTTTTTAATGGGAACGTCAAGGGGAGAGAGGGGAGAGAGGGGAGAGGGAGATCCTCGTAAGGTGGCAATAGGGTCCAGGTGAAGTCCGAAGAGTTGGGTCTCCCGTGCACGCTCTTCGCTCTTTATTACCATCCTCTTTGGTTCCAAAATGCTACATCTACGTGTGTGTGGGACTTACGGCTGCTCGTGCAGAGCAGGAGTTCTAGTTCTATTTTCCGTCAAAGTCTTGCATCGCTCCCTGAGAAACAACTGCTTTATATACTTTCTCAGAATGCCACGTTGCCATGGAAACACACATAAACATATCAAAGGAATTCCCCACATGGTCCCGGCCCTTGGATAAAGAGTGTTTTGTTCAGCAACATGTTATGTGTTGATACCCGAGGGAAAGGGAGCGAATGGAAGGGGAATTTCGACTGGAAACGCACGGGGAAGCCGTGGGTTAGGGTGGGCGTGGGGAAGATCCTTGGGGTGGAATGTGGAATCCTGAAGAGGAGTGTGAAATCGGAAGCGGAAGCGGTGAGATCAGATAAAGGAGTGGGGTGATAATGCATTGTTATAATGGTCGGATTTACTCTCACCTAATTTTGTATGTTGTGCACGTCTTCCTTTCCTTCCTTTCCACTTCTGCCATCTTCCGCATAATTTGACTACTTCTACTCAGACTCATCGTTAAGTCTTTGTCTACTTTGTTGGACTGTCGTATAAGATGTCCGACCTACGATGAGACGGATCAAGCTCGTTAGCACTGAGCTGCAATCAACACAGAAGGAGAACTTCTGGAGACCTGTCCTGCACAAGAGTATAAAATGCTGTTGGCCTAAATGTATCTACCCTCTACCACTACTCAACAGATCTAAGTCAACCAAAGAGGTGCGTGGCAGGGCTGCCCCCTGGACGCCGACGAGTTGATTCATTGAAGAATCATCAGTCGGAAACTCGTCGGTCGGCTGAGATTCTTCAGGCCCAGCGGTCCTTTATTCGTTTTCTTTTGTCCGTCAGTGTGCATTACAGTAGCAGGATAAAAGAGAAGCTTACAAAATGCGCAGGCATAACATTTCAATGGGGAATTATAAATAAGGGGAATCCTCAATATATTTTTACAAACAACTGAACTGAAGCAACCGCCGTTTGAATTAGGATACCCTACCAGGAAACTGGTAAAATGTCAGGAAGACAATTACATTTTATTCAATTTCTTCAAAGCAGAAGGTCAGTCGCCAAAGTCGTTTCTGCTGATCAACAGGTCGGCGATAATAGCAGCACAGGTAGCAAAAGCATCTTCTGGCTTCTGGTGACCAGCATGAAGAGACCACAGTTGGTGAGGAGACGCAATTCCAAGGCAAGAAAGGCTAGTATCGCTCCCGTCAAGTCTGGGCTCAATACGGAGTCGTCTGGGTCGTCTGCCTTCATCGGGTCCAGAAAAAAATGAAACTGGCTAAAGAATGGGTCCCACGCCCAGTTACATCCTCTGCGACAGACATAAAAAAACACGAAGGGCCTTAAGGAAAAGGGTTTTCGAGCATGGGAAGACGAAGGCACGCAGAGCAGCATTGAGTATTTAGTACAAGGCAAAAGAGGACACATTCACAAATACAGTGATCCATAAGCAGTCCAACCAAGTGCAAACAGCTGCAAGGGTTTGCTGTGGACATGGGGAGGATTCTCCGCTCTGTGGCACGTTCCAACACAGCAGCACATCTCATCCAAAATGAAAAGAAAAATGTTTGAGAGGATCGTTGATGGTGCTCCACAAGTGGGACTCATACTGGAAGATACAGTATGGAAGCCTATAGGGGACTATTTAAAAATGAAAAGGTAATTCCACAATTGTGGCATTATCATTTTCCACATAATATATATGTATGTGTTATTTGAATAGAAATGAAAATAAAAATGCAATAATCCAATTTGCAATTTAATTCTCACATCCTGGTGTTGGCGTTCTATGACCATATTAAAATGGAAAAGCTGTTTGACATTTAATTTTCAAAGACTTAACTTCTGTGCAGTGGACAATATTCAAATGAAATAATCGAAACAGCGCCCCCAGTCTATTGCGTTTACATTTGCATGTCATCAAGTTCCTCAACGGACAAAGTTAAGTTGAACATTCAATCTGTCATTCCTCTCATCAAGGCGGGTCTTCAGAAAGGACCTCAATCACTCTCTGTAGGCGGGACACCATAGCTACCGGAACCCCACCTTGGCGGGAGCCGGTTTCCCCATGCTTGACGATGTGACTCTGTTCATTTACAGAGATGCAGTTTAAAAAAATAATGCATGAAAGTGGATTTGGGAGGTAGTTGGGAGGTTTATGACATGACCCGCTGAAGAAAAAATGTGAAAGTCCAAGTTCAATCTCTGTTGAAGTTAAAGGGGACCTATTATGCTTTTCCTTGTTTTCCGTCATATATACATAATGTTTCAATGTGGGATGTTGATATTAGACGTGGCCAAAGCGTCAAATAATGATGTAAACTACCGACAAAGGAATCGCTGTGAACAAAACGCTCAGGATTGCCGCCGCTGTGAACGCTCCGTTTAACAAAGGTGTTTTCTACTCTGCACGAGCTGACGTCAGCTGGTCACCCATTTCCTTATTTGGTCATCTGCTCCATCCCATCTGCTGTGCGTTTCTCCAAACAAAACTAATAAAAACAGTGTGTTTTTATTGTTGATGCTTTTGTTTATTTAATTTAATTTTCCACCGTTTACGCGCATCGCAGTGCAGTGTCCGTGTCTCCATCAAGCCTGGAGCACGGCAACAAAAATGGGAGCAAACTTTAAATCGAGGTCTTGTAGATCTAATATGAGTGTTAAGATTCAGCAACTGCAATTATTGTTTCTCACCTTAAATTTGTTCAGAAACAGATTTTGGTGGACTGATAAGGTTAAATCAGATAGTTTACGGAGTAAACAAAAACGGAGCCTGGAGTAACGCTCAAACCCCATTGACTCACAGAACGAAGGGCTTGGCTCATTGAAGCAGCCCATTTTGGGACAGTCACACAGTCACAATGACTCGCATGCATAATCTGAAACCTCCTATGGAAAACAGTTAAAAGAGTCCTTGGGTCGGGCTGACAATCTCCAGACTACTATCCATATTTTTTCAAACGAGATACAGGATAAGACTATAACCCGCTTCTTCAATAAAGCCCTGGCGCTCTTCTCCTCCCTCGCCACGCTCACCTCCGCCCATGTGCAGGGGTGGGGGGTGGGGGGGTGTCAGAGGGGCAGATGGAGTCCTTTTGTTTTTTTACAGCGATCAAGAAAATAATATAACGGGCCGGTGCCGTGAAGCGGGTGGGAATTTCCTCAGAAGCGATCTCGGCTCCATGGAGCTGAGAATTTTATTTTATTTTCATGTTGAGTTTATGAAAACAAAATAGAAAAAAGCAAATTATTCATTATAAGCCAGTGATGGATCCTGGAATTATCCCGGAACATTATTTCGACATAGGCAGCCCCAATCAAACCAATGTCGGTGTCGGCCCTTAAACACCAATATCGGTCGAACCCTAATTTGAACATCGTCCGCTGCACAGCAGGTTGAGTCGCTGAAAATGAAATGTCAAATCAAGTTTTCATTTTCATTTTCAATTTGTTAGAAAATTGCATTATAATTATATTTGCGACTAAAACATTACTTGCACAAGTGGAAAATGAGGTTACATTGTTTGCATTGTATTTCAATTTTCAAATTTGAATTTAGCAACTATGGAATTAAAAGTCAAACATCTTCTCCATTTGTATTTTAATGTGGCCATAGAACGCCCGTATGAGTATGTGAAAAGGAAAATGCAAATTGGATTATTGTATTTTCATTTTCATTTTTGCTCAAATTACACATACAGTTTATGGAAAATTATAATGCTATTGATTTCAAGGGACTATGAAGGAACTCTGCATATTCCTCTGGAACATCCTGATATCCTTGTGAATGAGTACGCTGGAAGTGAATATCGTTTATATAAAAAGAGGTAAAAACAATTTCAATAGTTTGTAGCAGCAAACAACAAAATACATTATTTTTTTAATGTAAATCCAACACAATTGAAAGGAATAAAGACAAATACAGTGTAGCTTCCACAGCATGTTCAAAACCCGTCAACGTATTGAGAGTGTTTGATGAAACATGCTGTGCGCTCCCCTGCGCTTGCGTCTCGTTTGTCCTTTTCTTTCTCCATAGTCGGTGTGGTAGGTGTAGGAGGTGTAGGAGGTGTGCCCGGGGGAACTGACACCGCTGGGGCTGAGCGTCATCAGGTCACCTGTATACAGGGCCAACAGAGGAGGCAGCGTGACGGTCACAATGTACACGCTGGCTCTTTGCCCCTCCACCCTTCCCTCCTCTCCGTGCTCCTCCTCCACCGCCCATCGCTCCTCGTGCTCCTCCTCCACCCATCGCTCCTCTCCGTGCTCCTCCTCCACCACCCATCGCTCCTCCTCGTGCTCCTCCTCCACCCTTCGCTCCTCTTCGCGCCCCTCCTCCATCCCCTCCACTTCAACCCACTCCAGGAGTAGTTTGCTGAACCTAAAGGACACGGAGAGCAGAGTCACATCCAGTCAAGGGCTGTAGAGTCTCACTTGGACACGGATCACCATTGCCTTTCGGCCCTACAACATTTTAAACTCACAACAGAATTTTAAAGCGTTAAAAGAAGGCTATGTCGTAAAGATCCCAATGAATTCCAAGTTTGGGAATCGCTTTCAGGGGTTCTCACTTCTCGTGGAAATGATCGTTGGGGAAGAAGTAACGCTCCATGATCTCCTGCAGCTCTCTCTCCATCTCGATCCACGCCTGGAGCGACAACAACATGTTTTATCTCCTGAGTCCACTCACTGTCAACAGGAATATTGTCATATAGTAGTAGTACGTCTGCTTGTAGTCTTTCTTTTTGTAGAGTGCATACCGTGTGACGCGTATCTGAACGGGCGATGATCTTAAAATGCTGCCATCTATGGCTATGACCCGGGATATTTGAATGAGTTGTTTACGCTTTGCACAGATAAGCGTACATTCCAGGGAGGAGAGATTTAACATGTTTGTGTGACAATAATCAGCTAATTAAGACGTTGTCTGGATGGAGATTGAATTTTTTAGATACAGGTGAAAAAACGACCGGCTTGATGGGGACGGGTGTGCTTTGACTTTCTGGAAGGTTTCGGTCAGCAGTTAATGGGATATTCCACTTTATGTGCCAATATTTTTCTCAATAGGTATCCTGTGGGGAAAACAGTGTGGCACAGTGTTGCCACAGAAAGTGAGGATGGAAGCATTCTGAGCGGGAAACCTCAGTTCTACAGGAATCACTGCAGTGTCCCCATGCACCCATCAGCCACAACATTAAAAAAGTGACAGGAGAAGTGAATAACATTGATCATCTGGTTGCAATGACACCTGTCAAGGGGTAGAATATATTATTATTACATATATACTGTTATATATTATTATTATTATTATATATATATATACTGATATATATTATGAATATATATATATATATACTGTCATATATTATTATATATATATATATACTGTTATATATTATTATATATATATATATACTGTTGTATATTATAATTATATATATTACTGTTGTATATTATTTTTATATATAAACTGTTATATATTATTATTATTATTATATATATACTGTTATATATTATTATTATTATATATATATTGTTATATATTATTATTATATAGTGTTATATATTATTATTATATATATCGTGTTATATATTATTATTATTATTATTCTATGAGGCAGCAAGTGAAGAGTCAGTTGATGTGTTGAAGCAGCGTAAGGATCTGAGCCACTTTGACAAGGAGCACATTGTGATGCTGGACGACTGGGTCAGAGCATCTCCACAAGCACAGGTCTTGTGGCTGTTCCTGCTATGCAGTGGTTACTACCTTCCAAAAGTGCGACAAGGAAGGACGACCGGTGAACTGGCAACAGGGTCATGGGGCCCAAGGCTCATTGATGCACGTGGGGAGTGAAGTCTAGCTCGTCTGGTTGGATCTCCCAGAAGAACTACTGTAGCACAAAGTGTTGAAGAAGTGATGGTACTATGATAGAAAGGTGTAGAACACACAGTGCATGGCAGCTTGCTGCGTATGGGAGCGCTCACAGTGTCCATGCTGACCCCTGTCCACCCCTGAAAGCACCTACAATGGACACGTGAGCGTCACAACTGGACCATGGAGCAATGGAAGAAGGTGGTGCTCTGATGAATCACTTTTTCTTCTACACCATGTGTATGGGTGGGGTTAGGGTCCAATCCGATGGAGCATCTGTGGGATGTGCTGGAACAACAAGCCCGATCCATGGGGGCCCCACCTCCAACTTCCAGGACTAAAAGGATCTGCTGCTAACGTCTTAGTGCCAGATACCACAGGACACCTTCAGTCTGGTGGAGTCCATGCCTCCACGATCATGATGTTTTGGGGACATGAGGGGGAGCGACACAATATTAGAGTTATTAGTGCTGCTTTTAATGTTGTGGCTGATCAGTGTGTGAAATGACGTCACAGTAATATCGGCTCAAACTCAGACGGTCTCGGGTGGTGAACTGGGGACACCTTCTGAAACGACTTACTGTCTCCCGACCGGGCCGCCAAGCAATTCAGCTTCCCAAACTGGTCACACAGAAGTTCTCTGGTTATACAAGTGGTTGGTAAATCTTTTGGAGTTGATATGAATTGGCAATACATTCCAATGCCTAAGGAAATAAGATGAATTCAGTTATTTCACATAATTTCTAACTGGTAACACAGCAGGCTTGTACTGAAGAAACCTTAGATTACTGTCAAATGAAATTGTTCAAGGACCAGTTCAGCTGCTTTACCCCTTGGAATTGGATGAAATGTGAGCAGTTTGTCGGGCGGAAGTTTGTTGTGACCAAAAATACCTAAAAACGACCTCAGAATAGGACATAAAACATAGTTCAGACCCTTCCTACGCCTAGGTTTCGGGCTCATATGCACATGGGGGCAGAGTAGAATGCAACAGATGAAGACCTTTACTGTCCGACCTTAACTTTCAGAGCGGCCGGGAGCAGGATCACAGAACAGGCGGACAGGATAAACCAAACTACAGTAGTAACGCTGATAAACCGACCTGAACACTCAGGACAGCAAACACGAAGCGACAGAGGGAAGCGGAAAATGGCAGATTCCGGGGATTCCTTTGTGATATCATGCCTTTGTGATGGGAATTGGCCTCAGTGATGGTGATGGGAAATTCCCCGGTGAGGGCGAGGCGCTAAGGAGGATGGGGTTGGCCTGATGACAGGACTGGAACAGACAGGGTGAGCTGTGACGGGAACCCCCGTCTCTAGGGACTCCTCCTGCCGCCCCGCCCTGCTGCTGGCGGCCCTCCATGATGAAGGCAGTGTCCTAGATGTCCCTGGCCTCCACCCAGCGCCTCTCCTCAGGGCCAGAGCCCTCCCAGTCGACCAGTACTGGAGACCCCTGCCGTGGCGATGAACATCCAAAAGACGCTGACAGCAGAAGAGGCGACCCTCCACGAGACGGGGGCTGGGGGTGGAGGGGCTGTGGCGGGGGTGGAGGGGCCAGCGGGAGGTGACTGACTTGAGCCAGGAAATACAGAAGCTTGGATGGAAGCGGAGAACGTGGAGAAGCCGGAGCCGGATGCAAAGGGGCCGATCCTGGCCCAGCTCATAAATATTAACTGGGGCAAGACCACTCCCCCGGTTCTGACGATTGAGTCATTATGGATAGAATTGTAGAAAAGATGATTATAGTCATTTAAGAACGAAATGTTACTGTTCATTTAATGCCGTGTTCAAGTTTCAGTTGGGTCTGGGCATGAGATTCCTTCATTCAAGCAACACCACGTGACGTTTTTAGGTAACTTCTGTGTTCGGGTATGAGACCGCTTCACGGCACTGCGTCACTTCCTTGATTCCATGTTTACTATGTGTAATTGCTGCATAAAATGGATGGTGTTTGGTGATTCCCATGAAGCATCGCATCATCACGCCGGTGCTGTTTATTGTGGCTTTTAATTTATAATGTATTCACTTCACACTGAATGAGTCACATTATCTCAAGGCAGGCTGTTGAAAAACAAGCTATTGTAATGATAGAGTCAATTGACATTAATCACAGATAAAATAAAATACGCCAGTTTTTGTGTGTAAATCTTGAAGCCATAACCTGTGCAATATTTAAGTTTCTACAACAATATGAGGGTAAATACATAAACACAGATTTCAAGACATAAAACGTACATGTGCACACCAAATAACGAACCGTTGTAATACTGTGACGGCTAACTAAACCACCACAACCACTTAGTGCCAAAACAACAACACTGGTGCAATGCAGCATTTCACACATTTGACAGCAGTGAGCGTGTTGAAGCACTGACCTGGGAGGCAGAGAGGTCAAAGGTCAAAGGGCGAATGCTGTCAGGTCAAAGCACAAAGGGCCTGACTCCATAAAAAACAATGTTGCTTGATACTAAAACATATAGTATATCCAAAGTATAACCCAAAAACTTCCCTTCTAACCTCAGATATTTATGTAAACACTTGATGAGCCTATTCTATTCTGAAGTGCTGCAGATTCCAGTGAATGCTACGGAACTGGTTCATTGAATCATCTTGATACACCTGCCACCCCCTCTGGTGCCTCCATGCTCAGATGGTGCAGCGTCACCCTATCTGACACTGTGTGGATGTGGCTGATGCCACTACCGCTGTAGGCCTCTCCTGACTGTGAGCCCAGGCTCAAGTCTCCTGTGGTTTTCCGACAGCGCCCAAGCCTCAGCAGAGCCTCCAACATGCTCAGAAGAGCTATCCGGAGCTCTCTGCAGCGTAGGGCGTACAGCAGCGGGTTGACAGCGGAGTTCACCAGGCAGAGGGTGCTGCAGAAGGCGAATGCCCTCTGCTGGCTGCGGCTCAGTTCCATGGAAATATCGGCTATCATGAAGGACAGCGCAGGAAGCCAGCACCCCACTAGTATAATCAGTATCAGCCCAAAAGTACGCGCCAGGCGTATGTCCATCCTCATGCGGCTGTGGCCTGCACTCGACAACACATGGAGGCCTGTTGTCAAGGCGGCCTCATGGCGGTGGGCTTTCCACAGGATCAGACCGTAGGCGACCAGGATGAGGGCCAGAACCGCCAGGATGAAGCTGGCCCAGCAAGCCATGTAGCTCCGGCTGACGTTGGGAAAGAGGTGCGAGCAGGGCGGGTTCAGGCCGGTGGAGCATCTCCAGCCCATCAGGGGCAGAAAGGAGATGAAGAGGGTGGCGCTCCACAGGAGTAGCAACCCCAGGACGGCGCGGCGACGGGTCAGCAGCACTTTGTAGCTGGACGCCTGGTGGATGCAGAGGTAGCGGTCCAGGGCGGTCAGCAGCAAGCTCCCCACCGAGGCAGTGAAAGCGGCGGTGACTCCGCCCAACTTGAAGAGGTAGGCTACGGGGCCGTCGTTGCGGCGGAAGAGGTGGAAGTCTAAGAAGATGGTTGTGAAGAAGCAGCTGGCGAAGACGTCGGCGAGGGCCAGGCTGGCGATGAACAGATAGGAGGGCCGGCGACGCAGGGCTGCGGTGGCTGCGATGACCCCCAGCACCAGGGCGTTCTCCAGCAGGGTGAAGGGACCCGCCAGGAAGCAGATGGTGCCGATCGCTACTTTCTCCTCGTGCTTCAGGATCATATAGCATTCCAGGTTCTCGCAGGAACTGGTAGCTGCCGGGTTGTAAAATCAAGAAGAGGTAGAGAAGCAGTCAGTCCCCTGAAGGTGAATTGAGGTCAGAAGACACAATAGACATCATCGTATGCACTAAACGTTGGCGACGGCTGACAAAGCCGCTCCCAGGGCATCGTAGACCCGCTCAAACCTGACGGGTGGCATTGACGGTAGCACGCCCAGAGGGGGAGAGCTTTTTGTCGCCGATTTATCTGCGATTTATCGGCCAGATCGTGGTAAATATCATGTAGTCTGAACCCAGCACTACATGAAGTTGACATGTTTTGAACTCATTCAATTCCCACATGATTATTTTACATTACAACAACGACATTTTGTCGAAATATTTTTGTGCCTATGTTTTGTATTTATCGCAAAGATGATATTGCACTTTAAAACCATACATATGTCTTACTGTTTAAATCAGGGGTTCCCAACCACTGGGCTGCAGACCGGTGTTGGGCTGCAGGGTTTTTGCCGCGGGGCCGTGAGAAGGTCTTGTTCAGCCCGGGCTTTTCTTTTTTGGCAAAGCCCGATCAGAGCGATCTCAAATCGAAAACAAGCGAACGAACTGTGTGTTTTTATTGGAGATGGATTACTCTAATATCCATTTATCCATTTATCTATATGATGATCTATATTTATTTAGTGCAGGTGTGGTTGCCCCCTCACTGGGTCGGTTTAATTATCTATATTATTTACTTGCCCTCCTCACGCTGTAAACACTGCTTAACGGTGGCGGGCGGCCGCGGTGCGGTTGGGGGTGCCGCGGTGCGGGTGGGGGTGCTCTGCTCGCCAATCTTGAAGTCGGGGGCAGAATCGCAAGCAGTTTATTCTCGAAACACAGGGGTACTTTTTTTTTATTTATGTGTGACCCTAATAATGTTTAATTGTATTAACTGAATTAGGCATCCTCCGTGCGTAACGGTTGGGAATCCCTGGTTTAAATGTTGACGTTATTAAAGTGCAGGTGTATGATGACGCCATTCAAGGCTACTTACCCATCCCTGTTGTACTGTTCTCCTTCAGTTGGGCCCCCAGGGTCACAGCCCCAGTGAAATCATCCATTTCCCAGGTTACAGGGGATACTAGTTCGGAATTGGCACAGTGGTCAGTGAAGAAAGAAGTTCAAGAAAAGTTAAAGTCACAGCCTTGGGTGGATTGATTATTACCTGGAGCATCAAGAATTTAGCCACAATCTCAGAATGGTACGTTTTGAGTTTTCCTCGGCGGCCGCGCCTACACGGCGGACCCCTGGAAACGTGCGCAGAGAGTCAAATGAAGAGGCAGGGGGCGACTTTCAGCGCTGATCTCCATTAGGATGAACATGTGCAATCAATCCGTTAAATTGAACGCGGGATGAGTTTACGCTGGCGGATTAGATTAAATAAACTGCAAATCTGCAATCCATAAACGACGGCTGGGCCTCCACTCCCGAGGGTTTTGCACAATTTGACGGCTCCTTATTAATCAGCGAGAATTGAATCGTCAGTCGCGCCAACGTAATTTAATTCGGGGCCTCAAATGAAATGAGGATGAAATAAAAACTGGTTAGTTACGCAGTACAGCCGTGGAGGAGGCGGGCGGGGCGGCGGCGTCTCGTTCAGATTATTTTGCCGTTCTTCTGCTCCAGCGCCGGCGGAGATCTCGAGTGACTGCGTCCTCCCCGGGGGGCTGTGAACACGCAGAAAGGCTCGAAGGCGAGAAATCTATTTTATCACAAGCACACGCACACCACGTATGAAGACACGGACTGTGGTGGGGTGCGTGGCAACATCAGTGCTGAAACGGCATGTGGCAACTCGGCCGTTGCCCAAATCCTGCCACCAAGTTTCAAAACATCATCAACTTCTGAATTCTGAATCCCATGTTCGGGTTAAAAAGTGACAAAGTGATCGGTTAAGTTATCGTGGCACAAACGGAACAAACTAAGAGTTTTGGTGATACCTTCCAGAGAAAGTTTTGATTGCCCGGTAGACAATTTACTACAATTTCTGCTCCGCGGAAACGTTGAGAACAGGAAGCGCGGGCCCATTCAGAGCAGAGAGTCTCACAGCAATGTTTTGGAAAAGAGAATCTTTTGGCCGCCCGGACAAATCGGCGCCGGGGGGGTCATTAGTCCAGCGACGCGACGGGGACTTACCTTGTGTTTAAGCTCCACTCAGTCAGACAGAGCAGGAGCATCCGGCAGACGGTTCCTCACTGGCAGCGAGAGGGAGGAGGGCGAGCGAGAGAGAGAGAGATCGAGAGAGAGAGAGAGAGAGAGAGAGGGAGAGAGAGAGAGAGAGAGAGAGAGAGAGAGAGAGCCCTCCCACCCTGTCTATGATGAGCTGGTGAGGGGCAGGTTCAGACACAGACTCAACCCTCCTCGGCACGCCACACAGCGCCTCGGCGGGTCCTTTGGGCCAGTAGCTCCGCGACCAAGGCCTGACCCCCATATGAGAAGCACCTTCTCTTATTTTCTTGTCACTTTTAAGGTCTGGATCCTCCATGGACTCTGGCGCAACTACGCATAGATTAAAGGCGTTAATTACATTAAGGATCCCGACATCCCAACCACGGGCTGTTCCGGTGGCTGCGGTCGGGCCGACGCCTCCGCGGCCACGAGACCAGAACAGAGAGACTCAAGAGGTCAAAAGTTCACTGAGCTCTTTCCCAAACGAGGCCTCGCCTCATGAATACTGGCTCCACCTCACTGCTGCAATACTTGCACACATTTATATTCCTTGATATTTATTATTATTTTATTCTCAGCTCCCAAACATTGCACAGCAAAGCACAATGTACATATCATTACATTTCACTGCATACAGTATATGTATATATATGACATTCATGCATATATACATGTAGTTTCTGTTGGCCTGGTATTTTCTTTAATGCTGTATATAGATTCGTATTTTTTTTTACAACATTTTATTCCTATTTAAAAGAAAAAAAAATATATATATATAGATACATATATATATATATATATAAAAAAATATATATATATATATTTTTTTTTTGTATTTGTACTATTCCCAGTTCATTCTCTGAAAATCATATCTCACTGCATGTTGTATGTTCAGTGAAATATGTGCGTGACTAAATATTTTTAATCTCTTTGAACGTGGACTCATATACTAAATCGTTCATATATTCATGTTTTCATTCATATTCGTACATGTACATTTATATGTATTTTATTTAATGATAGACCGAGATTGATAGAGAGACTATTATTGACAGACTTCACATATGTTCACTCATTCACTCTCCAGGCATCCAGTGTGGATATCTAGGGGCAGAAGCCCATTGTGTTTATCTTATTTTATCTTTATTTTTTTCACATTTATATTTTTATTCTTACTATCTTGGTTCGGCTCTGGACTCTTACCTCATTGCTGTTGCTGAGATCTGAATTTCCCTCGGGGGATTAATAAAGATTTATCTTGTCTTATCTTACAAGTGAAATAAGTACAATTATTAACTGTATTCTTACATATGTACTCATTGTACATGTTCTATTTTTGACAGTGTGCATCACATTCTACCGTCTCTATGTGTGCCAGCATTTTAAATGGTTAAATTGCTATTAAAATTTATAATATACTTTACATATAGAGCAATTTTCCAAAAAAATAAATACAGCATGTACAAGATACAGTATATATGTATATTATCTTATAGATAAAAAAATAATAAGAATAAGAAGAAGCATATTGGTACAGCAGTGCCTCAGAACATCCAGTATTTCATATTAAATGATGACTTTTTGTTTTCCATCCCAGGCCTTGATTATTTCAGTGGATATGAACTTTCAGTGTCTTTGTATTAGTTGTAGTGTTGTTCGCAGTTCAACAGGGGGCGATGCTGAGCAACACGAACGCCGCGAAGGGCCAACAGTTCACGGGTCTTTATTTTTGATGTTAGATTGACGGTGGGTGGCCATAGAAACCAAGTCACGCTGGAAACACAATGGAGATTTATTTCCATCACAACAGTTTTATACAACAGCAGTGAAGCCGGTTTGTTTCTCTTGGCACAGTTCACCTCTGACACTGCGGTCGTTTGGAAACGTTGGTTTCGACACAGAGTTGGATGCTGCTGATGTTGACATTGTTGTGACCGCTCCAAATAAAGAGCGAGTGTTCTGCGCACACTGCTTGTCGTTTGACAAATATCAGGGAGATTAACTGACCCCGTTCTGCCTTCAGCCGGAAATAAGCGTAAAATAAGAAAAAAGCAACGTAAAGCCTGGATCCTGCTTCTCCGTCTGCTCCGCAGGGTTTTGTGCGGAATGTTGCGTGTCCGCTGGTGATACACAATGTACAAAATAACCGGAAGAAATCTCAATTTTTTTCCAACTTAATTTGAAAACTTCTGAAAATGTGCGCATGCAAATAAAAATCTGCCTTCAACCCTCATCCGCAAGTCACGCTTCCATCTGCTAGGTCTTATTTTTCGTTTGGAAAGCAAAAAACAGGAATACAAGATAATAAATAACACGGAGTAGCACTATGCAAACCAGTTACGATGACGTATAATGGATGTCGTTCTCCATCATTTGAAATACTTCTAGCGATGGAGCGTGTCGTGCACGTGGCCCCTGCACGGCCTCATATTCATCAAATCAACAATCAGGACAGTTTAATTTAGATTCCCTCCTTCTGGCAAAAGTCATCATGTTTTTTTCTAAAACAAATCAGGTCACAGCATTTGATACCTTAGGCGTGGAGAAACAAATAACCACCATACTTCATCATGAAAAAAAAATAAATGAATAGATCAGTTAGTGGAAGCATGCTAAGTAAAACAGTCAACGGGGACGGTTCAGAGACCCGGGAGGTGTCCACTGAGCAGGTGGGTGAGACCTTGTGAGTCAACCCCCGTCTGTCTTGATAAGTGTGACTTGGAGCGCTCTGTCTCTGTGCGGGACCCGTCTCACAGCGGCGGCTCCGCGGTACAATGAAGAAAGACCTTCCCGGGAGCGAACCGCCGCTCCTCGCCGTGTCACCCGAGGGGGCCCGGTTGGCGAGGGACCGGCCCGTGTGTCGGTTTGGCTTCAACCGTGGCGGAGGGCGTTCCCGGACCCTCCGTTGAGGTGAAAGCACAAACAACCTGGAAGTAGAAAGTACCGCCTTGACGTGCAAAAGTAAACAATAAAGCCCTGTTATATCAGGACACTGGATACGCACTGACTCCACCTATAAGAGGTGGGGTCGTAGGGATAAGGTCGAAATAAATCATTGATGATCCAGTTGATCCAGTCCTTGATTTTATGTATTTATTGAATCCAGTAACACAAACCCGATGTTCTTTTCAACGGCTGAGAGTGAGTTTGTTTCATTTTACTAAAACTACATTTACGTGACGGATGTTAGGAATGTAGTGGAGTATAAAAGTACAGCAGGGGTACTTGCTTTGAAAAGTAATGGAGTAAAAGTCAAAAGTGTCCCAAACTGCCTTTCCCAGAACCCTTCAAGGACCTTTCCAGGCGCGCGTCAGGATCAGGATCAGAATCGGATCGGAATCAGGATCAGGATCAGAATCAGAATAGAGTTTATTCCGCCGGGTACATCAACAAACAGTATATAAAGAATTTGTCATGGTGAGTACAGACAAGAAGCATTTAAAAAAAATTTAAATAAAAAAGTAAAGTAAAAATAAAAAATAAAAAAATAAAAAAATAAAATATAGACAAATAGCCGGAAAAGGAATACAGAAACTATATATGAAATGTATCCCAAGCTGTACTTCAGTCAAGTAAAGAAAATGTACTTCAAGGGGACCTGTTATACTTTTCCTTATTTTCTGTCATATATATATAATATTACAATTTGGGATGTTGATATTAGATACGGTCAAAGTGTCAAATAATGAGGTAAACTCATGGCAAAGGAATCGCTGTGCACAAAACGCTCAGGATTCCGACTGCTCTGTTTGATGTCAGATGGTCACGGATTTCCTTATATGGTCATCTGCTCCATCCCATGCGCTGTGCGTTTCTCCAAAACAAAACAGTAAAAACTGTGTATTTTTTATTGTAGATGTATTTATTTAGTATACTTATTTTATTTGAATTTTTTTCCGATCTTTACTTGAAACAAAGTGTACAGTGTCCAGGTGCATCCTGATGCAGTGTCTGGGTCTCCCGCAAGCCTGGAGCACGGCAACGAAAGTGGGAACAAACTTTTAAATTACGTCTTGTAGATCTAATATGATGACGATTCAGAAACTGGATTGGTTATTTCTTGCCTCAAATTTGCTCAGAAACACATTTTGGTGGCTGATGAGGTGAAATCACTGAGGCTTACAGAGTAAATACAACGGAACCGGAATCCCTGCTCAAACCCCATTGGCCCACAGACCTCAGGGCCCCACGAGGGTGGCTCCTCCCATAAGAAAAATTGGGTTATAGAGGCATGTTATACTGTTTTCACACCAAAATTAGGCGACTGACCTTCCCCATTGGCAGGAGAAATGCAGTTTCTTTCTGGTGTGTCACATTCTACGTCACAAACACATGGGAAAAGGGCAAGTCATGGTTCCAGTGTGATTGGGAAGAAAACAGTGGAGGAGACAGCAACTTAAACAACGACATAAAACTGTAAAACTCGGGGGAAAAAAAGTATTTGGAGCCATGAAAAAGTACTGGATGGTTCATGACGACCCAACACTACAGTGGAAGCAGCGTGGAGCGCTGGTGTGCACCGCTCCTTCTGCGTCAGGGATCGGGGAGCAGCTGGGGGCGTTGCTGGAGAGATGGGAGCGTGGGGGTTCTCCGCCGTGCTCCCCACACTCACAACATTTCTAGTCCCCAATGCGGGGAAAAAGTCAAACACTGCTGATTGAACAATGAGCGAGTCGACCCGGGTGTCCCGTTCACATCAGAGCCGATCTGTTGACCAGACCCTGGTTTTTCTTTTCCCACCGGTGATGTCGGATGTTAGTGGGTATGACCAGCTTTTTGGCGCAGCGGGAAAGCGGTGTTAGAATGGCTAGAATGCATAATCTGAGTGGTATTTTCAGTAAGAAAAACTACAAAGACATGTTTTGGGGACCTCAGAGACTGATATTAACATGTGTAAAAAGGAGCATAATGGGTCTTTAAGTTCAGTCCCATTTCCACCACTCCACCAGTGATCACTGTTCATTACCAGTTAACACCAACGATAGAATGTATATTGTGTGTGCGTGTGTGTGTGTGTGTGCGTGCGTGTGTGTGTGTGTATTTGGCTGTGTGCTTTTGGGTTGCCAGGTCTGTGCGACCAGTCAGACCTGACGGTTTGAGCGCGTCCTCGACACCATGACACCATTTCCTTACAAGGCCGTGGGGGGCGGCCCCCACGTGCACGCCCCACCCCCACCCCCAACGTGCACGTCCACACCCTGCCGCCGTGTCCTCTCATGGCCTGGAGCTGGATATGCATATTGCACAACTCTGGTAGAGGAGGCGGAGGCACTGACGTAGATATGGGTCGAACACATCAAGGCGTGTTTCTTTGTTTGTGTGTGTGTGTGTGTGTGTGTGTGTGTGTGTGTGTGTGTGTGTGTGTGTGTGTGTGTGTGTGTGTGTGTGTGTGTGTGTGTGTGTGGCAAAGGTGGCCCTCCTTTGAACCAAGACTGGCCCTTTGAACACATTTCAAAGTTATGTAAGAAATACACAAGTCGTAAATAGAAACAAATGAATTACCGTGCAGAAGCGGCATCTAGAATATATAAATAATGTAAAACCTAGGGAAATGTGATTAAGTTTATTGTTTATTTTCATGCTTGTTATGTATTAATATTTTTAAGCTTTTAGATATTTGGTTAAGTGATATATTGGAGAATAGTCAGGCCATAGAGGCCAGGTAGGTATTTGATTTGTTCAAATGCATTATACTTTCTAACATACAATGCAAAACATCTGTATCAAAAAATAATAAAATACGATTTGAAATATTTAACAGATGCATTTTTTCCGTGAGAAGATTTATTATTTTTTTCTTCAAACAAGAAAATAAACATGTGGTAGAAATGATCTTGTCAAAAAAACATTGTATTTATTGTATTTTACCCGAGATAAATTAACCTCAAAATACTGAAATAAGATCTGCTGTGGTATAGTTTCAAGATTATTTTTAGTTTAATTTATTTCAGTGCGAAAGCGTTGAACAGAAGGATTTGGCTTTAACCCCAATTTCTGCCTCACATAAACGATCCCTTTCTCAGAGTCCTTCAAGGACCTTCAAGGACCTTTCCAAGGCTCGTACTTATCAGAATCAGAATCAATGAGTTGAATCGGCCAGGGACACTTGTCATTAGGGTTTAAGCACAGTTCTAATAAAAAGTAATTGAAGGATGTCACTTCCTGTGGTACTGTCGGACTGAAACTTTTTTGTAATTATAATAAAAAAAAAATATTATGAAAATTATTCAATTAATAAATTAACAAGAACACAGTGACATAAAACAAGGGACATGTAACACAACAAGAGGTCACAAAACAGAAAATTAAGGAGGGGGATAAATAAAATAAATAACAATCAAGATTCAAATCAATTATATTTTGACATATCTTGGATGCACTTTGAGGACATTTCGTTTTCAATGGGTTTTTTTTAAGGGTTCAAGTCGTTTTTTCCACGTCTGATAGAAATTATAATAACATTATTTTTCTTTGCAAAATTAGATTTATCTATGATTGATATTGGTGTGTAAAATACAAAAAGTCATTCATTTCTACAGCTACATGCGTTTCGTTTTCCAGGTTGAGTCTGACTCATCCCAGAAGCATTTGCCCGTAAACAGCGACAGAACCTTCGGGACCGAAACTCGATCGGACGCGGAAACTCCGCAGCGCTGCGCGTCACAGCTTTCTGCTTGAGTCTGCTTGAGTCTGCTTGGGTCTGCTTGAGTCTGCTTGAGTCTGCTTTAGTCTGCTTGAGTCTGCTTGGGTCTGCTTGAGTCTGCTTGGGTCTGCTTGGGTCTGCTTGAGTCTGCTTGAGTCTGCTTGGGTCTGCTTGAGTCTGCTTGAGTCTGCTTGGGTCTGCTTGAGTCTGCTTGGGTCTGCTTGGGTCTGCTTGAGTCTGCTTGAGTCTGCTTGGGTCTGCTTGAGTCTGCTTGGGTCTGCTTGAGTCTGCTTGGGTCTGCTTGGGTCTGCTTGGGTCTGCTTGAGTCTGCTTGGGTCTGCTTGGGTCTGCTTGAGTCTGCTTGGGTCTGCTTGGGTCTGCTTGGGTCTGCTTGAGTCTGCTTGAGTCTGCTTGGGTAACCCCACTCGCAGCGGGGTGAACGGACTTCCGCTTTGTTTTTTGTTGCCGTCATGTTCAGTGAAAAAATACAAATAAAATAGAATAAAGACAAAAGCAGAAATCAAAAAAGGAAAACAAGTCAAATATACACAAATATTAATTATTCATATATTATTATTAATATATTATTATTGGTGTGGGTATATAGGGCATAAATAAATAAATAAATAAATAAATAAATAAATAGATAGATAAATAAATTATATATATATATATATATATATATATATGAATAATGTATTTAATATATAAATGCAAATAACACAGTTTGTTTTGTCTGTAAAGAAATCATTGGATTCTATAAACTCTATAAACTAGATAGGACTCTGTAAACTCTATAAACTCTATAGTACTCTATAAACTACTTAAACTCTCTCAGACTCTATAAACCAAACAGTAAACACACACAAAACAGAACGTAATTTTATAGTTTTGGGGTTTTTTTTTTTTAATTTTAATTAGAAATATAATATTTTAAGTTGTTTGTTATCTTTGGCCAATATGTATCGTTTAATGTTTATTGTTCATTACCAGATGTTTACTGTTCATCCTTTGGTTAATTCCTCTGATTTATTGTTAGGTTTATTTTATTGTTAACTTCTTATGTTTGCGTACATCACCTCATACATTTTTTCCGGTCATTTTCATGGATTTCTTTGTTGTTTCCTTTTAGGTTTATAGGTTTATATTTATTCTTTATCCAAAGGTTTCGTTTATATTCCCAGTGTTATTGAGATGTCTATTGTTAAGGTTATTGTATATTTTCCCATCTTCTTTTTAACTTTGAGTTTTATATTGTATCACCATTTATTTACTCTATTCTTATTCTATTGCCTCATTATCATTGATTATTCATTCATTATATCATTATCTATCTATCTATCTATCTATCTATCTATCTATCTATCTATCTATCTATCTATCTATCTGTCTATCTGTCTATCTATCTATCTATCTATCTGTCTATCTGTCTATCTATCTGTCTATCTGTCTATCTATCTATCTATCTATCTATCTGTCTATCTATCTATCTATCCATCTATCTATCTATCTATCTATCTATCTATCTGTCCATCTATCTATCTATCTATCTATCTATCTATCTATCTATCTATCTATCTATCTATCTATCTATCTATCTATCTATCTGTCCATCTATCCATCTATCTATCTATCTATCTGTCTATCTGTCTATCTATCTATCTATCTATCTATCTATCTATCTATCTATCTATCTATCTATCTATCTATCTATCTATCTATCTATCTATCTATCTATCTATCTATTGGTCTGTCTGTCTGTCTGTCTGTCTGTCTGTCTATCTATCTATCTATCTGTCTGTCTCTCTATCTATCTGTGAAGAGTGAGGGTGGAAGGAAGGAAGGAAGGAAGGAAGGAGGGAAGGAAGGAAGGAAGGAAGGAAGGAAGGAAGGAGGGAAGGAAGGAAGGAAGGAAGGAAGGAAGGAAGGAAGGAGGGAAGGAAGGAAGGAAGGAAGGAAGGAAGGAAGGAAGGAAGGAAGGAAGGAAGGAAGGAAGGAAGGAAGGAAGGAAGGAGTGTGAAACCTGATCAGTGTCCTCTTCCTCTCACACAGCAGCAGCTGTTTAAACTCGGGGCCGTCGAGCTCCGTCGCCTCAGACTGAGCCAAATGGTTTCAAACTCAATGTCATGATTCCCCCAAAACAAACAGAAAACAACACGGCGGCGCGGGAACCAGCAGCACCAGCGCTCGGCCCCGCTTCACCACGACAGCTCAACCAACTTTAGTTTCAGCGAGGTTGTGTTTCATTGTTCGATTAATATGTATATCTTGCTTGTGTATCTGGGTTTTATTCCACCGTCTCTGTTCATTTATTTGTTTTTTTTTATATTTTGACATGTTTTTTTCATGTACTTGATGTATTTTTCTCTGTCTTTCAGCAGATCTTGGGTCCTGACATCCGTTCAACCCAGGCTCAAAACGTTGACATCTGCAAGTGCTTTTCAGGGAAAATAAACCTGTTTTCAGTTGCACTTTGACCTTTTTGACTTTTGTCTGAGTGTGTAGTAACTGTCTCACTGAGCTTCTAGTTGGTCCAGTCCAGTCATGTTTTAAATGTATATCAGTGTGTTTCAGTGTGTATATATCAGTGTGTATATATCTGTGTGTATATATCAGTGTGTTTCAGTGTGTATATATCAGTGTGTATATATCAGGGTGTGTGTGTGTGTGTTTCAGTGTGTTTCAGTGTGTATATATCAGTGTGTATATATCAGGGTGTGTGTGTGTGTGTTTCAGTGTGTTTCAGTGTGTATATATCATGGTGTGTGTGTGTTTCAGTGTGTATATATCAGTGTGTTTCAGTGTGTTTCAGTGTGTATATATCAGTGTGTATATATCAGGGTGTGTGTGTGTGTGTTTCAGTGTGTTTCAGTGTGTATATATCATGGTGTGTGTGTGTTTCAGTGTGTATATATCAGTGTGTTTCAGTGTGTATATATCAGTGTGTTTCAGTGTGTGTCAGTGTGTGTGTGTGTGTTTGTGTTTGTTTCAGTGTGTATACATCAGTGTGTGTGTGTGTTTGTTTCAATGTGTATCAGCGTGTATCAGTGTGTGTTTCAGTGTGTATACATCAGTGTGTGTGTGTGTGTGTGTGTGTGTTTCAATGTGTATCGTGTGTGTTTCGGTGGTGTATATGTCAGTGTGTGTGTATGTGTGTGTGTATTTCAGTGTCTATATCAGTGTGTATATATTAGGGTGTGTGTGTTTGTGTGTGTGTGTTTAAATGTGTATCGTGTGTGTTTCAGTGTGTATATGTCAGTCTGTGTGTATGTGTATGCGTGTTTCAGTGTGTATATCAGTGTGTATATATCAGGGTGTGTGTGTGTGTTTCAGTGTGTATCAGTGTGTATATATCAGTGTGTTGTTTCAGTGTGTGTGTGTGTGTGTGTGTGTGTGTTTGTTTCAGTGTGTATACATTAGTGTGTATGTGTGTGTTTGTTTCAGTGTGTATCAGTGTGTGTCAGTATGTATATATCAGTGTGTTTCAGTGTGTGTCAGTGTGTATATATCAGTGTGTTTCAGTGTGTGTGTGTGTGTATGTGTGTGTGTGTTTGTTTGTTTCAGTGTGTATACATAAGTGTGCGTGTGTGTGTTTGTTTCAGTCTGTATCAGTGTGTATCAGTGTGTGTTTCAGTGTGTATATATCATTGTGTTTCAGTGTGTATATACTGTATCAGTGTATCAGTGTGTATATATCATTGTGTTTCAGTGTGTATATACTGTATCAGTGTTTCAATGTGTATATATCAGTGTCTGTGTGTGTGTGTGTGTGTGTGTGTGTTTCAATGTGTATCGTGTGTGTTTCGGTGGTGTATATGTCAGCGTGTGTGTATATGTGTGTGTGTTTCAGTGTGTATATATCAGGGTGTGTGTGTGTGTGTGTGTGTGTGTTTCAATGTGTATTGTGTGTGTTTCGGTGGTGTATATGTCAGTGTGTGTGTATGTGTGTGTGTTTCAGTGTGTATATATCAGGGTGTGTGTGTGTGTGTGTGTGTGTTTCAATGTGTATCGTGTGTGTTTCGGTGGTGTATATGTCAGTGTGTGTGTATGTGTGTGTGTTTCAGTGTGTATATATCAGGGTGTGTGTGTGTGTGTGTGTGTGTGTGCTTCAGTGTGTATATGTCAGTGTGTGTGTATGTGTGTGTGTGTTTCAGTGTGTATATCAGTGTGTAAATAACAGGGTGTGTGTGTGTGTGTGTGTGTGTGTGTGTGCTTCAGTGTGTATATGTCAGTGTGTGTGTATGTGTGTGTGTGTTTCAGTGTGTATATCAGTGTGTAAATATCAGGGTGTGTGTGCGTGTGTGTGTGTGTGTTTCAGTGTGTATATGTCAGTGTGTGTTTATGTGTGTGTGTGTGTTTCAGTGTGTATATCAGTGTGTATATCTCAGGGTGTGTGTGTGTGTTTGTTTCAGTGTGTATCAGTGTGTATATATCAGTGTGTTTCAGTGTGTGTATATATATCAGGGTGTGTGTGTGTATGTGTTTCAATGTGTATATGTCAGTGTGTGTATGTGTGTGTGTGTTTCAGTGTGTATATCAGTATGTATATATCAGGGTGTGTGTGTGTGTTTCAGTGTGTATATGTCAATGTGTGTGTATGTGTGTGTGTTTCAGTGTGTATATCAGTGTGTATATCTCAGGGTGTGTGTGTGTGTGTGTTTCAGTGTGTATCAGTGTGTGTTTCAGTGTGTGTATATATCAGGGTGTGTTTCAGTGTGTGTTTCAGTGTGTATATATCAGTGTGTGTGTATGTGTGTGTGTGTTTCAGTGTGTATATCAGTATGTATATATCAGGGTGTGTGTGTGTTTCAATGTGTATCATGTGTGTTTCATTGTGTATATGTCAATGTGTGTGTATGTGTGTGTGTGTGTTTCAGTGTGTATATCAGTGTGTATATCTCAGGGTGTGTGTGTGTGTGTGTTTCAGTGTGTATCAGTGTGTGTATATATATCAGGGTGTGTGTGTGTGTATCTGTTTCAGTGTGTGTTTCAGTGTGTATATATCAGGGTGTGTGTGTGTGTGTGTTTCAGTGTGTATCAGTGTGTGTATATATATCAGGGTGTGTGTGTGTGTATCTGTTTCAGTGTGTATATATCAGTGTGTTTCAGTTTGTATATAACAGTGTGTTTCAGTGTGTATATATCAGTGTGTGTGTGTGTGTTTCAGTGTGTTTCAATGTGTGTATATCAGGGTGTATGTGTGTGTGTGCGTGTGTTTCAGTTGTGTATATGTCAGTGTGTGTGTATGTGTGTGTGTGCGTGTGTTTCAGTGTGTATATGTCAGTGTGTGTGTATGTGTGTGTGTGTGTGTGTTTCAGTGTGTATATCAGTGTGTATATCTCAGGGTGTGTGTGTGTGTGTGTGTGTGTTTCAGTGTGTATATATCAGTGTGTGTGTGTGTGTGTGTTTCGGTGTGTATATATCAGGGTGTATGTGTGTGTGTGTGTAGCAGTGTGTGGATCAAGAACAACAACTACAACTAGAACTAGAAATTATATATATATACACACACACACCGTCATGCTGCCTGTGGTTCACCTCCATCTGTTGTTTTTCTTTCCTCCAACAAAGGGAGGAGGCTCTGCGGGGGGGGGGGGCGGCTGACGTCATCCGTCTGGCAACAGGCTGGTCTGCGTTCCGGCTCCGGCGCCTGTGATTGGCCGGGAGCCCCTCGGGGCGGGGCGTCTCCCGATTGGTCGGAGCCGCGGCCGCAGCGACCGCTATAAAGCTTCTCCGCGGACGCCATTTTGTTGCAATTCAGACGGAGTCGGGAGGAGGAGCGAGACGCCATCACAACACAGCCCAGTATAACCCCATGTACTGCGGGAAATACTAGCGAACCATAGCCTCGACACAGTATTTAAGCGAGGATATTTTTTTTTCTAAAAGGTCGACGTGTTACATTACGACAAGGGGCTTTTATTTACGAAAAAAAGCAAAACAAAGACCCCCACAGCCGGAGAGAAGTCGGTAAGGACGCGCCGCCATCTTGTTTCGTTCGGACCCGCCGTTCTTTGTTTTGGAGCCGGGGAGAAGTGACCCAGTTACGGTTGTTGTGATCACCGCGGAGGGTTGGGAAAAACTCCCAGAAACATCCCCCCGGTGCGAAGCGTGTTCTAATTCCTCACCGAATACATTACCGTCGAAAAACAACACGGAAGGGAAGCGTTTCCTGTTCGGTGTCGGGAAGGCGCAGTGAACCCGTAAACAACAAAGAGGCTTCAGTCGCAGCTGCCCCGAGGATCCCAGTTGAATGTTAGAATATAAACTAAAAACTCATTTATAGGACAGTTACAAATGTCTTACACAGTGGGAGATGTTTTTTTTTAATTTAACGTATAGCGTCACTCCGGGTTCTTTTATTGTGTTATTGTTTGTTATCATCGTTGTTTACTTGTTTACTGTTCGTCGTGCTCAACAAACCGATGGAGTCGTTTTTAAACAGCTGAATTTATTTTTAATTCGCTGCACAATGTCGGTGACGCACTTGGGAATTGTGTCGGAAAACGAAAGCAACAATGCAGCCGCACGTCAGCAGCTTGTTGTTGTTGTTGTTGTTGTTTATACGGGGACGATTTTTTTTTTTTTTTTTTAGGATTTACGTTTGTTTGTGATCCCCAGCCCGTCGTGTCGATCCGTTGTATTTGGCCTCCGGTTCGTCGGGACGTTGTTATTGTCCGACGCGCGTACGTGTCCTCGTCGTGGCGATGACGCCGAAGCCGCGACGAAAACAGGACGTTCGACGCGGCGTCTTGGGGACGAGACATCGGGGAAGTTCGGGCGCTAATGGTTTTGCTGGGGACCCCTTGGGGTCGTTTTTTAAGTGCCCCCGTGGGCGGCCCCCGGACCCCGTGTTGAGAACCGCCCCCAATGTCACCTGCGCATCTCTCCTCCAAAACAGTAAAAACGGGCCCGAGTGAATGTTTTTACTGATCAACCGCTTGGTTTAACGTGTCCATCACGTATTTAATATTGTTTGAAATTACTTGACAATGTTGACAAACGATTGAGCAATGACGTTGGTTGTTAACGTGTCTACGTGCATTAAGTTGGTTTTCCGGGAAAAGGGACCGTGTCGACCAAGCGATTCGGTCCTTTACGTAATACACCCTTGTGGTAATTTCCAAAGAGACGTTTAATCTTAAAAATCACCTACTTCCTGGTGTGAGCTTCTCAATGACGCACTTGTGAATTGGCTAATCTGAGTTGGCTCATTTTGCCGCCAGCCGTTCCTTGATAACGGTTGTAATTAGTTTCCCTGTGTCTTATCTGTAATGTTATATTATAAATAAGACCCTAACGACCCATTGCTTCCCCTGGCACTGCAGTCGGGCTTCCTTGAGCACCGTGCGCCGAGTGGAATTGATGTCCAGCTCGGCCCCGCGGGAGAACAGCGCTCACCGGCACATGAACACCTACGACCTCGCTGGACAGAGAAGTGGAGAGAGGACCGCTGCCGCTTCCAGGACCCGGAGCCCGCGGACAGGAGAGGCCCCCAGGAGACGCCGCTGCTCGGACGCCATTCTGACCACAGAAAGGTGGGCGGAGCTCACGGGCCCTTGTTGTTTTGGTTGTTGTCCTCTTGTAAAGCTAATGGTCTTTAGGGAAATCTACCAGGCGTCAACGTGCCCACAGTGTAGAAGCACCTTGCAGGGAAAACAGATTCTGACTTGTTTTGTTCTGACTTGTTGTTCTTATCAAGGAGTCTCGTTTTGATAACGCTGGGCCACAGACGCTATTTGGTGTCATTTTATCTTGACTGTGAGTTAGGAACTGTGAGTTATTAGGTCAGTGTCAACTGTGCATTTTTACCTTAAAACAAATTCCCCAAAGACTTATGTTGACTGTTTTGGCACCAATATGGTTATAACCTTTCACGCAACGTCTTGAGGTTTAAAGCGCCTTAGTAATAAAAGTAAATCAAATTTTAATAATAAAAAAAAAATTAATAAATGTTAAATGCATTTCATAAAAATAAGTAAACATATGTTTAAAATATGTATGAAATTTCTTAATTATTTAAATGCTTTGTGTTAACAATTAATCGGCTGTCAATTGATAGCTAATAAAATGTAATCAATTAAGATTTTGATGAGAACTGAACAATCTGTGGTCTTGTTATTGTGTTAACAGGAGTCTTTCAAAAGACTCCTGTTAACACACACTCCCATTCAGTCAGCTAAACTAAACATCCAATGCAAGCAGTGTCCTTAAGGGCACCAGACTTGATCTACATCCTCATTCCATTGTGGCAAAAAGTTGCCCCAAACTTTTCCATTTTGAAATGCTCGTCACAAACTCTTTGAGTTGTGCAACGCGGCGTCTGGCGCCACCTCCTGGTGATGTGAGGACCTTTTATGTTTTCAATAATCAATAATTGTTTGTCAAGGTTCACAACTATCAATCAAGGAGATTCCTTAAAATGTGCATCCCTAGAGTGAATCGTGACAGACCTTGACCTTTGTGTCCTGCAGGTGACACTTGACCTCAGCATCATGGGAGGTGGAGAGCGCTACAACATTCCGGTGTCTCACCCCGAGCGGCCCAAGAAAAACCACCACGCGACGGGCCGCACCAAACCCAGAGGCAGAGAGCAGAGCGCGGTGTCCCGCGGCGACAAGGCCGCCGCCTACCCCTGGTCCCCAGAGTCGGCGGAGAAGAAGAAGAGCGCGTCTGTCCGTTTTGCCACAAGCTACGACCAGAACTGGGAGGGCGCCGTGTCCCACCTCAACACGCTGCTGGCCGCCCAGGGAAGCCCCAACTACGCCGGGCCCAAGTTCAGCGAACCGCCCTCGCCCAGCGTGCTGCCCAAGCCCCCCAGCCACTGGGTGTCCCTCCCCCGGGGGCCCTGCGACAGGGAGAGGATGGCCTTCCAGCTGAAGAGCCTCCTCAAGGTGCAGGCCTGACAAGGACACATTGACTGGATGAAACAATGGACGGGTGGGGGGCTCCTCAGGGGGGGCCCCCGGGGGCCCACCAGCAACACGTCAGTGCTGTGAATCCTTTTTAACTGGGTTTTTAAACTGACTTTTAGCAGAGCAGGAGACTTTTACCTCCACTCAGACAGCGCTGCCGTCCTGCTGGTGGGCGGAGTCACCCGACTAACGACCAACTGGATCGCCCTTCGTTCTTCTCCCCCGCTTTGATTTGTTCCTCTCTACGTCGGCCCTTACAGCGGGCGGAGCGAGCTCCGCCTTACCCAAACTGACGGATCTGTTGTTCACATGCCTGTGAACACACTTGTAGCATTCTTGTTTTAACTAGGGCCCACATTGTTTGTTTTCTCAATTATTATTATTTTCAGTCTCCCCCTCTTAGTCCGTTTCTTGTTTTGTTTAAAGTCTTTGGGATTCTACCGTCGCTGAGCTGCAGGGAAATCACGGAAACGGAGCGGTGCGCAGGCGACTCGAGTGAGCGCCGCTCGCAAATGTAACCTCGTCATCGCTGACCTTCGACCTTCAACTCCTCTAACACTTTGTTCCTCTCTTTTTTTTTTTTTTTTTTTTTTCTTTCTGTTTTTACTGGCGCTGTGCGCACGGCATTATGGGAGTTGAGCTCGCCTGAGGCCGCACTTATCTGATCTACGTTCAGGTTTTTTTTTTTTTTTAAAGGTGTTGTAACCAAAGCGCAGTGTTTAAGCTTAAATGTTTGTGACATGGTTCCTGGTGCCATATTGAGTGAGTGAGAGGTGGGCGGGGGGAGCGGCCCAGGTCGCCGCAGCCCAAACGGCGGAAGAGGCTCGGCCGGGGCCGGCAGCTCTGGTCAACGCGACCGCAGCGCCCGGCCCCGTCCGGGGGCCTCGTTTGAACTGCGGGGTCCGACGCCCCCCCCCCCCACCCGGACACGCGGCCGGCGTGAACGAGTTTACACGAAAGGATGCGTCGCCAGACACCCACTTCCTGTCGCACTGCGTCACGTTTCCTCCTTGCGCCGACTGGCGGGCGCTCGGGTGCCGCGGCCGGCGTGCGTTCAGGGTGCTGTAGCGGCCGACTTAAAGACAACAACAAAACAATGTGATATCATGAAATCCTAAAGAGCCATGTATATAATGA